>NW_028261392.1:30410096-30778429 GCF_051295495.1 Thamnophis sirtalis
TTGTAAGAAAGTTCACAGCAGTTTTACATAAATACGTACTCAGCCTTGTCAGAAATTGTGCTCTTCTTATAAAGCGAGCAATCTTGGGAAATCTCTAAAGGCCAGGAAGCTCTGTACTACAGAAATCATGTTCAAACCATAATATAGCTGCATCCTCATCAAAAACTGCACATTTCAGTTAAGGAGGCACTAGAGAGATAACATGTTGATATTTCTTAAACTCAAATATGGATTTTTCTGAACTGCACATCTACCAGGAAAAGGCTTTTCTTTAAGGGAGCACCAACAAGTACAGCAAGTAGACCAACATCTGGTCTACTTTTTCTATACTCATACACATTGATACATTCAGGAACTTGTGGCTGAATAGTCAAAGCCCTTAACCGAGATGCTTAATAAAAGAGGAAATATATTCTATGACAGAAAGCTGCAGCTAAGTGCCACCTGTCTTTACCATCTTATCTCCATGAAATATTATTATTAACTTTCCTTAAAGTTATTTAGCATCTTTAACACAGCAGGCCAAGCAAAGACCAAAATAAAAAATAAAATAAAAAAAATCAGAGAACGAAAATACAGTTGCAGAAGTTCATTTTTTGTTAAAAAGGGAAGGTTAGAAAGTCAAATATGTGTCCTTTTTACAGGCAATAGAAATAATTTTTAAAAGAAAGCAATGAAGTTTGAGATGGCAGGTATATGTCATGGACCTAATTAAAATTAATTGCATTTAGAAGAAGGCATCCTTTTTAACCCCTAGCTAATTATGTTTCATGTTTTTGGTATTTGGGAAATATTTCTGATGGGGAAAAAAGATGGTGTTTTCAACAATAATCCAATCTTCTAAAAACTTACAGTAATTATTTGCACTTCTTTTCATTCAATTTTTTTATTTTTTTTATTTCCGCACCCAAGCCTTTAACATTAGACAGCACAACACTTACACAGAACTTTATAGAACCCTGCTGGACCCATTATAAACAGAAGATGAAACATTTAATCTTACACACTTGGAAAAAAAAAACACTGATGTAATAAGCTCACCCTTCTTTAAGTAGTATTGGTTGTTCTATAATTTTGTGATCTCTCCTTCCGGAGGATGAAATCAAATCTAAGAACTTGGAGCAAACAATGAATAGACATGAAATAAACATTTAACATGGATGTCATCTAATTCTTACTTGTTGGAGCAAGTAAGTTCAAGTTTTAAAACACCGATATATTGGCTAATAAGAAACAGAAAGGAATTAATTCATTCCTCATGTACAAATAACATATGTTAAATATCTTATGCTCAACCATATCGTGAGTATGCGTACATTATATCTATTTCTTCTCCTGAGGCTTAATTTTGATATTTTATTGCAGTTGCGATTGATGTTGGTCTAATGCTTGCTTCTACATTCATTGGAGGATACCTAAACCAGTTTATTTTGACCTGTGCCCCTCAAAACATGTGGGAATCCACCTGTTATAAATTCCAGCCTATATAATAGTTTTTAATCTACATTGGTTTAGAATTAAAAGACCTGCAGTCCAACAGATATGGAGGGCAAAAATTAATTAAAAGTGAATGAAAAACTTGAGCTTCTTGTCAATGAATTCTGTATAGGTGATGCAGACATTTTGATAAAGAGTATTGTCAAATATATTGTTCACAAATGTTTTACTAATCTAGTCATGGGTTGTAGGCAGTACGCCCCAGTACGGGCATACCGGAGCCTGCCCGGAGCATCGGATACTGTTCCATTACGGTGCTCCGGAGGGCCCACCTATTTGTCCGAGCTCCTTACCTGTCCTTTAAGCCTGCGCGACACACCGCTGAGCAGCTGGAGTGTTGCGGAGGCTTGCGGAAGCGTCACAGACAAGTACGACGCAAGTGCGCACTGCACACGGCCATGTGGGTGACGCCAGGCCTGTTCCAACCGTACCGGTTGGAATGGGATCCGGAACCCACCATTGTACTAATCCATATAGCAGATGGCTGATCAGCACGGGAAGGAAAAGGGAAAAAAACAACATCTAGACAACCTTCCCTATTCCAATGTTCCCCAGAGATATTGGGAGCATAATCTTTAATATATTTCAATGGTGGATAGATGGTTGTTAATTCTGTATTTTATAGCCCCAGTAAATCTAGAAGTAACAGAAAGTTAGTATATAGTCTAAAGGTTTTTTTTTATAGCTAAGCTACTGAAATATGAAAAAAACATCCTACCCTTCCTGAACTATCTGAGAATGGTCAAAATGATGACTCTATGGCACTATTTCATACGGTTTATTACAAATCGAAAAATATCTATTGAAGAAAACTTTAAATCAATATTCAGTGGCCAAAAGATTTATTTCCAATATTTTCCCATATTTCCCATTATTATTTTTGCTTCTAATTAATTATTTAAAATAGACATGCATGTAATTCAGTGTTCATAAAATATTGTCATTCATAAATTCAAAAAAATTATTTTAAAATTAATTAAATAATAAGTAATAATTTATGGAACTGGCTGGTATTCCCCCAAAGTGCAGAAAATATTGTTTTTAATACTTACATTTTTTACTGCATCTGCGTATTTTTGCTCATTAAAGTAGTCATAAAATGTAGCCATATATGATTCCTTGAAACTGGCCTGAAATAAAATCACCATTTTGATTGTGAAACTTGATATCAAAATACAGGAAAAAAATCAGATTCATTAACTCATGGATAAATAATTTTCAATGGTAAAAAAGATTTTAAAAACTCTTCCTGATGGCCTAGATTTTGATTTAATGCTAGAAACAAGTCAGGAGTATTAGTTCATAGGACATGTGTCTCACAAACAAACTTTAAGCTCTAGGTGGAAAATGGCTGGCCATACCAATGAATAATCTCTCAGGGTTTTTTGCTGGTTTAGAGAAACTCCTGGATCACAATTCATATATTCTCAAGACCTGCATTATTTTTGCATCCCACTCATTCTTCCCTCCCCACACTGGTAAAAACATGGATTTATACAGATTATACTACAATCAAATAAACATATTCCATATTAGCTTATTCTTATTACTATCTGTTCACAGTTAGCCTTTGTACACATCAGGTTTCTCCCAAGAACTTAGGACAACTTATTGTATCAGTGTAGTACTAGGTGCAGACCCAAACAGTGTGGCTTTTTGCAATTAACAGAGCAGTGGTGGGTTTCCACCCACATCCACCACATGAACGTGCACATGCGCACAGCGCGTGCTTGTGTCCTTACCTCTTGCGACACCTCCGCGACGCTCCAGCTGCTGGCGGAGCGTTGCGCAGGTGCCGTGTGCTCCGTGCATGAGCGGGGGAGCGTCAAAGAGCTCAAATACAGGAAAGGAGCTCAGCAGGCGGGTCGGCCCTCCGGAGCACTGTACCAGAATGGTACCTGATGCTCCGGGCAGGCACCAGTACGCCCATACCAGGGTGCACCCCTGCAACCCACCACTGTAACAGAGGGAAAATTTGTCAATGAACCAATTTTCTAAGTAGCATCCAAGATGTTTTGGTACAGCACCCAGTATGGTAATATCCGTGGGACATCACAGACAGTTTATGCCAGAATCTTTCAATTTTAATTTCAATTTTCAAATCTTGATATTTTGTGATCTTCTCCAATCTTTGGCTCCTATTCTACTATCCCCTGGTATTGCCGCCTCAATTATCCATACTTTCTTTGCAACCAGTTATATCTGGCATACTTTGAGTCAAGATTTTATCAGTCTGTTTTTGGAAACCTCACAATATTTTAACCTGCTAATTTTTTACTTTTGATATTCTATGTTCATTACTGGTACACGATAATTTTTACAGATGTTCCAGTAAGTCATTTTGGTAATTGTATTATGTCATTATTTATTAACAGTTTGTGTGATCTCTTTGCATGAACTGAGTATATGATCTACTGTTTCTTTTGCTTTTTTGCACAATATGCACTTTCAATCATTTGATGGGTTTCAACTGATATTATTTTTCGCCTTTTAAAAACATATTTTGGTCAACTCAAGATGGTCAACATAGCTAGAAATATTCCTGTTTTGTCTCATGTAGTGCCACTTTAAAGAAGGCTTTAACTAAAAGGTAAAGGTTCCCCTTGCACATATATGCTAGTCGTTCCTGACTCTAGGGGGTGGTGCTCATCTCTGTTTTAAAGCCGAAGAGCCAGCATTGTCCGAAGATGTCTCCGTGGTCATATGGCTGGCATGACTAAACGGTGAAGGCGCATGGAACGCTGTTAACTTCCCACCAAAGATTGTCCCTATTTTTCTAATTGCGTTCTTTACGTGTTTTCGAACTGCTAGGGTTGGCAGAAGCTAGTATAAGTAACGGGAGCTCATTCCGTTACGCAGCGCTAGGGATTCGAACCACTGACCTTTCTGATTGACAAGCTCAGCATCTTATCCACTGAGCCACTGCGTCCCTATAGGCTTAAATTACAGAAATGCAAAAATACTCATAATTCCGGATACTTACAGACTTAGATTTTGATAAACTTCCTAATGTTTGTATGGTTTTAGAGATCAGTGTCAAAGTTCTTGAAGTTTGTGGATCCTATACAAAAGAGAAAACCATCATGTTATAATTTGCTGTGGGAAATCAGAAAAGTTAGCTTCTGGTTTACGTTCATTAAAATGCATTTTCTTATTCTGTATGTAAAGTTTAAGTGAGTAAGTGAGAAGAAAGTTTAAGGACTTTTGTATCTGGCAGGATTCTCCGGCTACTCTGCTTAGTTTAGTAGCTAGTTGTTAAGGACATTTTATTATTTTCCAGTTTGACCAATAAAAATTTAATTTTTTGTTAGGCAGAAAAAACGTAAAGAACAGGATTCTCTTAGTGGCTGCCCCAACATTCCTATTTAGTTTCCTTTGTGAGATCCAACATTGCAGAATTAAGTAAATATGCTATTTACAGGACCAGGGTGAAAATAATTTTGTGTTGAAAAGAATTCAGCCTGGAGAAAAATGCTAATTGCCAATTTGGAAAAATATTTTTTTAAACTAAGAATACAATGGAATATGCACATTTACAAAATTCCATAACTGAATAATTTTTTAAACATTTTTTTCAGCAGCAACTTGCTGCTGAAAAAATAAGATAAGATATATTTGAATTTTAAAACTAAATTGTTGCATATAAAGAAACAAAATAAATCTTCACATATGCAGATGAACAAGTTAATTCTCCTCATGTGTTAGTTTTCCACCATTTACTTACTTTTCTAAATTTTCACCACTTACCCTTTTTATTTCTACTGCTGGAACAGTGCCTGCCCTTAAGAGTTGTCAATGTGGTGGTAAACATTTCTTGTTTACATTTTATCACCCTTTAGGAATAGCCATATATGAGATTTGATATGAAGTTTCAACACTCATATTAATATCTTGTGTAAGGTACTGCACATTTAAGTATTGCCCATTTCAGCATTTGAATTGTAAAAAAGTGATACAAACTATAACTTGTAACTAGTCAGATAAAGTCTAAAACCCAAACAATGAAAAAGAGCCAACAGTAAATAAGATATAGTGCCTCAAAGGGAAGGACACAATGGGCTCATCATTGACCTCCTGAAACTGAAGTACTTACTGGGTGATGCGGTGTAAGATGAAAAAGGTTTGGAGAAAGAATTGCAGGAGCAAAGAATCTCAGAAAAATAAAGCTGCTTACTGCTGTGTACCTCACATCTGGGTCATCTATGATTTTAAAACAGAATACAAATGATCATGTTGCGATTCTACTCTGAAAAATGGTTCAGACCACCCCAAAAAGGAGAGAGTGATAGATGAAAACACCTCAATCAACCCAAAAATGTTAAGATGCACAATTGTGGGTAAAAACATGGAGGACTATCTTGCAAGTTGCTATCCAAATTCCATTCTGTCAAAATAAAGGGAAAGGTCTGTATATAAGAGATGCTTTTGCTCATGAAACAAGAGTTGAGTATGACAAGAGTAATCTAAAATAAATTTAATACAGTGGGAATGGATAGTTAAGAATTTAGTGGTAAAATAAGAAGTGTCAGGGTCAACAACATGCTTAATGACCATTATTTGAACATATATTCTGATCACATCTGTGGAAATAACTGCAATTCATAATCATCCTCTGCAGCCAAGGATATATAGCTATCATAAGTGAATGCATAATTTAATCTCCAAAATGAAAATATTTAACAGTCTGGATAAAAATAAGGATAATAACAAAACCCAAAACATAAGGGGAAGAACATAATCTTCCTTCTTCAACAGGAGCTTAAAGACATATCAGGTATATTTCAGTTTCAGTGTGATTATGAGATGATTTCTGAATTCCCCGTAATAATCTGGAAACAATTATAAAGCAATTACACATGTATCTACTGACTTCCCACAATCTTTCAGCTGACTTAATTTTTTCAGCTACATTCAGTTTAGAATTTACAATGCTAGTAATATCTTTGAGGGCTTTTATATTCTCTTGAACTTAGTCATCACCTCTCTCTCAATAGCTGCCAAATTGCCTAAGTGGAAGGCAATTGTTGTTAATGTTTATTTATTTGGGTCACTGATGAGCATAAGAACTATAAAACTATTAAACTTTTAAAACTATAAAATTTTATAAGCCTTCCATTCAAAGTGCCATCCTGACAACTATTAAGCTTCTTCTGTCACCAAATTTTATTTCATTTCATTTCATTTTCATTTTATTTGGGTTTATAGGCCGCCCTTTTCCCTGAGGGGACTCAGGGCGGCTTACAATCACCAGGGAGGGGGTGCAAATCAGAATAAACAATATACAAACAAAATAAAGTAATAAAAACACAACTTGCATTCAACATTCAACACTCGGGTGGGGCAAATTAGAGACTCATCCCCAGGCCTGTTGGGAGAGCCAGGTCTTGAGGGCTGCGCGGAAGGCCTGGACGGTGGTGAGGGTGCGTATCTCGACGGGGAGATCGTTCCACAGGGTCGGAGCTGCAACAGAAAAGGCTCTCCTCCGTGTAGTTACCAGTCGACATTGACTGGCGGATGGGATTCGGAGGAGGCCCAGTCTGTGCGATCTTATCGGTCGGAGGGAGGTAATCGGCAGGAGGCGGTCTCTCAAGTACTCAGATCCACTACCATGAAGGGCTTTAAAGGTGGTCAACAGCACTCTGAAGCGCACCCGGAGATCAACAGGTAGCCAGTGCAGCTCGCGGAGGATGGGTGTTATGTGGGCGAACCGCGGTGCGCCCACTATCACTCGCGCGGCCGCATTCTGAACTAACTGCAGTCGCCGGATGCACTTCAAGGGCAGCCCCATGTAGAGCAGAAATATCCAGCAATAACGTAGTTCAATACTAACATGTCCAACCTTTGGACAAATTTATTCCTCCTTGATTGGTTCCTAATAAAACTCCTTCCAGGGATATCTTTAATATTGTTCACTTACCTTATTTGTTCACTGAACTTTTTTTTACTTCCCTAAGTGCACAGTTATCAGGATGAAAATGAGGAGAACACCAATAGTCATCTACCAATAGTGTTATATTTATTCGAAGTTCAGTATGCTCCCTGAATTTCTTTTTCCAGACCTTTTTTCACCTTTCCCTTTTTCATTATGGAGACCTGGTGGTGCAGTGGTTAGAATGCAGTATTGCAGGCTAACTCTGCCCACAGTCTGGAGTTCCACCCTAATGGGACTCAAAGTTCACTCAGTCTTCTTCATCCTTCCAAGATTGGTAAGATGAGGACCCAGAATGTTGGGGGCAATATGCAGATATTTTAAACAGCCAAGAGTGTAAAGCACTATGGAGCGGTATATAAGTGTAAGTGCTATTGCTATTGCTAATATTATGAATACTAATTCTAATATTAAATATGTAATAAAGTTGAGATTCTACTGTATGAATATGAATATTAATTTTGACCCTGATGGTACTGTTCTGCTAATTAATTTCTAAGCTTTCAAATATAAAATAGACCATAAATCTCATTAAATTTTATACAAAACGTACTATCTAAATAAGGATGTATAAACACACTAGTGTAGCTCACAAGTAAGATGTCTATACAAATGAACACATATATCATGAACATGTGTAGCTTACTTGTGTAGCTCACAAGTAAGATGTCTATACAAATGAACACATATATCATGAACATAAAAGAGTTGTGGTGGGAGGGAAAAGGAGCTGACGTTGTGACGGTACGACATGCAATCTCGGAGCTCCAAGATCGCAGTTGACACTGGACGGTCCATTTGGACTTAAACCATCCCGAAGAGACGGTGACAGGGAAGAGTACGTCTTGCTGATCTCAGGGACACCACAAAGTCCCTGATTGATCCAAGAGAATCTCTTCTTGCCGGCGACAATAAGCACAGCCTCAAGCTGCTGAAGTCGGGACAGCTCCGCAATGGGAGGAAAGCGGAAACAAAAAGTGTGTCCATCTGGTGAGGAAATCTTATTTTTATAAAAGACTGCCCAAAAAAGATTGAAGTTAAATTAAACTGGTAAAGAAAAGGAAATAAGCAGCGAAATTAAGCAGTATTGGACAGTGTGTTATCTTTTTTTACTTTATTTTTTTTTTCTATGGATGGAAGTTTTGTAAACATTTTATATTTTTTAAAGTGAAAGTACTGGATTTTCTTCTTCTATTTCTTTTTTACCTATGGATTAAATCTTTTCCTTTATTTCTACAATACTGGTTGGGATGGATTTTTTCTTTTTATTTTGTTTCATTTAATAATTTTGTTTCTTCTAAGCCTGAAACATAAAGATGATATAAAAGGAATACAAAGAGGGTAGTAATCTTAGAGGGAAAAGAAGTTACACTGCTACTTGGAGGTTGGAGTTTGAGACCTGAAAACATTGCTTTTTCTTTTTTCCCTTTGATAATTTTGTCCTTGCACTTCAAAGGCTTCAGCTTGTTTATAGAGAAGAGCATGGGTTGTTTACACAGATGCTCTTTGGATGCTTGTTGGTAGCTGGAAAGAAGTGAAAACAAAGATTTGTTTTTAAACTAGAGTGGCAGTGTTTACTCATTGGAAGGATGGCATGACATCAAAAAGAAACCATAACATTACAACAGATTATGTTTGGAATTCAAAAATTATTAGAAACCACAGAGAGAATTGAGAAGAGAAGGGAAAATATTGAAAATATCAATTGTAATGTGGTAAAACCTGATGGAAAAATGGAAGATATCCAGCAAATGGAAAAAGTGGAGGCTAGAGTCCTAAAAACCTAAGGGAAAAATGAACAAAGAGGCAAGATAATATGGATATTGACAGTGAACTAAGTGTGGTTGGAGATAGAAAGAGTGGAACAAGGAAAGGGAAGATAGATGGAAAGGTGCTTTATTCCAAATTTTAAAGTACAGAAGAAGAAGAAAGAGAAGAATTGATGCACTTAAGGAGAGAAACTTTGATAAAAACACTACTGATAACCAAAGATAAACTGATTAAAGAAGCTGATGGAGGGTTTCGAGATTTTACAAGATATGTAAGAAGCAACCAGTTGCGAAGAGAAGTCCAAAAAAATTTGATTAAGGAAATAACCAGAAGACTAATTCCACAAATGGCAAAAGAAATAGGACTACACTATTACTGGAAAGACACAGGTTGAGATATGAAAATTAATAATAAAACACTAGTTAAATTTAGTTAAAATTAGAGCATTATGTTAAAAATGTAGTGATAATGGATAAAGTTAGATAAATAATTGATAATGATAACAATGTATACATATGAATTGGTTTGATAAGAGGAAATTTGGTATAAATTTTAAATGGTGAAAAAAGGGGGGAAAGTAAGTTAAACTTAGACAAACTATTGTTAAATAAATGACTGAGAATGATAATGATGTAATAATTTGTATTGACATGATAAAAGGAAAATTGGATATAAATTGTAAACAATGATTAAGAAAAGAGGTCTAAAATTTTTGTTATTAAACATAATTAATTTTTATTTTGAATGTGTTATATAGATATAATGTAGCTGGATTGAAAATAGATAAGGGAATGCCATTATGTGGTTTTCTTTTAAATTTTGGAATGTTTGTTATAAAAGGACGTTAAAACAACTATAGTCATATGAAGGATGAGGTATGATGATAGCAATATATATAAATATATTTGATGTAAAATATATAACTTGACATGAATCATAGGTGATGACTGTGGAAGAGATGCACGAAAGTTCTTTGTAACCAATTGACACACTTTCTACAATTTGTAATGGAAGATGATTTTAAGGTGTTTGTGTTTATTCAAAAAAAAATTAATATAAAAAAAAGAGTTGTGGTGGCACAGTGGTTAGAATGAAGCATTGCAGGCTACTTCTGCTGACTGCCAGCTGCTTGCAATTTGGCAGTTGGAATTTCACCAGGCTCAAAGTTGACTCAGCATTTCATCCTTCCGAGGTCAGTAAAATGAGGACCCAAATTGTTGGGAGCAATATGCTACCTCAGTAAACTGTTTAGAGATGGCTTTAAAAACACTGTGGAGTGGTATATAACTCTAAATGCTATTGCTATGTAGTAAAATGGCTTCACAAGAATGTACAATAGAGAATGTTCCAATTAGTTTAAATGGGGGAGCAAAAAAGATTTTAAGTTCTATATTACCTTGGAAACGTATAGCTGCTGATTCCCTCAATGAAAAAAAGATGTCACACATCACTGTAGGGCAACTGACCCCAGATTTTGTAATAACTGTGAAAATTCGATCTACATACTGCCTAAGATTTTCCTAAAATGAAAATAAAGAACATAAAACATTAATTGCAAAATAATTTCAGACCTTTAAAACATTGAACAAGGTACATTTTAATTAATTTTCATATTAATAGAATTTGATTATTATAAGCAATGCCATTATATTAGTAATTATATTGCATTAAACCATCTTACACTAATACAGGTAGCGGCCCTCCCAAACTCTGTTTTTACTGGCAGAGGGTTGCAGGAGGCCATCCCAGTAGAAAACGGAGCTCGGGAGCCCATTTTCTCTAGAAGAGGTACCACGGGCCACCACAGGTGCCCCTGGCACAAATGACGCCAAACTGGCCACGCCTGCCCCAGCCATGCTCACCCCCCCTCTGAGGTCAAACACAACCCTGATGCGGCCCGCAATGAAATTGAGTTTGACACCCTTGTTCTAGAAGATGAAATAAATGGAGGCTCTGATGGGATTCCATGCCAGGAAAAATGCCTACCTGACATCAAAAACTACTTTTTTCTCTTTTTTTTCTTTTTGTGTTGAAATCTGGTAATATAACAAACAATCTTTATGAAACGTGCTAGTTTTCAACATCTGGAAATTGGAATCAGTATCATCCTTAATCTTAATCTGTTGCAGAGAGGAGTAGCAAACTCACATCATAATTACATTTCTATTGAAAACAATGGTTTAAGACCCACCTAGTTTACAGTTGGTAACACATTTCAAGGAGTAATTATTTTCATAGGTAAAAAACTGATTTTCTCGCTTGAACTACCTACCCTATTATTTTCCAAATTTTCAGCATCTTTCAACTTTACAGGATCAATTTCACAAGGTTTATGGAGCTGGCAGATCTGTGAAAAATAACAAAGAAAATACATAATAGATATCAGTGTAATGGATTATTTACCAATAGGATTTGACATGTCTCCATTTCCGAATAGAATTTGCCCTACTCAGTTGTTTTATAGAAATAAATGATCTGAAAACAATATTCTTTCTTGGGTTCAATTTCTTCTTCTTATTTTTTTTTCCTTTGCCAATGAGACTAACCATTTTCCCCCTGAGTGAGAAGTTTATAAACCCATTGCAAATCTAATTTCCAATACTGGCTAAAATGTAAATTCCAGTCTTAACTGCGTTTATTGACATTGCTAATGTGGTGCACATGATCATTAAGGAAAATGAAGGAGACAAATATTTAGGCTGTAGAGAAAAAGTTATCATTTGGAAATAAATGGTCTATAAAAAGAAATGCAGTTGTAGTTTTTAAATTTTCTCAAGCATTTTGAAATAATATTTAGTTAGTTAGTTATTCTATATATTTAAATTTATTAGCCACTTAATTCCAATGGACTCCAAGGTTATGAATATGCTATCAAAAGAATATTTAATTGCTTTGAATAAGACAAAATATGACTATGACATGGTCTTGCAAACTTTACTGTTTTTTAAAAATAGAATAGATTACTGGCTAGCCATGACATTATCAACTCGGGAAAATGCTGAATCAACTAAAGGAAATATGTGGTTTGCTTATTTCTGTCATTGGAAAAAAGACAAGACAACTGCAATATGGAGATAACAAGTATCTCCATAAATTTAAGAAAAAAACATTTTTTTCTGGATCTAAAAATAGTTATTTACACCAATTGCTTCTTTTGTATGTAGATTGCATTCTTTTTTAGAAACAAATGTTTACTTCTGTAACATACTGTTTATATGTTCTTGACTTGGTACATTGTTGATGATCAAACACACAACCATAAAAAGATATTGCACATTCTGTTAATAAAGTTGAGCTCACCTCATCAATAATAGGCTTCAGTGTGACTTGAAGATAATGCTTCCCTGCTAGTTTCATGGTTTCATCAATGCACTTGGAGGTTAATGAGTTTCCTCTGAAAATGGTGTTTGGATCTCTGAAAGCAAACATCTTGTTAATCATTTATTCTTCTTATAATAAACTTTTAATAAAAGAATTGCAGGAGATACAGGAATATAAGGTATATTTAAAGCAGTGGTGAGTTTCAACATTTTTTAGAACCTCTTCTGTAGGTGTGGCCTGCTTTGTGGGAATGGCTTGCCAGCCATGTGACTGGGTGGGAGTGGCTTGCTGACCATGTGACTGGGTGGGAGTGGCTTGCCAGCCATGTGATTGCGTGGGTGTGGCCAACTTGTAAAATGGGGTGAAACTCACTTAACAACGCTCTTGCTTAGCAACAAAAATGTTGGCTCAGAAACTCTGAGCACACAAGTCTTAAAGCTGTCAAGTTACAAGACCCTTGCACCCCTAACCCTTTAGGGAAAAAAACCCAGGGATGTCCAAACTTGACAGCTTTAAGACTTGTGGTCTTCAACTCCCAGAATTCCTCCTCTCGCTCTTCATCTTGATGATGTGCGGATGGGCGGGGGGAGGGAGCTTGAACAGGTTCTAAACAGCACTGTAGATTTGTGGAACCTCTTCTATAGAAGAGGTTAGAACTGGCAGGAATCCACCCCTGATCTAGAGGCCCATTAAAAAGGACTAATCATAGTGTGAAGACCAATAATGGCTATCAGCCTCAGACTGCTGCAAAGGAAGGATACCATAACTTGCTGGGCACAGATTGCTCCTAGGTAGCCAACCCATTGGCATCTCCATAAAAAGTTTAAAGTTGGTATTGCAAGGCATGAGAAAAACCGATCAGCAACAAACATTTCAGAGATGTCTGGAACATTCCATTTCTTCTCTATGCCATCCTATATTCCTGTACTAGTGGACTTGTTTGAACTAGTACCAGTGTGTGGTGTTCCAGATAAAATTGGAACCAAATAACATCTGGGGTATCACAAAACATCCAACTGAAACAAACATCATTTCTGGAATAGCTGAATTGGCATGGTCCTAAAAAAAACCGGAATAGTAGTTTGCACATATCTCTAGCACAACACCCATCAGAGCATCAGAGTATCGTGTGGTGCAGAACTCCTCTCCTTGCTGCTCTCTCTGGCATTAAGATCTGCGGGAGAGACCCTCTTGAAATGTCCCTATTGTCAGTGACTTGCTCAGACTCAAGGAATGGAAGGCACCTTGCAATCTGAGTGTTCTCCAGGCCCTCAGCATTGAAGAAATCCATAAGGAAAAGCTCCTTTGCCAGGCTTACAATGATTACATTACAGTACAGATGGTCTTCAACTTACAACCATTCATTTAGAGACCGTTACAAGGGAACTGAAAAATGTGACTTACAACCATACTTCACACTTACAATCGTTGCAGCATTCCCACAGTCACCTGATCAGAATTTGAGGGCTTGGCAACCAGCATGTATTTAGAAAAGTTGCCGTCTCCTGGGGTCATGTGACTTCCATTTACAACGTTCCCAACTGGCTTCCAATAAGCAAAGTCATTGGGGGAAACTGGATTTGCTTAACAGCCACATGATTCATTTAATTGCCATGATTCACTTAACAACCTTCATAAAAGAATCATAAAACTCTAGACCCAATTGTGGTAGTAAGTTGGGGATTACCTATATTCATTATGTATTTAATCAGCTGTATCATGTTTTAAAAATTAGCAATTGTAAGGGCTTATTGGAATAGAAAGGCAGGGCAAACAATAAATAAGTAAAATAAACTAGAGTAGCTGTTTTTCTGTTAAGTCTGGTCAGCAAACTCCAGGATTCTTCTAGAAAAGCAGGCAATTGAACAGGATAATTATTTTAGTGCAGTAGCTGTCTATAAGCTGATAAGTCTATAATTCATAGCAGTAAGACTGAATCTGTAGTGAAGTAAGTGTAGAAGATAAATGAGCTATCCAGGCTTCAAATCTGGCTGCAGAACAAAGAAATACGCAGTGCTGCAGCTTGGTCCAATCCTTCTCTACCAGATTTGCATTCTTTCCTTAATCCATGGATATTGTATCTGGTATCAGAATTTCTTCTTATAATAAACATGTGAGGCAAGTTACAAGGTATTTAATGAAATGGGATCTATCCTACTATTGTTCTGTGTGCTCTCTTAGCTAAGTTTTAGGAGAAAATAGTTCCCAGGATATCTTTGGACTACTACTCTCCTTATAAAACTATTCTACTGGTTGGTAAAAATAGCATAAGGAATTTAGCTATGGAGCTTCAGGGGAAAATATTGACCTTGCTTTAAAAAAACATCCTCATCTTTAAACCATTCATCAGCCAAATGTTTAGATGACGCAATTCTGTTCCTGTCTTTATTAACCTCAATCACAACTTTTTGATGCTGAAAATACTTGCTGTGGAGTCCTTATCAATAAATGAATGTGGAAAATCAAAGGCCCATTTGTCCTTATGTATGACACCCCCCCCACCCCCACCCCCAAAATCATCATTTGCTACTCGGTACCTCTTTTTACAATACAGGCTTTATTGTACTTACTGAGTCCTTTTTATTTCTGCATTTGCAATTGCACTAATGAAAGGCACAATTTTGCCATAGTGGAGGAAGAGTCGAACCAGAGGTATGGCTGCCTCCTGTTTTTCCCTGCAGACTTCACCCAGTATATGGGCAGTTGATGCTGAAACAGGCTAAACAGAGAAAAGCAAAAAAGTTTAAATGGAGGCATCCCTGAAATAATTTTTAAATGAACTGCCAATTTCTTAAGAGCAGTGTCCATTTACATAGAAACCTATGACACAATGTATTGAGGTCGAATTGTATGTATGTATATCTATCATATTTCTTTCATTAAATGTCAGCTTTTAGTTAAGTGGAATTACAAAAGAAAACTTGTATTTTGGGCACTTATCAATTTAAGACATGCTATCTATAACTACATTTTTTTCCTTATTTTATCCCTGTTTGGATTTGTGAGAGGAAAAGACTTTGAGTTGTTGAGATGCTATATTAAGCCATAATGCACAAATTAACATTATGTGTAACCATTGGTTTTGCAATAAACTGATAAAAATAAATGTTTAATGGAATAAGTTATCCCAGTCTCTGGTATTTTTTGACAAAGTTGCTACAATATGTCAATATGATATTTACACTGCATTCTTCTGGAGGAAAGGAAATTAATATTTCATGAAAGAAAGCTGAGAGCTAGAAGAGATTTTATAGAGATTTAGAGATCATGGGGACAAGTCACTCAAAAGATTACAGGAGAAACCTGGCTCCTTAAGAAGAATACAAAGGAAGCATTGACCCTTGACCTCCTGAAGAAATGGCCAAATCAGGAGAAGCTATGCAGTTGTATTTTCTCAAAGTATAGCAAGAATGCTAAGTAGACTTGACAAAAGGCTACTTGAATGTTAAAACAAAAAACTAGTTTCTGATACAGAAATACAACTCTACCTAACAGGCCGCATGTAGCTTGTATGTTACGCAGTGCTGCACTAAGTCAATTTTTCTCAAAGTTTCTGCAATTGTCAGTCACTAAATTAATGTTCATAAAAATGTGGAGTCCGCCCACTGAAAACAGGAGAAAAACTCCTAATGCTTTTTCTACAATGGGAATTATGTTTTTTGACAAATAAGTTAATGACCATAGTTGTATTTTGGTCTTTTCTATTTCCTCTTAATTTTTCTAAAGATATTTCAGCTATTTTTTTTAACCAAAAGTTTAATCCACAATTCAGTATTTATTTACCCCTTGAATTATTTTTGTTCACATGCAATAATAACAAATCATAACATGAATTTGATCAAGAATGTTCTTGGGTAAAAGTCTCTTAGTCCTAAGAACTTGCTTGAAAATAAATGAAATCCCAGTTTTAGATATCGATTAGCATTTTTTTTAGTTGCTTGTGTTGAGATCACAGATTTACATAGCAAAGAAAAGGAGGAGTAGCAGTCTACCCTGTTTATTTTGCCACTGATGTATTTTGTCATACCAGCTGACTTACAATACATGTGGGTAGATTTCAGCTGACTACCTGAGAGATCTCTGCAAACAGCCAGTATTCTATAACCACTGTTTGAAAATTGCTGCATTAAGTCAAGGATTACCAATTTATCAAGACAGTAGCTCAAGGGTGTCAAATGTGCGACGTCGCATTGTCGTCATATGATGTATTGTGACTTTTCCCTCTTCGCTAAAATGGGGGTGGGAGTAGCCAGTGCATGATGCATCCGGCCCACGGGCCGTGAGTTTGACACCCCTGCGGTAGCTGATCCTAATCCAGTTGTAGCCAACCAGCTATCTTTAGAAGTTATCTGTATGATGTGCTTCCTTCCTCCCATAGTTTCTACTAGCTTACTAATCAGTTGATTAATAGACTAGCAACAAAAAAATTACTGCAGTGAAGTCCTTCATGCAGGATATCAATGGCCTACTGATGAGCCAATGGATAAGCTATTGGAGAAAGTTGGGGAGATTATTATTTTCCCACAGTTTACAGACGGAATACAGAAGCAGGTGGAATAGAGATGAGATACTAACAGGAAAGGGAAAATAGAAAGTTATCGGATGTTCCCTTCTAGGCCCTACTCAAGGAACAATTACAATGCAGAGATAAAATCACTAACTTCTTATTGCTACTAAGTATAGGAATCCAGAGATTAAAAATGATGCTGGTCAAAACTGTTGGCTTCCCACAGCCAAATTATTTTGGGGACACAGTCATCATAAACAAGATCATTTCCTGGACATTTGCTCCAGGGGAGGCAGAAAATGCATATTTCAGCATCTAATTTATCTTATAATTTGTTAATTAGCAAGGAGCCATGTTTGCAGAGAGCTTGAGGACACCAGACCGTTTATTGTAAAATGATAAATATGAGAAGAATGGAAAAATTACCTCAACATCTGCAGACTTTAATAAGAGGTCTCTAAGGGGGTTGTAATGCTCTGGAAGAAAAACATGGTCTTCTGTGTAAACCACATTTAACCGCAAAGAACCTAGATCATCAGGTTTCAGTGTTTTGTTGCCATTAACTCTGGGCTGCAGGAAATACCTAACAAAGGAGAGAAACATGAAACAGCTTCTAAAATTATATATAGATTGTATTGCATATAGGTGGCCTTTCTTCCCAGTATTATGAAAGAGTCTATAAATCTTTCTTCATGTCTTTTCATTTTTATGTGGCTAAACACATTATGGTTGTGATGACATGTATTTCTGCCTTAAACTAGATTGGGCAGGTAGGAGAAGGATTTTTTTTTAAATACACTAGATAAGAAATCAATTATGACAGGTAGCAAAATTGTTCTGAAACAACTTATAAAGAAATAAAAATAAAGAGCAAAATAGTTTAATAAAATAAAGTACCATGCTTCATAACAGCTAGACTGTCGAAGAAATTTGAGTGGCAGCCTCAACTCTCCCAGAAATTCATCTCCAAACTTCAAGTTGCTTGCATTCCAAAGATCAACTCTGTAAGAGTAAAAGACAGAATGAAGGACAGAAGAAAAAGCCCTTTCTCTTCCTCTTTAATACTTTCATTTCCGTCCTCTCAAAAAAATATAAACTAAAAGTTAACTAATTAACTAACCAACTCTAAGGCAAAAGAGGATGTTTTTAAAGCCCAGATGTCATACCTGGCAGCCATCTTTTACATTTGGGCCTTCAGGCCTGCCACATTTTCCACTGTGGGAAAATGGGAGTGGGGATTATACGGAGTATGGGTGATATATAGTCAAAATAACATTCTCTTCTCAGAGAGTCAAAGCCATCTTGCCCTGCACCTGTGATGAGGTGACTGGGAGGAATCTCCAGTTTTGGATGGTGCCTGATTGGATCATGTGATGGACATGTAGGTGCTGGGCAGGGATGTGAACACTCCTTTGGGTGGGGAAAACCTGGAAACTTTCAGATTCGGGTTTTCCCAGATGTGCCAATATGACATCTCTAATAAAATGGAACTTTGAGGAAACTCAAGCCTTGGAGTCTTCTTTTGTTGGGGGTGTTACTTGGAACCCTGACACCAAGCTGAAGCAAACAGAAGAGTACTGCTATGTTAACTCATTTTAGGTTGGCACAGTAGAAAGACTTGAAGCTGGTTTCTATCAACCGAGAAGATCGTTAAAGAAATAATAATCTGATTCCACCATGTGATAAACGTATAGAAATGGATTCAGGTATTCCATGTTCCCAACACAATGTTTTGTCTGTGTGTATTTGTTCCCATTTCTTCCTGTTGTTTAAATCTAGAAGCTCAGGTTGTAAGATCATATTTCTTGCAGCAATGAGTTCATATTAAATTGATGGGACACACTAGTGAGCTTTAAAAGGAGGGTCATCCTGTTTTCAAAGTATCCAAATTTAGCATTGCTCAACTGATAATCTTGAAGCTGGTCTAATGTTACTTGCAGCAAGCCTATAGCAGGGTTAGGTTTAGAGTTAGACAAACCTTTTGAGCTACCACCATCATTGCAGTAACAAAACCTCACCAGTCCTATTCTTATGCAAAAAGAAAAGGAAGTGCTAGTGTCCTCTGACCATATTTTTCTGTACATGGTGTTTGCTTGAATTTATTTGGTTGTTTGGAAAAAAAAATGCAGACATTTCTATGATTCAAAGAAACTTTGATTTAATTTTTTTTCCAAAAGGCACTGAAATCCTTCCAAAATTTCTTCTCAGCCTCTTTGTCATCACTTTTCTGTTATATTTAAAAGTTTCTGTAAATTGTTAAGGTGAAATTATACTGGCAGTAATCAGGCAACTTCCCTAATAGCGACTGAGGTTAAATATTACAACAGGGAATGGATTAGATGTGATAAGTTCTAAATGCGTGCAGGAAAAGAGAATAATTACTGGCATCAGGAGATGGAAGGTGGTATGCAAGAAGCTATCTTCAGAATTGCATGATTCGAAGAAAAATACCAATACTGAATTATTTCAAATAAACTGGAACAGAGCCAGAAGCAAACTCAACTTCCCCAACAGATGGTACTGTAAAAAAAGAGGGGGAACCGGTTTCAAAGCGGAATAAAACACTGGTGTAGAAATGCCCCAACTGTTCAAGGAGGAAAAGCAAAGGTCACGAATAGAAAGGCACTGCTACTTCCATTCATTGCTGATTTTACCAATAATGCAGAAGGTCCCTAACCTTTGCTGCTTGGTGGACCTGCTCCAAAAGGGGAGAGGGGAACTGGGCCATGCGAGTGGCGGGCTGGCATGTGCCCACATCCCTTGCATGAGTGATGGACCGGTGAGCATGCACGCAGCTTGTGCAAGAGGTAGGCCACTGTGCAAAAGTGCAAGTGTTCATCAGCCTGCTGCTTGTGCAAATTGAGTTGTGGGTGTGTACTTTCTGGCCAGCCACTTACACAGCCCAATTCTGAAAAGGCCACAGCTCGGTAGTGGGCCACAACTCAGGGGTTGGAGACGCCTGATATAAAGTATTTTACCTGATTTCCATCTTGTCAACTTCATCAGCATCTTCAATTTCAAAGTGAGATTTCTTGCTATAGCTGCTTGGCCTAGTAATCTAGTGCAAATAAGAATTTAAAAAAATGATCTTATTATTAAGAAAAATCCATTGAAGCCTTTATATAAGGAACCTCAGTGCAATTGCACATTCTATTTGATTCGGTTTCGTAACTTTAATTGTATTTAACTGCAACCTCTTTAGATAATGCTTTTATAAGCATACATATGAAGCTGCATCACATATTGCAATGTAACTGATCTATAACTGTTTTAATAAAGATACAGTATATGCAAGCAATTGAAAGAGTCTGTATTTGTATACCACTGACTCAAGTAAAATACTAAAAGGATCATTCCTGTAAGCTGATTTGGCAAGTGAGTTTATTTTACTGTACTTTTGTTTATCATTATCCACTTACAAAAAGTACACTATTTTTCAGATGTTTAAAATATTGCAGAAAAAAATCAATTTCATTTAATGGAGAAAAACAAAGAGCATGTTTAGAAAATGAAACAAAAACAAATGTTAGTTATTGCAGAGCATTATGCAACATCCAGCAGATTAATTGCAATTTTCTTAGCTTTTATGTACCCATAATTCTGACATTGCATTTTACTCAGTTTGTGTACAAAGCATATTGATCACTCACACAATCACTTCGAGGCAAGAGTGACCAGAATTTACTTCTGGTAAAGTAAAAAACCAGAACATGACAATGTAAGATTTCTGTTCATGCCTGGTTCATCCATTCCATTCCTCTTTTGTTTCTAATAGGTAATAAGCATTGCAGGCAGGTCTCAGCAGGATGATTTACAGAGGGAAACTTAACTGGAATATTCCTTCCCTCTCTAACCAATGGCTTATTTAAAACTTGGTGTTTTCTTAAGTCCAATGTGTGTGATATACCATTCTGTCTATTGTATGACTAGTATTTGAAGACAGCAATTGGTATGATAAGAGTATGGATGCCAACCCTCCGCACATTTATCAATTTTGCAGAATTCATTCATTCACCTTGACAATCCCCAAGGTAGGACTGGTATAGCTCCATGTACATCTACTTGTATTACAAATCCTGGTCTTGTACGTTAAATCCTATATTCCAAATCCTTTTCTGTGTTAAATCAAGAATGACATATTTTCAAGTGGCCTGAGGTCAAAATTCTGAAGAACAATGGCAAGAGATATGAGCAAGATTCATGGAAGCATGCAAGCCAAACACCTAAGACATTCGAATGTAAAACAAATATTTCTCTTACATCCTGGATAACATAATGACTGAGAAATCATTATAAGCGATTCCCCCAGCCTTTCCACCCCAAAGATTTATGATTCATGGCTACACAAGATCTGGACCTATGGGAATATGATTCAGATAGCCTAGGGAACATACATCAAATCAACTGATATTGTTTGTTATAACAATGTGGTCCTTTCGTCTGATGTGAAAAACAACCTCCCTCATGGACTCGATCAATTACAAATACTTGAAGATTTTTCTTGGTTAAGAAAAACAGCAGGTAATCAATATCCAAATGGGAACAGGAGGAAACCAACCAAAATTAGTGATTAGAAAGAAATTCAGAAACAAAGTATTCTAGTGAAGTCATTCCTCCAAATTTTAGTTTCATTTTTAAGGGTTAGGGTTAGCAAGCTTTCTTGATTTGTCCCTCTTCCTCTCATCTAGCTCTCTTCAATTTTATAAGTTACAAAGAGAAGGAAGGAAAACAGTGTTGGTAAATATAGAACAGTGTTTTCTACAAGACTAAATTTTATTCTCCTTGACCTATGACTAGAAGCTTTATAACAAATAAATATACCCAGCATGTTGGCAATGCAAACATCAAGTATATGTGGAAAATTTTGTGCAGAAAGCAAAAAACCTATCTATAAACAGATATTGTGGAGGACTGTTGCTTCACTTGCAAGGACTGTTGCTTCACTTGCAATGTCTTCTATATTCTAACAGTAGCTGATAAACTGGAGCATTTATTTATAGGGGGAAATGTCCAGACCAAATGTAATTTCTAATGTTGGATTTTCCCCTTACCGGAGGGAGCCCCCTTGTGGAATATTGTGAAGCTGTTACTGAGGCAACTCCACTGCGCTGCACAGTAGAAGCCATTTTACAGCAGTACAGTAGAAGCCATTTTAAGCATCACAACTGGCTTTATCTTAACAAAACACACACCTTGAGGGGTTTTAGGGGTGTCTTACCCTCCACAATATTTTTTTCCAGAGAGTAAGTCATCTGTGTACCAAGTTTGGTTGAAATTGCTTGAGGCATTCCAAAGTTATGCTAGAAAACACACACACACACACACACACACACACACACACACACACACACACACACAATATAGATATGATGATGATATGGGAATGTGGAACTTGAAAGAAAAGTGTTTGCTGATAATGGAATGTCCTGGGACTGGATATTTCTCAATTTCCCAGAGCTCCCAGTAAAAACTTCTCTTTTTAAAAAAGTTCCTGGAAAGATTTGAAAAGACCCAGACCCATTGGAATCAAAATAACTTGGCTTCATCTACTACTAATTTATTATTATCCTCACTATTCAGATCATAGGGCAATATGTTATATTTCTATGTCCAAGGGGAAACCGCTATCGGTCTGCCAATGCTCCAGACAAATTGTAGAGTTGAAGGCAGGAAAACCAACTGCCCTAAGCAACAACTGAAAGGCTTAGATAGAAGGTGAAATGAAGGGAGGAAATAAAGAAAGGGAAGAATTTAGTCTGGCATCCTTCACAGCAAAATAGCCCGAAGGCTGAGTTTCACAGGCTGGCTTTATTGTTTTGGAGAAATGATGACAGGACTGAAGTCAGATGATGGGGCTTATGCTGATGCTTAATTAGCCCCCTGAGAAATCTGGCTCAGTCCTGCAGGAAGTCAAGGGCCAAAGGAGCTCCAGTTTGAGACTCATCCCTCCTTCTGCAATTCTTCTCCTGTATGGCAGATGGCAATTTAAGAAGAAGAAAAAGAGCTCACATTATAATGACCACGGCTTAGGTTAATCTGTAATTATGAGTCAGTTTGAACTCATCCTTTTGTGGGCAGATCTAAAATGTAATAACCTTTGGAAGTGATTGCAGGAAGGCTAGAAACACTTTATTTATTCAATAGAGTTACGGACTGGTATAATACATGAATATAATATCCTGCAATGGAACATAAGTATATAGTTTGTGAAACAAAATGGGGTAAACATGTCCCCAAGATACCTTGTCTCACAGTCTTAAAATCTGAGGAAAGAGAAGCAGGTCCACTCTGTATAAATTATATAAATACTCATTTCCCCCTGAAAACTGATATTGAATACATCTTGCCAGACATCTCCAGGGATGGGATTCTACCAGTTCGGCCCAGTTCGGGCAAACTGGTAGCTCCGAAGATCAGCTGAGAGCGAACCTGTTCGCTCTGACCTTCAGGTGAGCCTGCCTGCCCGCCCCTGGGTTATACTCACCTTTATTTCCTTGTTTTTTAGTCCAGCTGATAGGCGAGGCAGAGCTGATTGCTGCACCTCAGCTGTTTCTGCAGCTTTGTTTTAAACCACTATGCGCACACGAAAGGTGCGCAAAGCGCACGCTCGGTGAATTGGTTGTTAGACCGCTTGAGTCACACCACTGGATATATCTGACCTTTCCCATCTGAGTCCAGATACTTTTTTCTGTAAGTGCAGATAGTCCTTGACTTAAAGCCATTCTTTCAGCGATAGGTCAAAGTTAGGACAGTGATAAATGGTCATAGCACCCATGCCCAAAGTTACAGCTGTTGCAATTGCCCTCATGGCAATGGGATCAACATTTGGAAGCTTGGCAGCCCCACTCATTCTCACAACTCCAGGGGTGTTGCAACTACCGCCACCCACTTATCTCCCCACCACCACCTTGATGTCATTTTGACCCTGCATTCCGTGCCTGAGTTCGCCTTCACTGCCTTCTTGCTCTGTTTGCTGGCAAGGAGTGTCTGCCCTGGCTGCTATATTGGGCTGGCTTTGTATTGTGAAAAACAGGGGGAAAGGGCTGCTTTCAGCCTGTTTCTCCTCCTTTTTTGCAACACAAAAAGCCAGCCCAATAAGATTCAAGAGTGTGATGAAAAAAAGGATGTTTTGGCACACACTGTCCTCATTAAGTTACCTTGGTTTGTTTGTTTGTTTGTTTTCTTTTTGCCATATGAGCCAGCCTCATATGATCCAAAAGCCAGACCTGACACACGTCACCATCAGCTGGAGCAAGAAGACAGTAGCAAAAGTGAGCTGTGATGGCAGTGTACAGGGCAGCAGGGTGGTGAAGCTGGAGCTTGGAAAGCATCCCCAGATCTACACACTGTTTGTCGTCCTGCAAGGCAGGATGCCGGGTTGTCAGAAGGGCAAAGATGGGAGTAAGATATTGGACAGGGTCCCTCCTGGCATCTTTGTTGTGGCCCGCCAGCGGCCAGCAGAGCTGGCAGCAGATTTGGATAGTGAGGAGGTTGGGAGGAACATGGGCCAGTCCTGGATTCTGGGGAAGGCTCTGATGAGGGCTCTGCGTTGGAGGCAGAGAGGGTGCCAGAGCCACATGCCAGTTATCAGCTGCTTTCAGAATCAGGCAGCAATGAGGCAGACAAACAGCTGGAGTCTGTTCCCAGTGTGTGCATGCGCAGAGTTGTCAGACGGAGGGAACAGCTAATGAACAGGGGTTGACTTGGTATTAAGGCCACAGGTGGATGATGAATGGCCCCTCCCAGAAGGAATAAAAGAGAAGCAAAAGGGGAGTGGAGTCGCAGAAGACAATCAGTTTGCTTAATTGGTTCGTGATTCTCTGAGACTCCTTGCCAAGTTTTGCAGATATTGCCTGTCAGCTCTCCAAGCCAGATAAGGTCTGTGACTGTACATCCTCCCTTGAAAGACTTTGCTGGATGTGAATAAGCAGAATTCACAGTAAATTAATAAAAGGGGTTTTTATTGGAACCAGGAGTTTACTTCATGTTCTTGGGAAGCCCAGATCAGAACATCCTTAGCTTGTTGAGGCCAATGTTCCCTCTAATTTTTTTTCAGTGTGAGCAGAAAAGTATAGTGTTTGAGCGGCACATTTTCATGCCTGAGCACCTGAATTCTTTTTTACAGATGTCACCTAAGACAACAATGAAATCAGTATTATTTGAAACTCAGTTATGTTTATTCAAGGTACCCGCTTAATTAAAAGTGTTATATAATATCAGTATCACTTAACAACGCTCCTGCTTAGCAACCAAAATGTTGGCTCAGAAAGTCTGGCATTTGAAACAAAAAATAGCCTTGAAAGTTGTGGTGTGTTAGGAGCATTTTTATTCCTGCATTTTAAACACACACACACACACATGGAGAGAGGGAAACATAGGAACTTCGAAGGGTGAATAATTTGAAATGGTAGTTGGAGAAAATAGTGTAAGTAAAATAGTGCTTTATATAATTAATGAACAGGGTTTTTTTTAATAGTTTCTTTTTACATTCATTTCTGTGTTCATTTTCTTGGGAATGACATTCCTTGAGGCTAACTTAATTTTTGGAAGAAAAAAAAATAATGCCTGTAAACCAGCAAGAAATTTAAGACAATCTTTAAAATTTGTATTCGAAGAATTTAACAAGAAGTCTGTTTGCATTGCTTTCAGCAAACATTTCCTATTTTTACTGCCTTTCATTCACCCACTTTTCACTGATATGTTTATACATATTCATTAAGTGACAGCATTTTGGCAGACAGCATTGCTTTTTCTACATTACTGTATGAAAATGTCCTGCATCTAAAAATGACTGATCTACGGCCTTATCACTGCTGTGACGAGCCCCCCCCCCACTAGAATAACTGCTGCCGCCTCCTCCTCCTCCTCCAACAGCACCATCACATTTGCTGCCCGGCGCTGCAGCTGAGGTGAAGCCGCCAAAGCTCCCGCTGGTGCCCCCGCCCATGGCAGTGGCGGCGGTGGCTGCCTCCCCCTCCGCTCGGAACACCTCACCTAAGCAGGGGTGCTGGCGGGAGCTTTGGCGGCTTCACCTCAGCCGCAGCGTTGGGCGGCAAATCCGGCAGTGCTGTTGGGGGAGGAGGAGGCAGCAGCAGATATTCCGTTCGAGCAGAAAGCAGGGCAAGGGATGGGAGGAAAGAAAAGAGCCTGAAGCACCCGAAGCGATGGGCTTCCGGAAGGCGGAAAGCGGAGGGAGGGGGGAGATACCGGCAGGTCGGGCGTCCAGGAGAGCCATCTCAGTGCCGCCAAGGGGGGGGGATGCCAGGTGCTGGGCTGCCTCTGACTCGCCCTCTCCATGGCTCCCTAGGGCTGCAGCAAACCGAGCAACAAAGCAAGCTAGAAGGACCGCCGTTTTTAAAAAAATATCTCTCCCAGTCTGGGGAAATCCTTTGTGGGCGGCCAGTTCTAGCCGCCTGCAAAGGACTTCCCCACGTTTGCTTTGGTAGAAATCTCTGCGCGGCAGTTAGAAACTGCTGCGCGGGGGTTTCTTGCCACATGCACGGCCGCGCAGCCTCGCACCTTAGAGGAAACAGTGGTTGAGGCTCAGGGCCAGGAGGAACCAAGCTTGGAATGGCTTTGGATTTGGGTACATCCTTGGTTAATGACTGCTAAAATTCATTTAATAACAGCATGAAGCCTGCCAGAATTGCAGTCATGTGAGGCAGTCATGTGATATCTCTCCTTATGACATTCTAAATTGAGGATTACCTGTACTTCAAGGATGGAAAAGCAAAAGGATAATATAAAATAGTATCCAGACAGATTAGAAAGCAATCAAATATAACAGGTGTATGTGTACATGTGAATATATATATATATATACTAACAGATTTGAATGCTTACTTGAAACATTTATGTTTCTAATAATTCCTAACAATTTCCTATCTGCTAAATGAACAACACCATTCAGCTAAAGCCATGACTGTCAGTCTCTATGAAAAAATTAAGGACTGTAGATTGTATTTATCCATTTTGTTTGCCTGGTTTTTTTTACATGCATGTTATTGATTTTGGAAATAAATTGAAAAATGATTTGTTTTCTGAAAATCTCCACTTTTGACTTTATTCAGTACATGAAAGTTGGTTTTGATACCCAGAAATGTCACCTTCCTTCTTTCCTTCCTTCCTCCAGTCTCCAATATACTTCAGGGTGCTTTTCAAACACCTCAGAAGCAGCTGCATATGTAAAGCATAGGAGGAGACCAATTTATCTTTATCAAAATTATCTATAAATCTTTCACCTAACCCAACGAAGACAACAAAAACGTTGAGGTTTTTTTAATTTCTAACCAGGCCATGACACGATATGAAAGTACTCCACCCAGCAATAACCACAATATAATCTCCTCCCGTTAAAAAATCAGAAACTTCTTCCATAGTCAGGTAGCATTATTACTAAATATTTTTAAAATGTATTAGCAGACTGATTAAACTGCATTTTAAAACTGAGTCAGACAAAGAAAATTCAGTTCTGAATACAAACCCAAATAAACAGACATCTATGAGATACATGCATATTCAAACACAGTGCATGGCAAACAATGGAATTAAAACACCAAACCTAGAAACTTTAGTTATGTATTTAACTTAAATGTATCTTGGAATAAGAGTACAGTGACTCAGTGTGCATTACCATGTATGTTGCAATATTGTGTAAAATCTCTCCACCACTTCTAATAGAAATAATTTCACTTTTGAATCTTATGAAGTATAGAGACACCATAGATTCAATTCAATTAGCACTTTAAAATTGTTTATGCCTTCCACATTTTGTTAAAATTTTATCATTTGGAGTCTTTGAAGTGGAAATATAGCCACTGATATACCTGGAGATTGAGTGTCCTAGAGGACGAAGGGGCCTTATTAGATTTGATACATATGTATCCTTCGATGGTCATGATTCATACTGTACCTGTGCATACAGAGCTGATTAAAATTCAACTCAGATGATAGCTGTGTCTGCCCCCATGACTTTTTTATCTTGTTCTCCCATTACCCAACTATAGACATTTGTTTTTTCAGAAAGCTGCATGAAAATGACCATTGACTTACCTGAAGGATCCTTTTGTGGGACTTCTGCGAAGGAGAGTCCAAGCATGGGCTAAATACAGCCAATCTGCCCAGGACTGAATTGAAACTTGAAGCCACACCTCTAGTGCCGGCTATTCTTCAGATTTTCTTCAATGAAGGCATGGACAATGCGTGCTGAGAAGTTCAGGAACAAAGTCAAGGAAGTCAAAACAAGTATCCATAGTTCCACAGAACCATATGACAACTGGCGGAGCAGACCGCCAGGGTGGGGTTGGACTCTCCTTCGCAGCACCCAGAAAAGGACCCTTCAGGTAAGCCAATGGTCATTTTCCTGGGTGCTGCTCTGGAGAGTCCAGGCATGGGACATACCCAAGCTAAATGTCACTAGGGCAGGGAGCAGAAGCGGTATGAATGCCCTGGAGAACCTGCCTCCCAAATGCCTCCTCCACAGAGGTGAATTTGTCCAGTCTGTAGTGTCAAACAAAGGGAGATAAGAAAGTCCACATTGCAGCCTTGCAAATCTCCTCTATCGGTGCCTGGATAGCCCAGGCCACCATGGTGGCGGCGCTTCTCGTAGAATGAGCGGTGATATGGCATGGCACCGGGATAGATTGAAGAATGTGGGTCGAGCTGATGCAGGCCCGTAGGCAGCGACCGATGGTCTGAGAAGAAACTTTGCGGCCTTGGGAGGCCAGTTGAAACCCAACAAAAAGTGATTCAGAGTGACAGAAGGCAGCCGTGAGTTTGATGTACTTACATATCGCTCTACGATCATCAAGCATATGCCACTTTTTCTCCTTGGGATGTTTGGGGTGTGGACAAAAATCCGGAAGTATGACCTCCTGAGCCCGGTGAGAACAAGAGTTGATTTTGGGTATAAATGCCAGGTCCAAACGGAGGATCACTCTGTCAGGTTGAATCAAACACAAGTCCTCGCAAATTGTCAGAGCTGCAAATTCGTAAATTCGCTGTGCAGACGTGATGGCAATCAAAAAGGCTGTCTTAAATGTCAGATGTTTGAGGCTGGCCGAATGGAGGGACTCAAAGGGCAGGGCAATGAGAGCCCGTAACACTACATTGAGATCCCATGAGGGGTACCTGTGAACAAATGGAGACCTCTGTTTGGTTGCGCCCCGTAGGAAACTGCGGATGATGGGAAGAGTGGTCATCTACCGTCAAAATCGTGGACAAGGCTGCCACCTGCCGTCTAAGAGTGCTGGGGGCTAGGCCCTGGTCAAGTCCATCTTGTAAGAAGTCCAAGATCTGGGAAATCGTAGCCGTATTAGCTTCAGCCTCGGGCTCTCTGCACCAGTTGTCGAAGGCCTTCCATGTCACGTCGCATATTCTGGTTGTGGAAGGCCGCTTGGATGCCTGAATGATGTGAATGACCTTGGTGGAAAGGCTACCCCTACTTAGGAGGTCCCTCTCAAGTGCCAGACGGCTAGTTGTAGCCACTGGGGCTCTGGATGTTGAAGCGCCCCCTGGCTGAGAGAGACCTCGTGCTGGGGAATCTGCCAAGGAGGGTTGACAGAGAGTCTCACCAGGTCCTTCTGGACCAGTAGGGAGCCACGAGCAGAATTTCCGACTCCTCTAACAAAATTTTCCGAATCTTCCTGGGAAGAAGAGGCAACGGGGAGAAGGCCAGGGGTGGGTTTCAACCGGTTCGTGGCGGTCTCCGCGAACCGGTTGTCGGCGAACCCGGAAGTAAGTATCTTCCAGGAATGGCGAAAGGCCCGCCCACGCTCCTTACCCGGTTTTGACAAGTTCTGCGCTTCCACGCATGCGCAGGACGCATACAGCGCCTGCGCGATCCTCCAGGAACCTGGGGAGATTGTGTTCTCTGGGGAGGTGAACAAGTTGACCAGAGGACAGCCAAACCTCTGAGACAACTGGTGGAACAGGTCCGGGTGCAGGCGCCACTTAGAGTGATTGACCGTGGCCCTGATCAGAAAGTCCGCCTGGATGTTGTGCACCCCGGAGATGTGCTCCGCTTGGATCGAGCACAGGTGTTTTTCTGCCCACCTTCCCAGGTGCTCTGATTCCTCCATCAGGGACCTAGAGCGGGTGCACCCTTGGCGGTTTATGTCACCTTTGTAGCCACATTGTCTGTTAGGATTCTCACGTGACGCCCCTTGATGTTGTCTCGAAAGTGAATGAGTGCGAGCTGCACTGCTCTCAGTTCTAACTAGTTGATGCTGTGGGAATCTGCCCTGCACAATCTGTTTGTGGAGATGAGCACCCCAGCCGAATAGACTGGCATCCGTTATGATGGTGAGACGCTCTTTGAAGAGGGTGCCCTTTGCCAGCACGGGGGACAACCACCACTGGAGAGACGAACGTACCTTCAGAGAGACTCGAACCAGCTGTTGAGAGTTGCTCATGTTGGCTCTCTGGTAGGGCAGGAGGAGCCATTGTAGGTGTCACGAATGAAGGCGTGCCCAAGGAACTAATGACAGGCACGAAATCATCTTGCCGAGGAGTTAGCTGCACCACCGATGCCTGTGACGAGTGTAATACCTGCAACACCTGGCTTCTGATGCTTGCCAAGCGCTCTGGAGACAGGGAGACCTGGCAGCTGGTGGTGTCGATGATGGCGTCCAGGTGCTGCAGTCTGGTGGTTGCATGCAGGTGACTCTTTTTTCTGTTGACGGAGAACCCGTGATGTTGGAGGGTTTGCAGAGTGTGCTGCAGATCTTGTACCGCTTGGTGACAATGATTGGATGAGGACATCATCCAGGGAGCAATGCAGGCGCACTGGGTAAGATCTCAGGAAAGCCGCTACTGCAGCAGGGATCTTCATAAAGGTTCCAGGTGCCGAGGACAGGCCGAATGGTAGAGCCCTGTACTGGTAGTGGCGGCCTGCATAAAAGATTCTCAGGAATCTGCAGTGAGCTTTGCGAATGGTGATGTGGAGGTAGGCCTCCTTAAGATCTATGGATGTTAAGAGATCTCCCGGCCTGATGCAATCCAGAATTGACTGAAGGGACTGCATCTTGAACCTCCAGTATGCTATGTGATGATTTAACTTTTTTAGGTCGAGAATCCCCCTCCACCCCCAGAGTTCTTTGGGACAAGGAAGAGTATTGAATAAAACCCTGTCCCTTCCTGACCTGGTGGAACCGGTTCTATGGCGTCTATGTCTCTGAGGTGAAGGATCTCCTGTTCCATGAGAGCCTTCTTGACCTGACAGGAGGGGGTTGGACACCGAATGAAGTATCGGGGAGGTGGAGAAATGAATTCTAATGTTAGACCTATGCGTATCATCTGAAGGACCCACTGGTCCGATGTGATCTGCTCCCATTGGGCGTGGAACAGCTGTAGATGCTCTCCTATGGGAGCCGTCCGCTGGTGGTCACTTTTCCCCACTCACCACCTCAGACAAACAGCCTTAGCACTCTGGTGCAGAGGCACTGAGTGCAAGGGCAAGCAAATCTCAGCAGTCCTTTGATTCTGAAGGAGAATGGTGCAAGCTCCAAGCTCCCAGCACCCACGCAGGCCAATTAATGTGGGGCACGACCACATGGGCCACCAACCTCCGCTACCGCCCTCAGTGTGATAGAGGAGCTCTGAGTAGGCAAACCTGCCGGAAGTCTGGACAGGAAGGCTTCTAGCGGCGACCTGCAAGAGACAGGCAATCAGGCTGCTGTAGGTCAACAAAATGGCGGTCGGAACTTTTACCCTCTCAAAATGGCTGCCACCATGTGTGACCCTCTCAAAATGACTCACCAAGCCTGCTCCAATAATCAGGAAGTAGAAAAGAATCTTTTTGAAGTAAACAGGCAATTAGAGGGTCCAAGCAGTCAATTAGGAATGAAGAGAAACTGGAAGCGTGTCCACTGGGCTTAGCTGAATTGAAAAAATCTGAAGAATAGCCGGCACCAGAGGCGTGGCTTAAAGTTTCAATTCAGTCCGGGGCAGATTGGCTGTATTTAACCCATGCTTGGACTCTCCAGAGCAGCACCCAGGAAAATATACCATACAGCTTCAGTATATTCCAAAATATATTTTTACTTCAGTACTCCTCCATACATCATAAGTATCATATAGATTCATAGTGCGCTGTGCAGGATGAAAAATAAACCCAAGGACCTGGCTTAACTACAGTTTTCATATTCTGGTATTTTCCAGGTACATTTCAAACATTTTCATATCCTGGTCTTTTGCTGTTCTGTAATCTATTAGCACTCTCTGACAGTACTTTCTTGACTTGTTCTACAAAATCTTCCTTTTTAATTGCTGCCCAGCATTTTCAGGAAGTATTCCTGCATAACTACTTCCTATTTTTCTCATGTATATATTTCAAGACATTAACTGAGTAGGAGAGGAGTTGAGGATCCAACCCTATTAAGTATTTCTTGCTTCTTCAAGATATTGAAGAAGCAAGTATACCTTCAACACTTCTTCAAGTGTTATCAAGTGTAGATAACACTTTCCTAACACACATCTTTAAAAAACTAATTCTAGCTTTACCAGGACTTCTTTGCTCCTTTTGTCTCTTCTTAGTCATTTGATGTTCCATAAGAAACTAAAAATCTTGGTTTTATTTACAGATTAATTTTACAGGGGAAGGGAGAGTCCAATGTAACTATGGTGAAAAATTTAATATGATTCTTGGGAGGAAACGTATTGCTCTTCTGGAAACTGGATAAAGTCATGTAAGATCTGGAGCATTTACTGCATAGTACACTCTTTTCGACAATAGCATTTATTGTATACTGCTTCACAATGCTTTACAGCCCTCTCTAAGTGGTTCTACAGAGTCAGCATATTGCCCCCAACAATCTGAGATCTTCATTTTACTGACCTCAGAAAGATGGAAGGCCGAATCAATCTTGAGCCTGTGAGAATCGAACTACTGAACTACAATCAGCCAGCAGTCAGCAGAAGTAGCCTGCAATACTACATTCTAACCACTGGCAACCACAGCTCATCAACCATCTCATTAATGACTCTTTTTCCAGAAAGAGGATTTGCAAGATGGTTCTACTCTATGCAATGCTGAAAGTAACTAGAATTGGTCTCAGGACATTTTAATTTGCAGTTTCTTCTGATCATAATTTACATCTTAATATGGCAGAATATGGATTTCTAGTCACATCTCAAAAATGGTAACAGAGAGAATAGAACAAACCAGGTCCCTTGAGCTTCCAAAGGAGGCAGTCTCTTCATATTCTCACTATCAGGCACCCTTGAAGAAAACAGATGAAGGCAATAAAAGTCTGCAGGAATCATTAGGAAAACTTGTTGGATGAGCTCCTGTGGAAACAATCTGGTCCCTTTGTAGTATATCAATGTGCCCCAGGTGACTAAGTCATCAGAAATCATTTTGGGGTGATATATAGCAAAGTTGGAAGGGACCTTGGAGGTCTTCTAGTCCAACCCCCTGCCTAGGCAGGAAACCCTATACCGTTTCAGACAAATGGCTATCCAACATCTTCTTAAAGACTTCCATTGTTGGGGCATTCACAACTTCTGGAGGCAAGCTGTTCCACTGATTAATTGTTCTAACTGTCAGGAAATTTCTCCTCAGTTCTAAGTTGCTTCTCTCCTTGATTAGTTTCCACCCATTGCTTCTTGTTCTACTCTCAGGTGCCTTGGAAAATAGTTTGACTCCCTCTTCTTTGTGGCAACCTCTGGGATATTGGAACACTGCTATCATGTCTCCCCTAGTCCTTCTTTTCATTAAACTAGACATACCCAGTTCCTGCAACCGTTCTTCATATATTTTAGTCTTCAGTCCCCAAATCATCTTTGTTGCTCTTCTCTGCACTCTTTCTAGAGTCTCCACATCTTTTCTACATCGTGGTGACCAAAACTGAATGCAGTACTCCAAGTGTGGCCTTACCAAGGCATTATAAAGTGGTATCAACACTTCACGTGATCTTTATCCATTTATCCCCTCATCCAAATCATTGATGAAGATGTTGAAGAGTACTGGGCCTAAAACAGAGCCTTGGGGTATATTGGGAAACAAAATGTTGGGCAGCCATTAAAAAGGAAGAAGATTTTGTAGAACAAGTCAAGTATGGGAATCAAGATTGTTTTACTTATTATATATTGTGTTTCTTTTCAGTTTGTACCACCAAACGTTTCATGCTCAAAATATTCTGCTGCATTCATACAGGTTTCCTCTGTGATATTATCATTGCCACCTGCATTCATCACCAGCTGCTTCCTTTGTTTCACCTCCTTTCAGTTCTCCTCACTGATACCCAACCACAATGATCCAGAGCCTGTTTCCTTTTTCACCCAGACCTCTTATTGTCTCATTTTTTTCTGCACCCAAAAAGTATACACGCTTCATTTTCTTTTCCAACAGATGAAGAAAATTTAACCACCTTATGAAGGGCTTTTGCTTCTTTCCTCCTCACTGAGAAAGCAAGTCATAGGAAACCCCACCCTGGATTGCTTGTGTCAATGACGTTATTCAATGAAGCTTTTGCAGCACCCCACACAAAGGCACCATAACAGGGCCATAAGGCTAGATGCAGAAATACCACATCACTTGCAGAACTCAACTGTTCTGCCTCTCCCTTCTCTTTATCTCCTGCCTCATTCAAGGAACCATCTCCACCCAATTGTCTTGTGCAGAAGTTCTGAGAACTTTCTTCACCCATGCTCAGATCTCCTCTACTTCAGATTGTTGTGTGATGTTCCAGATTTCCAAGCCTCCTATTCCCCACCAATTTACCAGTCCCAATTTTATAGATATGTACAAAGCCAGGTGAAGATCCTCACTACTCAGCAAAGGTGTAGGATAAGTTGTCCTGTATTCAACCCAGGGGCTCTGCCTCCAGATAAAATTTCTTGAGCCCTTTGTTTGAGTATCAGTGAACTTATTTCTTCTTAAACCATTATCCTATCCCATTGTTCACAATAGCAAAGCATTATTAAAATTAATTTATACCTAAAAATATATCTGCAAACTTTATTGCACTATGATTCCACAAAAAAATTGGACAATATCTGCATAGGCAAATGCAAGATTTTAGTTCAATGAGTATGGTTCAGACAAGTTATGTTTGTGTAAGATGGATAGACATTTATTGGTATGCCCTTGAACTCTTTCTTCAGGGTTAAAAAATACTCTAAACTGGCCCTACTCAGAAGTTTTGGTCTGAAACATGACTAAGTATTTAAATAATAGGTGGGATATATTTTTTTTGTTAAAGGTCTCATTCTCAAGGTCACACATTGTGGGCACAAGCAATTGCCAGCAAGAGTAAGGCAAGTGATGAGTAAAACCTGAATTCAAGGTGGCATTTATTGTTTCTTTATATACCCTTTTCTCCCTCATTCTTTCATTTTCCAACATCTTTTCCTCCTTTCTCTCCCAAAGAGCTGCCAGTTACAAAAAAGACTGACAGCTCTTAACAGAGAGTCAGTCTTTTGTGGTATGGAAATCTGACCAAAGCTTTAATCCGAGGATGCCAGCTTTGATTTAAATTGTGTCTTTGATGGTCTAAGTAACTGTTTATCATTCAACAAGGAGAATCTCATGCAGAAGAGTTTAGACAGAATTGCAATTAAACTCACATTTCAGAATTGAGGCAGCATGAGATCTGGAAAAATCTCATTATAAAACAGGATTTTAACCATGTCATCTAGAAGTCATACTTTTGTTTAAAGTTTCTCAATTATGTTTCATATTTCTACCATACTAATTTTAAATTTTTCATGAAGCAGAGTATTCAGGACACTAATTACACTAATTAATTACATTAAATAATTAATTCTACAGTGAGTAGATACTTCTAGATTCCAAATCAGTAGAGCTCCACTATCTGTTGTCTGGCGCAAGCAAAGTGTAAAATTAGTTGTGTGATTCAATTTTCACAGTGAATACATCACTTTATTCATGAAATCACTGGATAATATTAAGTAGACAATCTGTCTAAACGATGGAATTATTAGGGACCTACACTGCAGGATAATGGTTAGGAAAGTTGAGATGAGTCATACATGGGCAATGTGTTAAAAGTACAGGTAGTTCTCAACTTATGACTGTAATGGAGCCTGCCCATTAGTCATAAACTGTGGGAGTCATAAAATGGGTCCTCATGTGACCAACTCAATTTTACGCCTTTTTTGTAGCATTAAATGAATCATCAGGTTGTTTCGTGAATCAGCAATCGTTAAGCAAACCCATTTATCACTATGGGGCATTTTTGCTGGAAACCAGAAATAAATATCTGTTTTCAGCAAACATGTTGCAAGTTATAGTTATGTGACTGTGGGGCATTGCAAAGAGCCATAAACGCAGGCTGGTTGCTGAGTGCCCATGAGACTGGGAGGGGGCAACCATCAGAACTGGGTTGTAAGTACCCAAGGGGAGGCAATCCATCAGCACTTTGAACTGAGACTAAACAAGAAACGGTAAGTCACGGACTACCTTTACTTATTTCCATGAGCTAATATTTAGGCCTGGTGCCTGCAATCATACTGTAACTAGCCTGTCAAACTGGAATTAATCACATGCACAATTTCCATGCATCCTATCATTTCCTAAATATATCCAATACTGGATAGGAACAGCTGAGCCCGTCAGAGGATCTGAGGAGCTGTGGTAATTATTGGCATCCTATTCAATACTGCAGTAAAGTAGAAAAAGCAGCACAGTGTGAGCCCACACTATATCAAACATTAACACAATTGAGCGGGTCCAGAGGTATTTCACGGGAAGAGTCCTCCACCTCTACTCACAACAGAATCCCCTATGCCACCAGGCTTGAAATTTTGGGCTTGGACAATCTGGAACTGCGCCCCCTGCGATTCGATCTAAACATAGTACCCAAAATGTCTGCCACAACGTCCTGCCTGTCAACGACTACTTCAGCTTCAACCACAATAATACACGGCCAAACAATCGATACAAACTCAAGGTAAACTACTTCAAACTCGACTGCAGAAAATACGACTTCAGCAACAGAGTGGTCAATGCCTGGAATGCTCTACCCGACTCCATTGTTACAGGCTCAAACCCTGACAGCTTCAAGCTCAAACTGTCTACTGTGAACCTCACTCCATTCTTAAATGGTCTGTAAAGGGGATGTGCATAAGCGCACCAGTGTGCCTACTGTTCCTGTCTTACTGTACCCATTTATCTGTATTCACTTCCTTTGTTCATGTTTTTGTTCATATCTATACTTGTTATCTTGTACATGTTTGACAAACAAAACAATAAATAAATAACTATCAGTGGCCACACAGGCATTGAAGATGACAAAGTACTGATACAGGGCTTCATGTCACACACATCAAACTCTTTGCTTCACAGAATACAGCACCAACTGCTGGTGCCGCATAGAAAAAAGAAAAGCACTCAGAGCATTTCCTCCTTTTTTCCTCTAACAATCTGGACAGGAGCTGGACCAAGGTGGAGGAGAAACAGTGTTTGCCTCAAATCTGGTTGCTGGCACTGACATTTTGGAGAATGATGGCCTGTCAACATGACAATGCTGATGTGGCTGGATCAGTGGTCTGATCCAAAATGAAGAATCTCTATATTCAGCGATTTTACTTAGCTACTTACTGCACGCTGCTCCCTGTGAGGATGTCCTTGCGGATCTAGTAAGTTATTTTAGTATGCAAAAATAATGAGACAAAAGAACCTAGAGTGACCAGCATTCAGAACTGAAATAAACTTCTGTTCAAAGTTTGCATTTATCCCTCTCGCGATTGCTATCAAGACAAAAGAAAGTAGAGGGGGAGGGGAGCGAATGTCTTTGGCATTCTCAGGGGAAAGGAAGTTCTTTCTATCCGAAGCAAAGAGACCTTTTGTGTGATAGCATGTTGGCAATCAACCAATGAACTCCAGTTTTGAATCGGTTGCCACTACTGTTTTTAAAGCTTTTTCTATTTCATCTGAGACAACCATCCTATTATTGATTAAAAAAAAAATAGCAGAGGAGCCGTAAAACGCCAGAGTCAAAAAGGAGTCACTTATCAGCACCAATTCAAAATTGGGTGACTGGTTCAGAAGCCCCAAACGAGGAGTTCAGAAATTCTCTGCAGAAGAACAATATTGCATTCAGCTGGAAAGTACATTTCTGCTCCACCAAAGAGCTGGCTGGCTCCACGATACTTCAGGCTCTATCTTGAGCACTCTCTAAAATCCAGCAGCTGGCACAGCATGGACCTATGGCAGTCAACTACAGCAGAACATTCCTCCCCCACCCCCCCAATACTAACCTCAAAAAAAAATATTTCATCAAACTGTGGATTGTTTGTCTTCTTTTTAACTTTAGTCTTTTTGACTTCAGATCTGCAAGGAAAAAAAGGGCAAGGCAGAAATGTTACCCAAAATAGGACAAGCTGAAAGGGTCAGGCCTGGTGTTATCTTAGAAGTATGTTTAACAGTGGCTTTTTTGGTTATTTCATTTCCCTAAGCTTCTTGCAGGATGAGACAGGAAGCAGACATTTAGTTTGTCTATATCTCTTAGTGCATTAAAAAAAAACTATTAATTGAGGACATACGTTCATTCTGCCTTTCCTTTAGAGGTTCAAAGAAACCCTGTGAGTTCCTTTTGCTGAGAGTGGATTTGAATTTGCATTTCTCTGGTTCTAGTGATCCAACACTTTCTAAGCTCTCATCAACAGAAAGCGAGCATTTTAATTATCATGTGTTGAGTTTATTTCTAATTTTTGTAAAACTTTATAAAGTGATTTATAAAGAAGATAACTAATTCCATGCTCTTAAAAAGTGTTATAGGTCTTAATCACCCCTTTGAACTATACCCACCCAGTAGTCAGTGGCTTTCATAAAATGGAATCACATGATCTGGGGCAACAACAACAGTTTGATCAGTAGATGTTACCCAATGGTGGGTTGCTCTTACCATCGTTACTGGTATGCTGATAGCGGTCTGTTCGTGCATGCGCCGGGCGAGCAGTGTACATGCGCCAGATATGCGCTGTGCATGCATGAACAATCCACCGCCCTTGTAACAACCAGCTGCTTTTTGGGGCTCGCACAGACAGTGCATGTTGTGCACGCATGCACACTTTGCCGTTTCCTATAAAAAAGCTATAGAGTGCAGGCGGGCGGGTGGGCCAAATGTGCCACCGTATCGGTACGCTCTCGGCTGCTCCCGGCCACTACCAGTACAACCGTACCTGCAGCAACCCACCTCTGATGTTACCACACTAAAATTGGATTCTCCATAAATGAAGTAGGAATTTAATATTAAGTCACAAATTCTTAATTTTTACTTATTTCATAGGATTCTTCACTTAACTTTAACCAGATTGGGAAAAAATGAATAAGTAATAAATGTTACTAACCTGTATGGTCCTGCTAATGTAACTGTTGCGTAAGGATCACACTGGCCATTCACAATCGGGAGTCCTTGGCATTCTAGAACTCTAAACAAAAAGACAACTATCACATAAAATATCACAAAAGGTGCTCTTCCAAATTTTTGTTTCACTTCAAAAAAGCAGAATACTACAATACAATAGCAGAGTTGGAAGGGACCTTGGAGGTCGTCTAGTCCAACCCCCTGTCTAGGCAGGAAACCCTATACCAGTATTGGTGAACCTTTTTTGGCTCATGTGCCATAAATGAGGGGAGTGCAGGGGGAGGTCATGCGTGGGTGTGCCGCACCCATAATGCGCGCATGAGATGCCAGCTGACAGGGCAATACCTTGTGTGCCCTGACAAATGGCTCTGCATGCCACCTGTGGCACATGTGCCATAGCTTCGCCATCTCAGCCCTATACCGTTTCAGACAAATGGCTATCCAACATCTTCCAGTGTTGGGGCATTCACAACTTCTGGAGGCAAGCTGTTCCACTGATTAATTGTTCTGTCAGGAAATTTCTAAGTTGCTTCTCTCCTTGATTAGTTTCCACCCATTGCTTCTTGTTCTATCCTCAGGAAATTGCCATATGGATTGACCTTTTGTTATGGAGATGTCTGCAGGTTAAAAAAAATCTCAAAATGGCAGCTTCAATGGTATTGATTGAAGCTCTGCCATGTTTTATGTATGTTCCACGTTGACATATATTAAAAACAAAAAGATAGTTGCAGTAATTGGATATGTCTAGTCAGGGGTGGGTTTCTATACTGGTCAGTACCGATTCGCTGTGCTCGCGCACGCACTGGCCATGCATTGCTGGTGCATGCGCAGTTGACTAAATATGGTTCTGCACATGTGTAGAAACATGGCGGCAACAGCATAAGAGATTAGGGAACTGGTTCAGGGGCATGGCCAGCCTGGGTTACTGCTGGTTCTGCGACCCAGGCCACAATTCCACTACTGGTTTGGCTGAACTGGGCCAAACCAAGAGCAATCCACCTCTGGTCTAGTCTAGTAAAAAAGGATTAGGGACAACATGATAGCAGTGTTCCAATATTTTAAGGGCTGCCAAAAAGAAGAGGGGGCCATCCCATTTTTCAAAGCAGATAGAAGATAAGACAAGAAACAAAGGATGGAAATTAATCGAGGAGAAAACCAGCCTAGCACTAAGGAGAAATTTCCTGACAGTGAGAACAATTAACCAATGGAAGGGCTTGCCTTCAGAATTTGTGGGTGCTCCAACAATGGAAAATTTAAAGAAGAGATTGGATAGCCACTTTGTCTGGAATGGTATAGGATCTCCTGCTTGAGCAGGAGGTTGGGCTAGAGATCCTCCAAAGTCCCTTCCAACTCTGTTATTCTGTAGCTCTGTAAGCACTGTCAAGACTGACATCTTGTCTTTTTTTACTGTACTTTGCAGATGCCCCTATTTTGTTAAAACTGATTTTTGGTGGGATTATCTAGTTGGATCACAAATGTAATAGAGGTAGAATAATAATCAGATAAAATAAACTTTTATAACCATACTTTTAAAAAAGAGGGAGGGGTTAAGATGTTCTTCAAGATATATGTATTGCAGAATAAAAGACATTAGAGACTTTTTGCACTGTAGTCTTCAGTCAAATGTCACGCGAACAGAGAACCAAATTCAACATGCATTTGGATAGAAAGCCAAAAGAGAATCTCTCTGCACAACCATACAATTATTCATTCATGTGGAAATCTATAAATGGTCACGTAATTAATGTCAACTGTATGGCCCTTAAAAGGGGACAACAATCTATTGGCTTTGAGCTCAAGAAAGGCAAGTTATGAGCTCATTCTTCCCTACCCTGACAATTATGAGGCCCTGGTATTTAATTAAGAAAAGGTTTGTTTGTTTTTCTCTTTCTGTTTTCATGTTTTACTAATCTCTAAAATGTAACTAACATGAAAATCTGATTAAATTAATTTCATCATTTCTTCCTCTCATTAAAGGAACTTTAAAGCTGCACATGGGTTCTTAAATTCCACCAAAGTTTTAAAATGCAATACACCCAGACAACTATAATATGGATTTCTTTCTTAAGCGTTTTACTTTTTCTGATGCACTTCCTGACTCACTGCATTCCGGGCTCACTCTCTCTGAATAGAGTGGCATTTAAGAAAAACTATTAGGAGGAAGTAAGGGAGGGAGGGAACAGGAGAGAGAGCGTGGGTATCATTCTGTCTTTATTCATGGTGTGGAATTTTCTTTGCAACAGCACTCTGCTCCCATCTCACCTACATGTGAAGCAGCACCACAACTGTAGCATCCTTGCTGGTAGGGAGATGAGAAGATCACTCATGTGCCTCATGGGCGCTACATCAACGCAGAATGAAATCAATAGATTACAGAATCTGGGGAATCAAATAATGGTCTCTCCAGAGACTATTTGGCCACTGTATAATAGGCTCTTCAGCAAATCTCTAATGTTTCCTCACATTAGCAAAAAGAATTCCATCGAAGAAACCAGTTCTGCTTCCTAATCGGACTCGTTTTCTATTAACCCCAAATGTGTTGCAGAACCATCGGGTACTAACGATATTTTATTTGCAAGTTTGTAATAATAAGTAGAACATGGTCTTTCTTGACTAAACTCTATTAAGTTACAACTGCTACCTCCTAACCCTGATGCTGCCTAAGGTTGATGGCAGTTGAGGTCATTCTCAAAACCATGTTCTTACGTTCTCCTTCTGTCCTTCAATTAAGAGGAAAGTGTATTATCAGTTTTACTGGCCTCACAGCCTGCCTTTGTTGTGCTTCAGTAACTAGCCTGGTGATGTTGCTATGCTCATACAATGTTGAGTAGTTTTAGATCAGCAATGATGGGCTTCCAGTCATTCTTTTAACCAGCATCATAGATGAGTGACAAAAGAAACACCAATATCTCCACTATATATCATTGAATGGAATTGGGGGTTGAGGCACTAATTTTTGGAAGGAAAGGGGATTGTTTGACAGGTATATTAACCTTCCATTTCACTGACCATTTTATTCTCCAATTAAACTGCAAGCAACTGGAAGAGCTGATTTGAAATTCAAAGCTGAGACGCCTGAATCAGAGACTTGTCAGTGTTATTAAATCACCAGATCTTTATTTTCTTTCTTACTCCTGAACACAATTTCTCCCAAGAAAATGAGTGGTTTTTGTGTGCTTGTATGTCTCAGGTACTTTCTCTTTTTTGTGATCTCCCAAATAGCAGGACTCCTGGGTGACAGAGCTATCAATCTCATGGATTGCAATGTAAAAAGAAAAAGACTAGTTGTCCATTCTCTTTTACAGCCAAATCCAAAATGGCCCTGCAGGCACAACATCCAGAAGCCAGATGATGAGGAGGCATTTCCTCCATAGTCTAGTTGGGCCAACTGGAATTGTACAGATTCCTTCCCCAACCAGGTCATCTCTGGGCTTTCCCCTGTAATCACCTAGAGGCAAGTTGACAAGTTTTCTGTTGGAAGAAGATCAAAAATATAATTTCCAAACCAGAACAATAAAGGTTGGTTCTAAGTTGACACTATGGGGATATATCCCTCAAAAACAGCTAGTCTTCATGCCAAGGTAAGCAAAATGTGAGAATAACAAACTGGAGGAAGCTGTTTTAATGCCTGGCTTTGGCATTAGTCAACTGAGACTACTATTTGACTGCTAGAAACTGAACAGCTGCAGGAAAAGGAAGTATTGCTTCACAGGTAGTTTAGCTCTGACAGAAATCATCATAGGCTGTCCCAAACAGATCCTACCTGGAGAGAAAGAAATCCATTATAAGTTCTGTAGTAATGCTTTTTTTATTCCAGTCTTTCCCACCTCCTCTGGAAATACCAGTTTGGAGAACAATATTCTCAAATTTCTTGTGAATCAAGAAAGTCTAGTTCTCCCTCTTTCATCCAATTTCTCAGGCTCTTCTGACCATCTCAGCATTTAAACACAGCAATAGCAATAGCAATAGCAGTAGACTTATATACCGCTTCATAGGCCTTTCAGGCCTCTCTAAGCGGTTTACAGAGAGTCAGCATATTGCCCCCAACAATCTGGGTCCTCATTTTACCCACCTCGGAAGGATGGAAGGCTGAGTCAACCCTGAGCCGGTGAGATTTGAACCGCTGACCTGCTGATCTAGCAGTAGCCTGCAGTGCTGCATTTAACCACTGCGCCACCTTGGCTCTCTTTACATAGCTCAATGAATTTTTTAGGTTAGAACTTCCAAAAGTCTCTCAGGCACAGTTTCATTAGTTAAAAATCTTCATTACCAACAAGCATGAAACTAAACAAAACAGGTGACTGAACACTGCCAGTGTGAAGGTGCAAGTGGCTCTGATATCCATAGTAGTTCAAACTCATAGCAATTTCCTTCTGCCCTTTCCACAACTTATAGGAACCGGTAATCCTCAAGTTACAAATGTAATGGAGCATGTCAATTACATTTGTAGCCCAAGGATTTGTAGGAGTGAATCACATAACTTGAACATGATCACTCCCTGCTTTTGTCCAAGCATTCACTAATCAAATGTGTGGGTCGTTAAGTGCACATGAGGTATCTCAAGGTAGTGAAGGCCAGGGGGGAGCTAGCGGAGGGGCACCACTGCATTCAGCCACCAAACGCCTCCCCCCACCCTTGAGAGACCTTATTTTCTTTTTTCCACCCCTTTGGGTTCCAAGCTGCTTTGGCCTTGCCTTCTCACCCCATCATCAACCACTAATTTACCTTTGGTGCCACATTTGAGAACCCCACACTTCCCAAACTCACATCTTATGTGGCCTTGGGTGCCGGAGTCCTTGTCTAGCCAGGCAGAGAAGCGCCAAACTGGTCTCTCCCCTTCCCTGCTGAGTGTAGCCCTGCTCAGCCACTTACTGAAGTGCTGAACCTGCCCGGGTTTCACAAATTGTGCCACCAAGGAGCTGGAGAAGATGGCCTGCAATCACCCCACTCCCCTCACTTGCCAAAAGCACTCCTCCAAATTGTAAGAGGGGTCCTAAACAATCCTACTCTCCAGCTCAGTCGTGTTTCACTGCCATCGCGGAGCTGGAGAGCTTGGTGTATCACCCATCTCCCTTTGCTGGCCAAAAGCATTCCTTTGCTAAATTGCAAGAGGGGCTCCTAAACAAACCTGCTTTCCAGCTGTGTTGCATTTCTCTGCCGCCACGGAGCTGGAGAGCTTGGTACTCCACCACCCAGCTCCCCTTGCTTTGTTGCACTTGCTCCTGTTTGGACATGAACGGAAAGAAACCACCCAGAGGAAGCTAGCTGCCCAGTCTAGCTTCTAGATCAGAAGGAATGAGGCTTGGCTGGCCCAATTCTTTGTCTCCTCCCTATGGCCTTGCTGCAAGAGCTCCTAAATGGAGTTTTTGCACAGGTGCAGAGAGCAGCAATGCCTTGCAGCTTTATTCCCAGCCCCTCCCTGTAATCTGGAACCAGAGGCAGCCCAGGGAGGGTGGGAGGCTGACCTCAAATGTATGGGTGAAGCTGCTCTTTGTGCTTCGTTGCCTTGTGACTATTAGGCAAGCAAATACCAGGTAATCCTGGTTCCTCTCCAAGCAAGAATGGAACAAGGAATACCTTCCTTTGCCTGACCGCTGCTCTTGGCCATGCCACTTAAAAAATGGAGCCATCCTTCCTGACAACCAAGCACTTGAAAAGACCATTGTTATGTCTGAAAGCTTCACTGGCTCATTGGAACGATTAACTGATTAATCTTACAGCATCGAATCAAAGTGCTCATACCAGGCATTTTAATCAGGGACTGGAGCTTTTATCTGGGAAATAGTATTAAAGCCCATGACAAATTATAGTAGCCCAAACAACTCTGTCCCCACTTTGGGACAGATTAAAAAGCTTTCCCACAAGATAAACCTTGGCTTTCTGAAAGTCTACAGAAGTTAGCTCCTAAACAAACCTGCTTTCCAGCTCCATCACATTTTTCCCTGCAGCTTAAAATGCTCTTCTTTTGCTGGAGGAATGGAAAAGCCATGTTGCAAACAGAAGAAATGTGCAGAGAAACCAAAAAAAAGTTTGTGGAACTAAAAAAAAAATTTCAATCAGACCTTCCAACTCCATACAAAAAAAAATAAGATCTTGCGAAGTTGGAAGGTCTGACTGAACGTTTTTTCAATCAATCAGGAAAGGGGAGAGGCCAGCCAGGCATGTCTCCACCTGGCTGGGCAAGGATTCTGCCTGGCTGGGCAACGGCTCCGGCACCCAAGAGAATGGGGCAAGCGTGGGCAGCGCAAAATTCTCAGGCACAGCACCAAAGTAACATGTTGCAGCATCTCTGCGGTCAGTTTGTAAGTGCGAACAATCGCCGTGATGTTGCAACATATGTAAATTTGGGACCCGGTCGTAAGTACTTTTGCCAGGGATGTCATAACTTTCAACATTCGCTAAGTGAATGTTCATAACTTGAGGACTACCTGTAATTGTCTTATGCTAGGGGACCTTGAAACTGAGTGGTTGTTGACTGTTTATGTAAGTGAAAACTATGATCTGAGAATCACCGGATATTAGCTTACAAGCCATGATTTATGCCTTTTTCCCATTCAGGAAATAATAATCCTCTATTGTAGCTATTTTATTATCTGAAGCAATATTTGAAGGACACATCCATTATGCTTGAAAAACATGAAGAAACTGTGTCCCTGAAATTTGCATTTGCTGGACAAGTGTTCCTTCACATATGCTTTGAGACAGATACAGGAATGCCTTTCAAATAATCATTGACAAGAAGCAATTCATCCCTAATGGCTTCACAGGAACCAATCTTGTGTTATAAATCATGAAGCGTCTCTCAGAATGATGCTTTGAGTTTGTAAAACACCAGCTGGGATACTTAGTAGAGGAAGCAGAGGGGAAAAACCTGTCACTTATAATGCGGTCTTAAGACAGAGAGTCAATTCATTAGTAGCTGAATTGTTTTATGAGTCGATTGTGAAAGTGCTCCAAGCTTTTCTTTTCTTTTCTTTAAGAAAAAGACCATTCAGAAAATCCTTCCATTCATATTTGTTACTATAAAAACCCAGATTCCATTTTCTCCAGCGAAGACGTGATCAGAATTTTAATGAATGCTAATGTATAAAGAGATGTCAAAAGAATGACTTTTATGTTTTTTAAAAAGCAACGGAAGATCCGGCATTTCTGTTTATATGTAAAATCTCACGTCATACTTAAAACTCTTTTTGCACAAGTTAATAATTCATGAACAAGGAAGTGATGTTTCCAAATATTTAGAATGAAGGGGCAAAAAAAAGGCTACGCAGCAGCTTTAGTCAGCTAGCCTTAAAAACAAGGTAATTGTGTAAGTCTAGAAAGTGAACGTGACATATAAAATGTTAACAAATGAAAATACTAGTTGCATAAGTTAGGTTAAAGATTTCTCATTAAATTAAGATAGCAACCTATTATAATACTGGAAACAGGAGGAGATGTAAAACACTGGAATTTTTAGTGTATGGTTAATAGTAAAGAAATACAAAGAGGTCAAAGCAATGTTATAAGAAAATCAAATGATTTGACTTTAGTGTCATTTAATGAAAAACAATACATCTTCAATATCTGTTAAATTTGTTAAAATTTGTTTACCGTAGTTAATTTTCAAGAATAGTAAGAGAGTAAGAACCCATGGAATATTAAACAGAAGGAATTATTAGAGTCTACTTCCCTAATCCCAATTAAAGCAACTACTGGTATATACTTTTAAACATACAGTGATATTATAGATCATCCTTAGGGAAATTTACTGAATGTATGAAGAGGAAAGAGGACAAGAAAAAGAGGAACACAATAAACAAACTGTATGATCTGAGGGATTATAACTCATCTATGAAGGATAATAAGGCAATCTCCTAAGCATATCCATGAAGGACTATCCATTTCTTGGTGAGTAAACAGAGATTACGTGAGGAATATAAGGTAGCCACATTCCAGAGAATGCACTCACTGAGCAAATGAACAGAAAAAGTAAACAGTGGAGTTTCTAATAATTTTTTTCCTTCAAGTGAACTCTACATATTTGGCTATTTTGGGAGCTTGAAAAGAGAATACAAAACAAAATCTTTCTGCTGTAAAATAAAAGAACAGGAGTTTGAGTTGAAATCTGCTATATTTGTTCCTATTTTAGAGCAAACAGGAAAATATAAGCTTGTAGAAGTTCTTGAGGAAAAGTCAAGGACTGGCATTTTGGTGGAAGTAATAATTATCAAATTTGCACCAAATGTGATAGCTAGTAATACCTTAGAAAGAAAAAATAAAATGTATATATCTTAAAAAGTTAGAGAAACTGGCTCAAAGTAAGAGATAAAATTTATCAGAAGCAAGTGCAAATTTCCTCACTTAAGAAATGAACAATAAATGTACACATTTAGAATGGGAGATACTTGGTTCATCAATACTTGTGAACAGAGGTGGGTTGCTGCAGGTTTGCTTCATGCGCACTTTGCGCAGAACATAAAAAAATTACTAGGAGAGAAGGAGGAGCCACGTCGTGATGTCACAATGTGCGGTCTCAATACTCCGAGACCACCGTTGACACTTTTGCTGCTGGATGGTCCATTGAGACCTAAACCGTCCCGCAGAGATGGTGATCATGAACACAAAGCCTTGCTGGTCTCAGGGATGTCACAAAATCCCTGATAGACCCAAGGGAAGTGCTTCAAGCTGGCGGTAAACAGGCAGCCCCCAGGCTGATGAAATCAGGACGCTCCGGAAGGAAGGAAGTGAAAAGAGAGAGTGAGTCCATCTGTTGAGGTATTTTTTCTATTTTGCTAAAGACTGCCCAAAGAAATGTTTCTTTAAAGCCAAATTAGATCCTTAAGTAAAAGAACTGAGTGGCGAAAATAATCCTATTTGGATTGCTGTAGAAAGTTTTTTTTTCTTTGTAACTATTTTTTGTAGATTGAAGTGCTCGTAACGTTTTTCATCTCTCCTCTTAAAGTGAACAGATTGATTTTTTTTTCTGCTTCTTGTTGCTTTATTTTTTGACTTCTGAATTAAAACCTTCCTTCTTATTTTAACAATTCTTCCTACTACTTGTTATTAAATCACATTAAAAGAAATCTAAAGAACTTGGTTCCCTATAAGCCAGAGATAAATATTAGAAGGTGAAAATTAACTGCCACTTGGAGGTCAGAGGCTAGGGTTTTTGAAACAACATATCTCTTTTCTTTCCTTATTTGATTTCACTAACTTTGTGGCTGAAGGGTTTGCAACTTGTTTACAGAAACTGATAAAGAACTAAGGGCACGAATTGTTTTCACAGGTGCCTCTGAGAATTATTTTGGCAGGGGAAGGAAAGAAAGGGGGGAACAGAACCTTTCTCCTTTGAAGAGCATAAAAGAACTTGTGTTCAAGTCAATCTAAAATAAAAAATAAAAGAGGCTTGGAAGGCTAGAGTTTTGGAAACATAAATCAATACTTAGATGAAATTCCAAAATATCTTGGCTAGAATTCAAAATCTATTGGAAGGATATGGGAGAATTGAGAAGAAGTTGGAAAGACTAGTCTTCCTCACAGCAAAAGGTGATGGGGTTGGAGCCCCAAAAATTAAAGGGGAGAATGAAGATATAGAAGATAAAGATAAGAAAATAAATGAATTTATTAATGGAGCAAATGTGGGTGAAAGTGGAAAGAAGAGAATATGGAAAAGGGAATTTGACGAATTGGAGTTCTACCCCAGATTCCAGGACACAGAAGGAAAAAAATACTAATGATGATAGACATAAGAAGAGAATTTTTTTCAGAATCAAGATTGACAATTAAAGACAAGCTAATTTTAGTAGCAACTGGTGGGCAACAAGATTATCTGAGAGACCCTTCAAGCAACAAAGTGCAGAGAGAAGTCTATAAAAACCTTATAAAGGAGATAAAAAGAAGACTGATACCACAATTGGCAAGAGAGATAAGACTGTTTTGTTATTGGAAAGATACAGGTTGACAATGAAAGTTGATAATAAAAAATTAGTTGATTTTGGTGATTAATAAGTAGGAATTTTGTAACTCTTAGATTCTTTTAGATTGTTATTTAATGTTTACTAGCTAACAATTAATTAACCATAATAATAATAATGAAATGATAATGGATACAGCATGATGATATATACATGTATTGGCAATTTAGTAAAAGAAATTTGGATATAAATTGTAAATTGTGACTTGGGAAAAAGACCTATAAATTTTATTAACAAATTTTCATTTAGATCTTGTTATAAAGGTGCAAGGTTTTTTTGGAGGGGGCTCTGATGAGAGGAGATGGAACATAAATAGTAAATGATTTTTAGCCAATTATAGTAACAACAAGGAAATGTCAATGGACATTGTTCAACAATATATACATGCTATGGTATTGGCAAAAGTAACTTGGATATAAATCCTAAACAGTGAGTTCAAAGTGCGGAGAGAAGTCTATAAAAACCTTATAAAGGAGATAAAAAGAAGACTTACACCACAATTGGCAATAGAAATAAGATTTTTTGTTACTGGAAAGATATTGGTTGATAATGAAAGTTGCTAATAAAAAATCAGTTGATTTTGGTGATTAATAAGTAGGAATTCTGTAACTCTTGAATTGTTTTAGATTGTTATCAAATGTTTATTCGCTAACAATTAATTAACTATAATAACAATAAGGAAATGATAATGGATACAGCTTAATGATATATACATGTATGGTAATCTAGCAAAAGAAATTTGGATATAAATTGCAAATTGTGACTTGGGAAAAAGACTCTATCGTATTGGCAAAAGTAAGTTGGATATAAATTTTAATCAGTGAGTTGGGGGGGAAAGGGGGGGAAAGGCTTAGAAACTTTATTAATTGACTTTTATTTAAAAGATGCTATAAAGGTGTAATGTTATTGGAGGATTTTTTGAAATAGCTAATGAATGCCATTATGTGGTTGTGTCTTTAAGTATGAATGATTTGAGGTAAAAGCATGTTCAAATAATTGTAGCCAAATGAGAATTGTGTACATTGATAGTAAGATATACCAAGATTTTTGACTTAAAGTGTATAATCTAATATGAACTATAAGTAATAACTGTGGAAGAAATGCACAAAAGTTATCTGTAACCAATTGACACGCTTTATACAAGATGTAATGAGGGATGATTCTTTTTTGTTTTTGTTCAATTAAAATAAAATTAAAAATTAAAAACAATTACTAAAAAAGATGCCGGCAACGGCATCAGCAACCGGGGAATTGGTTTGGGGTGTGGCCAGCCTGGGTCACTGCCAGTTCAGGCGACCAAGGCCAAAATATCACTACCGAACTGGTGCGAACTGGTAGCAACCCACCTCTGCTTGTGAAGAATTTTTATCGAATGTTTACTAGATACAATATATGAGTTAGCAATAGTTGTAAAAAAGGAAAGTTCAGTTTTAGGCAACAGAATAGCTATTTCCAAATCATGGGAAAGCTAAAAGTGTCCCAGTCAGCACTTTTATAATACCAGAAAGATGTTACATAGAAAGTTAATTCTTGTTTTGCATTGCTCAAGAGTGCAAGATGTGGAATAATGGATTTAACTTACAGGAAGTGAATGTCAAAAACGAATTTCCCAACATAAAAATAGTTTGGTAGTAGAATAAATTATCTGGAAGAGTGGCAGTTTCCCTTTACTGAATGTGTTCAAGTAGAAGTGAGACAGACCATCTGTCAAGGATGTTTAATCTGTAATTCAGCCCTGACAAGGAGCTGGATTCAATGGCCTCTCAAATCCTGATTTCTCCTATGCCAATTGCCATTGTCTGTATGTATCTTTTTACTAGCATAATGGTATATTTGACGAAAGACTAATTTTAATTTTTTGTTTGTCTGTTTATAAAATATAAAATGTACTTTTAAGTTCTCTGTCATAATTTAATGAGATACCTATTCATAGTAGAGAGAATAAAAATTTCCCCACACTGGAAGGAGGATAGAATTCCAACAGCATCAGATTGGGAACGTAAACTTGGAGAATATACAGCAATGGTAAAATTAACAGTATATATTCACAACAGAAGTTAAACCAAATTTAAGCAAAAATAGTTCCCACATATACAGTGCATCACAGCAAACACAAACATTTGCAGGCTTGCTTCCCAGGGGCCCCAAATGTTTATAAATCTTGTAAATTAGCAAAAGCCCAAACTGGGAGAAGGTAGAAACTAAGTAGTCCTTTTTTTCTTTTTCCTTCATATTACTCTTCTTTTTCATTTTTTAATTGCCAAATTTACAAATTCATCTCTTTTTTGCAACATGAACAAATAATATTAAGTAATAATATAGAAGAGACCTTAATACTAAGTAATCCGCTTAAGACAGAAACCTATATTGTCACAACAAATATTTTGATGCAGTCTGCAGGCTTTTTAATGTTGGATTCAAATTTGAATAAACAAGCTAAATAATTTTATGCTCCTTAACATTGACAATATAAATTATGATTAATTCTAATATAATAGTTCTATCTTTTTTTATCTTCAGTAGTCTTAAGTTATCTAAACATCAGTGTTAATTATATTTAGACAATATTGTAAAAATACTACTTTATTGAAATAATGTTATGTATTTTGTATATTTCAAAATAATATAATAAAAATATGATAATTTTTAAAACTATGTGGAAACATCGCAGAAATCTATGAAGAGTTTTCAGCCATCAGTATACTGATAGCACCCACCTCTGCTACTCCCTACAGGTTGTCTTCAATGTACAATCACATTTGAGCCCAAAATTTCTGTTGCTAAGTAAGAATTTTTTTAAGTGAGGTTTGCCCCATTTTATGACTTTTCTTGCTACTTTTGTTAAGTGAATCACTGCAAGTTGTTAAATTAGTAACATGGTTGTTAAGTGAATCTGGTTTCCCCACTGACTTGGCTTGTCAGAAGGTTGCAAAAGGTGATCACATGACCCCAGGACACTGCTACCATCATACATGTGAGTTAGTTGTCAAGCATTCAAATGTAAATCACTTGACCATGGGGATGCTGCAATGGTCATAACTGTGAAAAATAGTAATAAGTCACTTTTTTCAGTGCCATTGTAACTTGGCTCACTAAACTAACTGTTGTAAGTTGAGGACCACCTGTACTTGCTAACTCCAAGGTAGCAATCATTACTCTTCAATATTGCCTAATCTCAGTAAAGGGCTAGATGAGGCTAAGAAGCTGAAATGAAATGTAGACAAAACAGAATGTTGTTGGTACTGTAAAAGCTAGAGACTAGGGTGAAGTTTGCGCTAGATAGAAGAGTCCTTGACTGGAAAAATCAGGATTGCAAACTGGGAGCATTCCTGGGCCCTCAGCAATCACCACATCACATTGTTGCAATGAGGAATGTGTTTGTGCAACCACAGTACACAAATGAGTTACCTAGTTTGGTAATGAAATGTCTGCAAGAAAATATTTAAGCTCAGAGAACACCTAAGACCCCACATTCCCCAAAACTTTGTGTAGGTTTGTAAAGCTGAAAAGGGATTTAAAAAAATAAAATAAAGTCATAAGCATAGGATAAACATGAACATTATATGAGAAGTGCCCTGGCAGTAGATTGGAGCCACAGATAAGACATAAACAGAGAAGGGAAGCCTAGAAAGATAAAACTAGTACATTTTTTGCATTTTCATCTGTATTGCCTTATACAACAGGGTTAATTTTGGAGTGTGTTCATTTTCTATTGCTTCCAAGTTGTTTCTTTGTCCTTCATAATGGTTTCCATTTGGATGACATGTTTCCTTTCCAAGAAAATGTAGACAGATATACCATATCTGATTTTTAGATAAATCTCCCATCTCCACTAAGGCTCTTTTTCACTGTTAAAGTGATAAGTGCATGGGAATTTCCGGTATCTATTAGTTTGTTCAAGCAACAAGTTAATTATTTAGGCCAAAATGTATGCTATTTTGAGGCAGAGAAAGGAAGAATACATAGACATATGAGTTGAAACTAATTATTTTGTTTCAACTCATTTCATCTTAATACTTAATAAAATATGTTTTGTCCCTGAAATTATTCAGTGCTAATCATCCATTTCTGCTAAGGTTTTGTGAAAATTGCTTATATCCATCTCTATATAACACTGCATCCTAAAATGGTAGCAGCAAATGTGCGAGAATTCAATTGCTCATAGCAACTGTATTTTGGGAGCACAAGTAACTGCTTAATATGGATTGATACCGTTATTCTAACTTAGTTCCATATTTTTTATCACAAAGGACCCAGATTCTCCAGCTATTTCTCAGGTAATAGGACACATACCTAGGTTTTGGTAAAGCATGATTGAGCCACAATTGCATCTGTTAACTTGCCCAGTACCGAGTGTCATGAATAGATAGAATCTAGCTTTTCTTTAACAGAAAATCTCTTCCCGATAATCCCATTTATACTATACCACAGGTGAATATGAAATTGTATATTTAACATTTATATTTAACAGTCATTAGAAAGATGAATTTGTCCTCCAAATAATTTCTGATTTTCTTGATAGACTAAAGACATCCTTGATAGAATTTCTTTTTAATTTACTCTCCCCAAGGAGGCTAACTTTCAATTATCCTTCAATTACATTTTCTGTAATGAATGATGATTATATACTGAATATTAAGAATATTAACTGTATTAATAAATAATTGGGTTAACTGCATTGATTTTTTTTATGAATTCTAATTCTGTAAATGATGTCTCATTTTTCCTACATTCCTTATTTCCTTAAAAAAAAACCTCCTTTTTACATGTAGAGATTTAACTTCATTGATTTAATATGGAATTTATTATTAAAACTTTTTCATATCAAAGACAGCAAGATTATTATATTATTTATTTATTTATTGTTTCTATTCTGTTGTGATGTATTGATTCTCCATCATACAGTTACAAGGTGAGATTCAGGAATCTGAAAATTTCTGGGTGTTGGCTAGTGGATTCCAAGCCATGTTTCTCTCTGTTTTTTCTAGGGCTGGGATGTAGGAGAATAACTTGATGTACAGGTTAGAAATTCATCTTAGTAATACATATCCTGGCCTTTTCTGAATGTACATATGCAGGAAAATGGGATATGCTATTGTAGCATTGCTGTACCGCCATCATTTTGCAAAATAAAATTCTTCAGTTATTTTCTCTGTCTTTTCCTCATGAACTGCTATATGTATAAAAATATTCCTAAGAAATATTTCATCTAAAGTGATAGGAATGAAGAGGGGAATGTTCATTCACACCAGCAAGGACACTGAGTATGCATATATAGAGAAATCCACCCACAAACCCATCTTGCAAGTACATATACCCAAAAACCACAAACCCAACTTGCAAATAAATGTAAAGAAATGCTACACACGTACTGTCAATCATCTAAGGAACATACATGTTGGACTTAAATGAATTAACATAATATACTATAAAAATGGGAAGGAGAAATAGGAAAGATGCAAGAAACAGTGGGAAACCCAAAGAACATTGTTACTTCCATATCACCATTTCTCCTCCCTCGTCTCTAAAAGATTTGTAAACCAGTGCTCCAGACTTCAATACTGTGACAATAGCAATAGCATATAGACTTATATACTGCTTCACAGTGCTTTACAGCCCTCTCTAAGAGGTTTAGAGTCAGCATATTGCCCCTAGTAATCTGGGACAATAATTATTCTTCATAGGTTTGTTAGTTCAGTGCAAATGGTTATCATTTAGGGAGGATGGGAAATACCCAAATTTATCAGACCACTACCTTAATACTACTTAGTTGTGCTTCAAAGATCTGAAACAATCAACTTCTATGGGAAGTGATTAGCTTGAGCTCAGGAGCCAGGATGGACAGGTTCCTGTCACAATTGACCTGGAAAAATTGATTCATTTGTTGAACCCAGAGAATGAGATGAGAGTACACGGGTACTGTATGTCTCTATGACTGTACTAGTACCAAGGCAGTATGTGGAAATCTTAACCATGCCTGGGTTTGCATAATGGTTAATGCTAGTTGGAGGAACTTGCTCCCACTGGAAAGGAAAACGTCAATGCGTGTAGCATTTCTCTATCTTGTACATAAAGTTAAGGGACTGGAAACAATACATCCACACTGGCCAAAAACAATTTAGTCCAAATATAAAACAGACCTGGCAAAGTACCATATAGAGATAGAGAAATAAATATCTCAGTAACTAGTGAGACATTTGCTCCCCTCTCAAACTGATACATTTTTGGACAGAAAATGAAGCCACACAGTGTTTGTTCTCAGCAGTGGTTGAGAAAAAAAGCTTGCATCAAAATATCTATGTTGATGAAAATAAAAGACTCTAGAAATCAACCATTGTGTGGCCATTCAACATGTTGCCTATGGTTTATTTTACATGTGTGCCCAGTTTAAGTAAAACTTTACACTTTACACCTTACACTTCAAGGCTTCCAAACTGCCCTACTGGGTTTGCTTCCCAGGCTTTTCCTTCTATCTGTTATTTGAACTAGATTTTCACATCCATTCTAGATATCGAGCCATTTCATTCGTGATTAAAAAAAGAAGTGAACAAATACAAAAATGTCAAAAGTAGGAGAAAAAGGAAGGGTGTGTGTCGTCAACAGCAACTGTGGTTTCTACTAGTTGGTATCTTTATAAAATGTCATCTGATCACTGTAACTTAGTTTTCATGAATGTCAGGATTAAGTGATGCCTCCTGAAGAGAATAGAGTCTCTTCTACGCATCCAATGTGTCTACTTAAAGAGGACTATGATCTGCCTGCTAAATTTTCTCACTAGTCTTAAAATGGAGATTAAAACGGAGATATAAGATATAATAACAAAGCAGAAAGATATTGATAACGAAATTACACAATGGCATGTAACATTTAAAAAAAAACCTTACACAGTATAGGCCAATAAATACAACCTTGCCTAATTTTGTGCCCTCCAGACTGGTATAATTCCAAAGGCCATTTTTGGCATCCGATCCAGTAATGAAGACAATTATAGTCCACCTCAACTTGGACAACAAGCAGATTGTGAAAGGCAACTCTCAGACACAATGAACTTCTCCTTGGATTATCTTAAGACAGAGCAACACTTAACGGAACACTTTGTAGTTCTTAAAATCATAATGAGGGGGAACACTCCACTGCAATTCTGACCATACTTTAGAACAAACTGTACCATAGCTCTTCTCAGATGATTTTATAGCCTGATTGAGAAATGTAATTCTTATCAGAATTACTGCTGACATCACCAAAACTGCTACAATCTATGCCTTTTATTTAACAGAAGAATAGTAACAGAAGTTTTGGTTCATGTAAGAAAAGCTGATAGCCTGGCTTATTTCCCCATCAGCATTTCCTGATTTTCCGGAGAGAGTCAAGTTATGAGTTTCTAGGAAAGATACTTATCTTCTAATGTTCCTGGGAAATTCAGAATGTATATACAATGTAGATATCTCTAACCAAAAATAACATTATCAGAGATCTCATATGAGTTTACTATTCCAACTTATACTTAAGAAATGGAAAAAAGAACATTTTTTTTCAAAATCATGTCTCTTTTTAAAAAAATAGTCCATTTTTTATTGACTGCATAGTTTGGTGTCTTGCATTCAAAAACATGAATAACATTAATAGCTTAAAAAAAACCCTCCAAACCCAGAAAGAAGGAAAGATCATTCAGAGATTTATCCCTGCTAAAATAAGAAAAGCTATCTGAAGTAAAAGTTGTTAATTATTAGATTTGTTGATCACTTATTGAATAGAACAATGCCTTTTCCTAAACTAAGCAATGAGTTTGCTTTTTAGAACTTCCATTAAAGAATTACACCCATTTTGTCACACTTAGATTGTTGGTGATTACACTTCAAATCCATATTGTTCAAATTCAGTTTTCAGAATAAAGGAAGAGGTTTTTTAAAGAAGAGTATAGGAAAAGGAAACAGAAGTACTTCTATCCTCTTTTAGTTCTCTCTTCCTTCACTGCCCAAATGGATTACCCAATAGCCCTAAAGAAAGGCTGTGGCAAAAAAAATTAAAAATCTTCCTTTATTTGTTTCCTAATGATGCAAAAATCTAAGTTGGTAGCATATGGCAATTATTATGCTATGTAATACCACTATGCTGTTTATGCTGCAGAACAGATTATGTGCTGGTTAACATGCCAATTAAAGGATGTAATTCTGCTGCAGCTTGTAAAATGTAGGTTTCATCCAAAGCAAGTTTACTTTTTAAAAAAAAATATTAACTGAAAAGATATATTCCTATTATATATATATAATGTGATTTATGTAGACCTGGGATCCCAAAAAATATTTCTGGCTACTCATTCAAGTGGATATTTTCCACTCACTCCATCAGATTAATAGTTTTTGAACCATTCAAAAAGATGGTTTCTCATATTCATGAAAAAACTAGTTGACAATCCTGCTTGAATTTTGAAACTGTACTTTTGCCAAATTATTTGAAAGGTGTATTCCTTTGGTCTATATTAGGATACATATTCACGGTTATTGAAACATTAGTGTGGATAAATATTATCAAATATCAGGGATACCTACCGTGTAGCAAGTTTATGGCAAGTCACACCAGTATCAGTTATGACTTCACTTAGCCTCAATTCTAGATGGACTTTTCCCTGAAAAGTAAAATTGCAAAAAAAATAAGACTATATGTATACAAATGTGATTGATAAAAAATACAAAAATATTGAGGTTATTGATGGATAATATGAAATCTTGCAATCCAGCATCAATCAGCCTATCAAATAAATAATGAAAGGAGGGAAATCAACAGAGATATAGTTTCAAGACAAATAATCATGCTACTTCAATTCAACAGTTTAAATAAAAAATGTGATTATATATGCCTCTAAATTGCTGTAAATTAAATATGTATTAAATGTTTACATATATATATATATATATATATATATATATATATATATATATATATATATATATATACTGTAAATTAATTATAAATTATTAAATATATGCCTCTAAATTGCCCATAAAGAATTAAGAATAAATGACACTCATGTTCATGATCAGGAAACGCCCATAATCCATACTGAGCCAATTATCATCTCAAGCAAACAAATTAAACATCCAGAAACAGAGCACAAAGAATAGACTTTAAAATTTTGATTTTATATCTCCAAAAATGGAAAACAACTACAGCATGTGCTTATTTCTTCTTCCCTGCAAAATCCCAGACAGTGTTTGATGCAATATAATATTGCTTCTCTGCACAACCTAGACCAGAGCCTAATCTGCATGACTAGAAATTCTCCATCCAAGAACATTGTCATCTACGGACAAATTGGGGAGTTTTATCTATGTTCTCTGATGAAAACGTTTTGGAAATTTTCCCCTAACATTAAGTACATAATGTACATTGTGAGAGCAGTTTCTAAAGGTAGTTTATCTCAGAGAAATGGATAGCATATTTTCTATGTTTTTCAGCCTGGAAAAAAGTCTATTTGGTTACCTATAAAAGAGTTTATTTCACAACTTCCATCCCCCGTATGTTATGAAACACTATCATGTATATATGAGTTTACCGTTGATTTAGCAAAATCCTTTGTGAGACCCGACAGGAATAAAAACCGCAGCATGAAAATGTCAAGCACTAGGGGAAAACTACGAAACTAGCCATCAAAATAAATTTTCAAAAGCCTACTAACAGTCATCAAGCATGAGACATGATGGTACAGAATATTAAAAAGCACTTTTTTCAAAACACCTTCCTTTTCAAAATAAGAAAAGGGAAGTACTATTATTACTCATATATAACAATTATAAATAGGCCTGCATTCAAGATTTTAAACAGCTGGGCTAAACAGATTTCAGTTTTAGTAGATTTTAAATGCACCTTTTTTCCTCCAAAAGTCACAAGCAGCCAGCAACACCTATCTGACTTTAACTCATCTTAGAAAAGCTAAACTGGGTCAAACATAGTTAGGAGATGGATCAGAAATTACTGTACTGGGAAATCCCAAAACACTTAAATTGAAAAACAAATATTTTGGAAGCAGACAGTGAACAATTTGGAATACAACATAGATACAACCATCTAGTCAATGGAACTCAAGTTTTATTCAAGTGTGACTTTACTTATTTTTTCAAAACAGGTAGCTTTTTTAAAAAATTAAAACTTCTCCAAAAAAAAAAAATATAATCCAGACATATGTGAAAAGGGAGTGGGGGTTTATTGGATGTTCTTTGGGATTATAGTCTTGTAAACTGCATAGAATCACTGTGAGTTGAGCCATATACATTTTGTTAATAAATAATAAAATAAAATAAATCAGATATTGCTAATTAGAAAACAATATTTCCCATCAAAATAACAACTAGATGCCATGTCCCACATTTAGGAAACTCTGATGTCCATCATGCTGCATCTTCTCCATCTCTATCATCAATTGTTGCCAATAACTTGGGAAGATGAAGAAATGCAGAATATCAGGAATAAGGAATCTGTATTTGGTTGTTGTTATCTGTTAAGCATAAACTTTTCTCCTTGTACAGAAATGTCTGAAGGGTTGTCAAAAAAGTAAAGATGGTATCTGCAATAGGACAATTGAAGTTCCATCATGTTTTTAGGTGCCCCACAGCTGCCGTCTTGAGTTTGACAATCTCCTCTGGACATTCCTTGTATAAATAAATGTAATTACAAGGAAGATAAAAGGATAAATGCAATGCTTTCCCATCTCCATTCCATCTCTGTGGGGGTAGAAGGGCAGCACTTTTCACCAGAGACCTTTTTGTGAAGACTATCTGCACGCAGCCCTCAGTTATGACCATAATTGGGACCAGAATTTCCATCATTAAACAAATGGTCTTCAGACAAGCATTTCATGATTGCACTACTTAAAGGAAAGTGAGATGGGCAGATGGATTGAGTTCAAGTACATGATGAAGTTGTAAATGTGGGTGGGCTGCCAAGAGTCCAAATTTTGATCACATGGTAATTGGGATACTGCAATGGCTGTAACTTTGAGGAACAACGTACACAACTATTTCCTTTACTTTTTCCCTATGTACACCTGCCGTAAAAGAATAATGCAAAAATAATATTTGGAGAGAGGATTCAACTTTAACATAATCTGAATCTTTGTGCTTCTGCAGACTGCTAGCAATGCTATGTTGAGAGGACAATTGCAAACAATTACTCAGGCATTTCAAGGGTTCAAAACATTATTACACTTTTAAAAAGTAATCTACGCTATAACCTTCTGAGATGGATATGGTAGACATTTCACTTTCAAAAACATGCTATTTTCCCATGTGTCCGTTTCCAGAATGAAAGAAGAACAAGAAATGCAATTGGAGCCTTGCTTTTGGTTGTGCACATCATTATTGCAGGGTGAAATACTTCAGGATTCCATGTTAATTCCAGAACATGCCAAGTAAACTGGATTTTTTGAGAGTTAAGCTTCCAGAACAATTGTAATTTGGGGTGTTCTGGAAGTGGTCCAATCCTAAAACAGCCAGGGGTTCAACTTTAGTTAAAAGCCATTTTAAGTAAGCCTGTGAATTGCAGCCTAGATAGCTTCACCCCCCACTGTCCCTGCCTGGCTTCCCTACTGCTTTCCACGTGGCCCGCAACTCTGCCATACTTCCCTGTCTTCCCCGCAGCTTTCCTGGCGGTCCTTGTTGCCAGGCCCGCTGCCCACGCTCACCTAGAGAACCTTGCCCTGGCCTCAAACTACACCCTCCCCCCCCCCAGGCTGAAGCAATTTACCCAGTCTGCGGCCTGCCACACTTGGCCGAAGGGCCAGGGGGGAAGCACTGGTGGGGGGGAAGCGCTGAAGCAATTTGGTTCATGAGCACATGGGTAAGGGGTGGGGGCAGGGGTGTCATGAACACATTGCATTAGGGATGCAGGCGCACATGCATGTTGCTCCATGTGCACGCTTATTTTTGGCACACAACAACAAAAAGCTATTACTGCACTAAACCAATGCTGAAAAAGACGTCAACCAATAATTATTTCAAAATGGTTGATTAACTGAACTTACTTGCCCTTTGCCCAACAACATTATGGTTTTAGCAAACCAGTATATTCTGCCCCTTGAAATTGACCCTGTTTGTTGATCTTTTGAAGAAATTTGGTGCCAACAAGGCAGCTGACAGTGGAGATTAACTGGCTAGGCTTCTTTGAATTACTGTTAAAACCACTGTGTCAAATCTTGCTTAAGGGGATGTTTTATTGTAGCTTAAGAGGCCTGAAACCAGACTAGTGAGTCATGACCATGACAATGTGAGGTTCTTGTAAGCACATGTTCTGTGCTGTCTGAAAAAAAAAAATCAAATGAATTGGGGGAAAAGATTGAAAGTAAAAGGAACAACATTACGAGGTCAGATAAACTCTGCTGGAGGCCGGAAATTTTAGTTTTTATTTCATTGAGGCAAAACAACAAGCGGAAATGAATGAGACGAGGGCAATTTAGTGATTACACGGTTAATTAAATGATCTCAAAGAGAATATACTCCTTGGATTTAAAAAAAAGATGCCAACTTTTGACTTAACTTGCTTATCTACTTGCTAGTATTATATCCCATATTTTCTTAAGGAGCTCAAGCAACACACACACCCCTTAATACTGTGACACATATGCTTCTTAAAGAGTGATGGCCCATAGTTACCGAGAAAGCTTCCATGCATCTCCTTTGTCTTGCTCCAATTCCCTAATTTCTGAACTAGAGTGTAATTGCTGCCATAAATCACCAGCATAAAACACTCAAGATTTCTCATTCTGAAAGAATATAATTAAGTCTGAATATACTAGGTAGTTTATTTCTGCAATACATTTCCCCCCCCTCCCTTCAAAACTTTCAGTTTGGTGCTTCTTTTATGGGGCAGAGGGAGAAAGGGTGTATGTACACTTTGCTTTGTGATGCTAATCCTGCTTCCCTGCCTTTAATTTTCTAATCTATTTACTAAAATAAGGCATCTATTAAATTAGTAACCTACCACTGACATACCTCGCTGTCTCTCTCCTCTCTTGTAAATTTAAATAGATTTAATTTGCTAGTCATTTATTCAATTTGCAATGCACAGTTTCATTCAAAGGCCATAGAAGCAATTAAAGTGGGTCACTGGCTGCTTTATCTCACACAGGAAAAATGTGAAGACTCCAATATTGATTTGCAAGGCAAACTGTTCCAGTGCATTCAGATGAAGCTGCATGTGTTTGTGTTGTAAACTCTGTCAAAGTACATTTCTGGAACTTTACTAAACAACAAAAATATTTTCAGACTTCCTCACTCTAATCACATGATTGGCTACTAATATAAATTTGTCCACAGCTGCTTGGATTGGATAGAATCCACTGTAAGTACATAGGAATACATTAGCATACTGAACCAAACTGAATAGGTTCAAAAACAGGAGCAGAGCATTCTAATTAATTTCAGTTAGTAGGTTTGAATGCTGCAAAGGTTCAAGGGTTCCTAAGCACAGCATGTTTATAATGTAACAATTTTTTACAGTTGAACAGGCATGCAATAATTTTTTTATTTCTTTAGGAATAGAGAAACAAGAGCTGCAAAAAAAAAAAAAACCCAATTGTTTATTAGAGGAAATAGTCACACCCTTTTGTTTCCTGGGTGGGGAGAGGCTTGCCTGCAAATAGTGTTTTTTCACTTTCACATGGTCTGTGTGTGGTTACACTTCAGCAGCACCTTTTCTGAACTCCGTAAATGATTAATTCTTCTGTTTGCTATACTCGATACATGCAAATCAGTTGAGCAAGCATTGTTAAAGCAGCTACTGAATTATAGCCATGCTATTATTGATTCCTAACTTAAACTTTCAGCCTGTGATCTGAAACTCATCCCATGAAAATGGACTATCTTATGCTCTACTCTTACCATAAAAATGAGAATATATATTATTCAATCAAAAATATAATCCAAACATGATAGTGCCCAGTTGCTATCCAACTTCTAAAACTGTAGAACATTATTTTGGTGTATCTTAAAAGAATCCAATAATTAAAAAACCTAAAACTTAATCTGATAGTTTTTAAAAAAAGGAAGTGGCCTCATTGGAAATTATAATTTTCTCCTTGATTACTGTGATTCTCTGAAAATATCAAGTTACCTTACAATTATGACAATGGAAATTAAATTGTCTTAGATTATTCATTCCTGGGAGGATATTCTTGAAATCAAATTAAATCATCGGGTTTGAGAGTATGGTTGTACCATTTGTATAAACAGATCTAATTCCAGAGGTGCCCAGATGATATAAAAGTATATGCAGTGACTCTATGCCAGGTTACAGATTATTGTAGCCAGATGACCAATTCAAAAAAAGATTTTTTAAAAATTCTCTTCCAAACACCGAGAAGCATGTCCTCCTCCACATTTTAGCAAATTCTGGAATTAACCTCAACATTCAGACCTGGAGACAAAAAGGGTGAAGACCAGAAGAAGAGACATATTTTGGAATCCAGATCTGTTCAGTCTCCAGGAAGGGCTGATCAGAAGGGCGATGCCTGCAGCATTGCACCTAATAAAATGTGAGCACTGGAATTGTATACAATAACTTTCAGTTTCACCCATTGCTTTTATCAGTGAAAAGTCTATTTTGTGCTCTACCCACATCCTCCCTGCCAGTAATTAAATATGCAGGTGTCTGTTATGAACTATTCACAGCAGGAAATTTCATTTTGTGGGAAAGAAGCTAGATCTTTCGAGATTCAAGCCTTTGGGATCTGCATTTCTCATTTTATCAATAAATCAATCTGGACTTCATCATATCCTTAATTCATTTTTAATTCTATTTATATATTATGACTTCAGTATTATGAAAGTACAGATGATGCATACTTAAGATTTTATGAATCCTTTATATATCATGAATATCCCATAGTAGAGAAAGAAGCATAGAGGTTTTTATATGATTATACTCTACTCCAGGCTTGTCAAAGGGGTGGCCTGCAGGCCAGATGTGTCATGCACAGGCCATACCACCCAGCTCCGCAAAGGCAAAAAATGTCACGATACGTCACAACGCATCACATGACGTGATCGAGTTTGATATCCTGCTGAAAAACTTGGCATTTTTTAGAAATGTCTTCCAATATCTGGTCCAGATCTGCATCATCTTAGAATGAGCTCTAAACTGAACTGAGAGTCCATGTTAGTAAGAATGGCCATCAAAAGAATAGAACATTTGCAGGCAAAGGATAACTTTACAACTGAGTGGAAGAATTGTCTTTGTAAAACTATTTAATGTTAAAAGAAATCTTTCTTATTCATGTCAGAAGTGCCAACAGTATAACATGTAAAGCATCCATTAAATCTAGTTCAACTTCTGGTGACCATATGGATACATCCATACACTTTTCTTATCAACACTATGGAAATGATTGGTACTCTCTTATAGGATGTTTTTCTTTACTTCCTACTCCAATCTATAGATCCATGGATTCTAATGGTTTTCCATCCAAGTACAAACTAGGTCCATGCTTGATTTTTTTAAAAGTTCAGTCAAGTAACATAAGTAATTTTTATCACTTATCATTAATGATAAAAATTGGATAATTTAATGGTAATCTCACCGTTTCCAGCACTGAAATAGCCTCCTCTGTCACAGTAAGTTGGGAGGTAGTTTATTATGTTTTCAACACTAAAGATATTGTTCTTTTTTCAGATCTTTTAATATTACAAAGTTAACTATGACAGAATGCAAAGGAGACTTCAAATTCCTTTTAACTATTTTATATAGTTGCTCTCTGTAAATTATTGCAAATTGTACAATGCATTGCTTAAACCTCTACTTTTAGATTAAATATTTTAGAGATATTTTAAAATGATTTCAAAGCTACAGGGAAAGCTATAGGGAAATCTATAAATTTTCAGACTAAATATAAATACATGATAACATACACATAAAATATGTATTTATCAACATTTTTACACTGTACAAGGTCAAAATTGTCCTTTCAATTCACAACATAGAGATAAACCATAAAATACCAGAATATAACATAATGCAAACCACTTGAAGTAAATATTTTTAATCAAGCTGCAAACATAAAGAAGCTGACTTTTACAAAGCAAAAATAGAGGAAGTGATAAACTGCATAAAAATACACTAGCATTTATAATTAGCATTTAAAATCCATGTCCTAAATAAGTACTTTTCTTTTGTAATGTACTGCAAAAATAGAAGGAGTTATGATATAAATAATCTCCAAGAAAGCAAGTCCCTCATCTGCTTGTGTATCAACAATATAGTGAGTATTGGCAACACATAAAGGCCATATAAATATTGACTCACTTCACAAGACAAAAGATGTTTCTCATGTCTCACAGGAAATAAATACTATGAACATTGTGTTTGTTTTCAGCTCCTGCTGTTATATTAGCTAAGTTCATGTCCAATTTAACATGTATCAATAGCGATTACATATGCTGCTGCAAAAAAAGATGAGGGGGCTATTTTGATGTATCAGAACATTAGCATTTTATAAAGCAACTTAAGTAAAATTAAAATTATTCCAAGGATATTCTGATTTAAGTTCTAACATTGCAATAGACAAACAAATTAAAATTAAAAAAAATTAAAAAAAACAACAGGAGACTAGGAGAGAAAGGGAGAAATGCTTTTTTCTAGTTCCATATGCGGAAGGCATAGACATTTTGGTGAGGTATTGACATTTAGTACTGTAAGGTGCCCCAGACCACTCCTGAGTGAAGGAGTAGAACATCTGGCAACTGGCAGTTGGAATAGAGTCCTTTTCAGGTGGGGAGGGAGAGCAAGTGTCTTAACTCTTTTGCCTCAGAGCGTGTTAATATAAGACAACTGGCACTTGGAAGAGAGTTCTTTTCAGGTGGGGAGGGGGAGTAGAAGTCCATAGCATCAGAGCGTGTTAATACTGTATAAGAAATGCTAATGATCTGATGGTCATTTTGAAAATTCCTTTCTTAGTGAGCACCTAGAAGCCAAGGGGAACATACGTGCCAAATCTCAAGTTTGTAGGCTTTATGGTTCTGGAAATTTCATGATGAGTGTGTGGTATTTGGCTTTTTTATATATAGATATAATATATTTAATATACAGGTAGTCCTCGACATACAACATTTCATTTAGTGATAGTATGAAATTACAACGTCACTGAAAAAAATGACTTATGATCATGTTTCACACTTACAACCACTGCGGCACCCCCATAGTCAGATGCTTGGCAACTGACTGATATTCATGACAATTGCAGTATCACATAATCCCCTTTTGAGGGCTTCTGACAAGCAAAGTCAATGGGAAATCCATTCATGTAACAACCATATTACTAAGTTGACAACAGCAAAAATTCACTTAACAATTGTGGCAACAAAAAGGTGCCCCACAAAATGACATCCGTGCTCTTAACAAATTCCTCAGCAACAGAAATTTTGGGCCCAATTGTGGACTACCTGTCATATCATGTTAAAAATTTAGATCTTGTGGGGCAGCATTACTAGCTGTCCAGGGCTGCATGTGACTCACAAGTTTGACATGCTTGATCTAAACTAAATTGTGAAATTCTGATTGTAAAATCAAAAATGAAATTTAAAAAATCAGTTTCAGACAATCCATTCCTCTTAAAATATGCCAAATAATTTGGGGAAAAATCCAATTACCAATTAGCTGATCTAAAGTATCCTTACACCCATAAATGTTAAAAAAAGGACCAGCAATTTTGAGACATAGATTAACCTAAATTTTATATTATTCCATGACCTTATTGTGTGGCTAAGACTCAACTTTTTGTATCCCAATCTCTTCCAAAAATACCTTGCAGCTGTTAATGCTGGAAATACAGTAGAAATTTCACCAAATAAGATTGGGAAGATATGTAAACCATGGCTTCCACAATTATTTCAAGACACTTAATTATAGCTCCACTCTGTATCAAATGACAGGAAGGAGAGGGTCTTAGAATAGAGAACGTAGCAATATTCTAAGAAATTCTCCCTTTCATACAGATGCACTAGATATTTTTTTTTAAACCTTGGCAGAACCCTTGGCATGACCTAAGCCATTTTTAACTCAATCCTTCTTTAACAGAAGGATTTAATAGGATTAAACAGAAAGATTTAACAGGTTATCCTCCTAGATCAAATTCTGTTCTGTTCAAGTTTAGAGAGTTACCATGCTGGCTGATAGATAATCCTGAATATATCTATATAATTTATCTCCACCATTCCATTAGCCGGAAAAGAATAAAGAAGACCAAGCCTCTTCCAAGATACTAAGGGCATGTAAAGGTTTGTTGACTTGATCATTTGGATTTTAGCAGCTAAAAACCCTGGATATCTGTTTCAATCTTGTAATTATTATTTTTTCATTTAATTTAAATCTTTTCCCAAGGACTCAAAATATCAGGTTTAATAAAAAATAATTAGTATCTATAAAGATGATAATTTTCTTGGGTAATTATTCTAGGAAATTTCAAATATTAAATGAAGGTATATTTTTAACACATTTCAATAAACACATTAGCGTATGAAGGATGTATGTGAGTAACAGTAATTCACCAAACTATTACACTAAACCAGAAAATTTTGGTATACAACGTAATTATCAATTACACATAAAGTATCACTACCATATAATCTGTTCATCCACATAAAGCATTTTATGATCCAAATGTTATTTGATTGCTTATTTAGACATGCCAGTGGACCCCATATTAAATTAAAAGACATCTTGGAAGCATTTTGATAGATGAAGAATTACTTTTAGTTAAGTTTAGTAAGTGAATTAGAATTGCATATTTTAATCCAGTTAGCTACAAAAGAAACAGACATTTGGGCAACATTTGATCCCCAAATGTGAATTGCATCATATCAAAGTCATCCCTTGAGACCATGAGGGGCAATTAATTTTCTCAAGGGCCTGAGAAAATGGGACAGTTGTGGAGGGCCAAACCAATGTAACCTGAATTGATTTCTTTAAAGTCTGTCACCTAAACTCTTCAAGTTGTTCCAGGCAAGCAGAGAGCAGGCACAAATAGCACTTTCTCTCCTCGTCCTCCAGCAAGCCCCAGCCAAAGAGAGCTAGACCAACTCAGCTTCTCTTGCCCCCTGAAGCACACTAATCTACATTTGATTTCTAATTTCCAGTTGACCTCATGAAGCCCAAAAAGGAATAACCAAATAAATGGATATGGCACTGATCTCCTCAAAACTAGCATTGCTGTTTTATTTTGCCTCCTGAATTGATACCTAAAATATTTATTAGTAAGCTAATAAGTAATTAGTAAACTAATAATTCACAGACTGTAAGGATGTGGTCTTATAGATTTTAGGTAAATAAATACATTTGAAGGTTGCTAATATTTTATGAATCCATACAATCAAAGCTAATATCATCACTAGTTTGTATACTTTTAAACAAAAAGTTCGAGGAATCCCAATTCATTAAAGGAAGCTGGAAAAACTTTATTCAAAAAGCATTATTATAAATCTCTAACAGAAGATTAAAAAACTAGTATAACCCTACTTAATCAAACAATCACCAGGAACATTTTTCAGGTTTTAATGGATTTCATAATGTGCATTATTTCCAAAAAGATGCAGTTTGATAAACAGCTTGGTTTTTTTTTTTTTAAAGGAGTCCAGTACTCTAGTAGAACTTTTCAACACATATTATTAAAAGGTATAATGTTTTGTAAAACTACAGCAATGATAATGTGGGTCAAGCATGTTTGAATACAATGCGAGTATCTAATGAATAAATTACACTATATTATTATATTTTGCACCACTGCGCCACTCAATATACCACTCACTGCACCACATTATATTAATGCTGGTAGTTATTTTGGTGCCACTGTAGTTTGCTGAGGATACACTGGAAATTCTAAGAAATAATTAGAAACAAGAGTGATAAGGAATGGTAACAAAATGTACTCTTGCTGTGGAAGATTTATAAACTGACTTTATTTTTCTAACATAAGCTTATAACATTTTCCATATATAAATATTAGATTTATCTGGAACAATATTAAGATCTAATAAAGTATCTAAAAATGGAATAAGCTATCCAACCATAATTATTTGATCCATAGCTAAATTAGTACTTGAATACTTAAAAGTATTCAAAACACTTAGGATAAGTTATTGTTTTGATCACTAATATTTTTGTTTCACTACAAGGCTACTACATCCCTAACAGATTGTAAATTCTAGAACTTTCTCAAATCGAATAGTATGGAAAAAATCATTGTATTTTAAATTTTCCAATTTAACAAGCATTTCCCTGCTTCTGGAAAGATAGCAAAGTCCTTTTATGTGCAATTAAACTATCAAAATGAAGGTAAGTGAAAAAAACTGTACATAGAAAAACTGGAATTTAAATAACTCAAAGGAAAAAAGAGAAAGGTTTTAATGTAAGAGAAAAACTTTAAAGAACTTAGTTGTTTGTGTGGTCTTTGGTATAGAAAGTTTGCATATCTCTTATTAACAAGTCAATGGTTAAGGAGTTTAGAGAATATTAAATCTGTTCAATTTAAGATGAGGTTAATTCTGTAATTATGATATTTTCATGTTTGATGCATACCTCAAAAACGTTCTAAAAGGATTAGCTGTCAGTTTCAGTACGCTTGAAATGTAAAGAGGAGAGGGGGCATTAAAACATATAATATGGTCTTTCTGTATTACTGTTCTTTGAAAATATATTTAAAAATCCACTGTGCCTTGACATAGCTAAAATTATGAAATAATGGTTTGTTTAAAAAACCGTTACATAAACAAGGACCTAAGTGTTAATTTTTTCAGTTTTATCTGTTGTGACATTGTAGATTATATCATAATTTTCCATTATGTCAAGACTAGGTATCTCTATCTTCTACCTAGATGTGGGCACAATAATGTTTCCAAACATATCCAGACAATTTAATTTAATTTAAGATTCCCACATATTCAGTGAGACAAGGGTGATTTTGGAGTGTCTATTCTCCTCCAGAATAAGCAGATTTGTCTAACATCTACATGAATGTGTCTCAGTGATCACTAGGTGATCAATTGATAACCTTATCAAGTAAACTCCAAACATTATTCTATGTCACACAGAATATCACTTATAAGCAGTAGTTCCTATTTAACAAAAGTTAAACAAATTATCTGAGACTTCATAATATTTCCTCTTTCCACTTGGAAGGAAATATAGTGGTTTCCACTGATACTAATGCCAAGTTAACATAGTATGTTTATTACAACACAGCAACTTTTTATAAAATTAACTTCTTGGGATACATGTACAGATGTGATTATCCAAGCACTGACTGAAACATCCCCCATGCCGTTACACTGATCTATAATATATTTTCAAAAATAAGGGGATCCAAGAACATTTCTCTATCAATTGTGACAGCCACCATAATTATAAAGACCATGGAAGAGACAATCTTACCTGCACTTCTGAATCAGCATCAACATGTTGCAATTGAAACCAAGTGTCTCGGTTATGATATTTCTGCAAATCTTCCTTCAAAATTGCTACTTTTCCTGTAAATAGATTAAATTGAATGCTTCACGATGAATATAAAATATTGTTATATCACAGCCTTCCTTACTTTGGGATATACAGTATTACAACTGCAATTCCCTTAATTCCAAGCAAAAGTCCATGTTGGCTGGAAATTCCAAAAATTAAAATCCCAACATGCTCTCAAGGTTACAAATTGGGGAAGTTACAATATATATTTTAGGTAAAACAATATGTAAAATGACTTTGTTTAAAAAATGATTTCTGCAGAGTAGAAAAATACATGCTTTAGATACTGACTGTTCAAGCATTGTTGAAAGAGCAATTATGAAATCAATGAAGTGTACTAATAATACTATACATCAAGTTCTTCATTTTGGAGAAAAGCTTATAACATCAGTAGTTAGCTCTCTGAATCCAAATATTTAATCTCTAACAAGGGTTCTTCAGATGGGATTAGAGACCACAGCTTTTATCTAGAATAATTACATCAAAATTTAACTGCACCGGAAAAATTTTCTATACAAAATGAAAGTTTCAAGCACGTTAAAAATTATTTCAAACACTTGACTTAGTATTAATTATATAAAAATGAACTTCACCTTTTATAAGTTTTCTATAGATTACTCATATGATCACAAGACCCAAATCGTCTAAGAAATGTTATCAAGTACTTGGAAAAAGGTTTGTTTGACAAGTATATGTGGGGCACATTATTCCAGTTGCTTACAATGCTCTGAATTTTCTCTCAGCCTGAAAGCTCTTTTTGTCAAATAATAGACTCTCTAAAAACAGTATGGGAAGGGAGGTTGCAGTAACAAAAGCAAATTGGAAGATCTGAGAGGCTGCCTTGCACAGCTTTCACACAACAGGATAATTAATACTATGACAAAAAGTAAATTGTAAATCCTAGTCAATAACATATTTTCCCATTGGGCACTATTCTTGCTATACATAGCAACATCTTGTTGATCGAAGGATGTAGCTTCACTCTATGTAAACATTTCGCTTAAGAAATTCTCATGACTGAATTCTGGATTTATATTTGCTACATAAATGAAAACTTTGGCTTCTCATCTGTCCTCCTAGTTTGTAAATTAGGCCAGAAATAATTGTGCATCTGTCACATGAAGGGTACCCAGTATAAGACTCTTTTATTCTTTCAGATAAGTGCTAAACGATCAGATGATGTAGCATGTTTCCTGTTTTTAACTGAAGGTCACAGAGGCTGAACTGTTCGTTGCACAGTTGCTAAGAATTCTCTTGTTAATCTATTTTCTAAGTTCCCAGCATTTGGCCTAAAGCATTTTCAAAGCCTCTTTTAAATATCTCATAGTTAAATCAACCCAGTCTCCTAGAAGTTGGCTTCAACTCTTGATACATTCATGGATAGGGTCACACAGTTTATTGGCCACTGTACAATTTCCAAGATGTTTTTCATCGTCTCAATCTAGCCTACATTCTTGGTACTCTCCGGAAGCTTCTCATCCAAATATCATCCAAGCTGAACCCCATTTAGCTTCCGAGCACCAACCAGTTCAGACAGGCAATGTCTAAATAGTCCATTAAATTCTTTTTTGAATGATTTTATCATATTAAAAAGAAAACATTTCAATACTTTCCTAAATAGTGTCCTGAAGTTAGTAAAGTTGGTTTCCCTATTGATTTTGCTTGTCAGATTGAACATGACAATACCCCGTTTCCCTGAAAATAAGACCTCCCTGGATAATAAGTCCAATTGGGCTTTTGAGCGCATACGCTAAAATAAGCCCTCCCCGAAAATACTGCAACATAGCAGCAGCCATCAGGCTCTGACCACGCTCTCTTCCTCCTACACCTCAAAAATAATAAGACGTCTCTCAAAATAAGGCCAAGTGCTTATTTCAGGGATCATGGTACAGATCATATTATTTTATATAACAGGCTTTGCAAAGGCCTAAACATAAAAGCACTGAGGTCAATTCATATTAAATACATTAAAATATTTCAGAGAAGATGTATTATAGGCATAGCCTATACAACCTCGACTTACAGCCATTTGTTTAGTTCAGGGCCATTTCATTGGCCCTGAAAAAAGTGACTTATGTCTGCTTTCACACTTACAGCCGTTGCAGATCCCGGAGGTCACGTTATCAAAATACAGACCCTTGGCAACTGGTATGTATTTAAGACAGTTGAAATCCCCCTGTATCATGTGATTTACCTTTGTGACCTTCTGACAAGCAAAGTCAATAGGGAAGCCAGATTTACTTAACAACCGTGTTACTAATTTAACAACTAGAGTGATTCACTTAATAACTGTGGCAAGAAAGGTCATAAAGTGGGGCAAAACTCCCTTAACAACTGTTTTGCTTAGCAACCAAATTTTTGGGCTCGATTGTAAGTGGAAGACTTTATATTGGTAATTGTGGGGTCCTAATTAAACATCTGTGCATGGAGAATCACTTTGCAGGACTGAATTCCAGTGGAATATCCCATCAGAAAAGGAAAGAAGCCATTTTCAAGATTTTAGCCCTTCTATAAACCCTTCCCAATGTTTCACGGGATTCCTCATCTTTCTAAGTAGATGTAAATGAAGCTGCCTCCCATTTCCTTGGAAAGAAAACCCAAAAGGTAGATATTGTGGAGGATTAGTCTCACTAGCAGAAGAAAATTGATTACCAACCTTCATTATTTATAACCACCTTTCCCAATCCAGTGAGCTGGATTATATCCAGCTATATTACATTTTGAATATAGCTGATCAGATAAGGCTGATTTAAAACTTACATACAAAATTTAGAATATGAAATGTATTATTATGGTTAGTTGCACAGTCAGCCAGATGTTTCGACTAGATTTGGCATTTTTATCCATCTATCAAGTCCTTCGCAAAGGCCTGGGATGAGCAGATCTTGTTGTTGGATGATAATAAAGGACTGTATCATTGCGGGATGTAAGCTGTTCCAAGTAAAGCTGCCTTTTGCAATTGACTATGGGGATTTGGGAGGCAGCAGTTCAACTTACTTCCTAACTAATAGATTTTGGGTTGGCTTAGTGTGAGCTAGCTCCCCTACCTATACATTCTTTGGATCCAACAAAAGACACCCCAAAGTACAGATGGACAGTTTTGGATCCAGATTACAAATAGATTTTTGTTGTTGCTATTGTGAATACGCAGGTGCCTCCTTTGTTGCACTTGGATACCGTTATATTTTTCCATTCTCTGCACAAAGGGGCATTTACTCTGGTATAAATGGATAACCTGCCTTCAATAGTTATAACACAGAGATATAATAATATCTCTTATCAAGATTGTTGTTCCAGGGGTTCAAACACTGAAGTTGTGCCTGTGGCAAGTGTATGCCTAAATTGCCCTCCATTTCATGCCTGCTGTTTATTGAATCATTTGTTGGCAAACTCTGCCAATTAACTCAGTCTCTATTAGATAAATTTGTTGAAGCACAGAGGAAGGTCAAGAGACATTTAGTTATATAAATGGATGTAAGCAGCACCCTAAAAGTTTGGGATTCTATTTATTATCATAAATCCTGACTTTATTAAGTCACATACAGTACTGGCCTCAGGTTGGCAGACAAATTTCAATCCATCCATTCATCCTGGATGATAGTGCCTTATATGGAAGGAAAACATATAGGTATATGGGCAAAATGTTTATCTTATCTGGGATTGCCATGGTGACTGACTTTGCATTATGCAAGCCTGTTACATCAAAACAAAAATAGAGACAGAGGGAGAGGAAATGGGCAGCTTAGTGTCAATCAGGCAGCCCAGAACAGCCATGGATCCTACAACAATTTCAATCCTTAATAAATATATAGACAGAGAAGACAGACTTACATTTCATAGATAAAGAGAAAAACCCTTTAGAAAGTTTTTGTAAACAAAGTCCGGTAACACAACTTTGCAATACAAACATATAAAATTGAATATGTGTGATAAAAAATTACGACCCAGGAAGCAGCTTTTTGTTTCCTCTCTTTGTTTTTTTTCTTTTGAACACACACTGTTCTTTTCTTGTTATACTGTTTTGTTTGTAATGCACACTGCCCAGAATCTTGATGGGATCTGGCAGTCTTATAAATTTGACAAATAAATACATTCTCCACTCAAGCATTTCTTTGGTTTCTTTCTGAATCTCAATATGTAAATATGTATATCCTAGTGTTGCTATTTGTTAAGATTATCCCATACAGCTAAACTTTTTAAGATTAAAAAGCACTTTGATATTAAAACATTTGCATTTAACCAGAGAAGAATACAAGGTAGCCAAGTGTTATCCAACAGGTCTCTAGATTTTTTCTAGCTCCAGAAGTGAAATATAGTATAGCATCCACAGTAAAGTGACCTAATTACATCAATGTTGCCACCACATCCCGGTCTCTTAACTTATACACAGGTATCAGAGGTGGTATTCAGCAGGTTCTGACCAGTACTGGAGAACCCGGTAGTGGAAATTTTGAGTAGTTATAGCTCGCCCCGTCCCCATCTATTCTCTGCCTGCAGAGTCCCAGCTCATCAGGAGGAAATGGGGATTTTACAGTAATCTTCCCTTGGAGTGGGGAGAGAATGGAGATTTTACAGTATCCTTCCCCTGTAGTGGGGTGGGAAGTGAGATTTTACAGTATCTTCCCCTGCCACGCCCACCAAGCCACACCATGCCCACCAAGCCATGCCCACAAAACTGGTAGTAAAAATTTTGGAATCCCACCACTGATAGGTATATACACTGCAGCATTTGCACGTTTTCAGCTTTTGCAGCACATACTTTGATGAAATCAGGTATGAGTTGATCCCCTAAAGAAGATCCATGGAAACATGAGAAATTTGCAGGGGATACTTGACTATCCTTCAGTAGTTCAGTTAGGCTGAGACCAATGTTCAATCTCACCAAGAAAAAAGACTGGGCTAAATTGTATATTATGCTTTCTCACCTTAATAAAAACCTATTTCTTTATACCTATGTGCTATCTTGGCAGATTTGCAGAAGCCAGTAAAAACCTAACAAAACATGTTCTGAATTGTAAGAAGCTTTAGGAAATTAGAGAAATACTACATTCCAGACCATACAACTGTGCAGAAATATTTTAAATGAATCCTTTTTTTCTCTTTTCATCATTTCCCTACCCTCACTTTTTTTTCTTTTGCCCAAACTCAATGTTTTCCTTATTGCTACAATGCTTTGAGAATCCCTAGCAGCACCTCTGCTGAAGAAGGAAACATCCTAATCCTTGGCGCAGGGGGGGGGGGTGTTTGCCTCCAAAACGTCCTCTTGACTCACTCCTTTTGTTTCCTGCTTGCCTGCCTCCTTTTGTGATTGTGATTTAATTTCATCTGTCTGTGTCAGAAATGCTTATAAATCTTCTTTGGACTTTGGGCTATTTCTCAACCACTCAAATTTAATATTTTACACACTTTGCACTAGCAATCTGAGCATCAAAGACTGCCAAGGCACATCAAAGAAAGAAAGGAGGGTGGGAGGGAGGATCTCCAAGAATTTTAAAACTTTGTTTCTTCATATGTTCAAAACATCATCAAAACAGAATTTAACCTGCAATTCAAGTGAAATATTCTAACTAAAACTAAACCAAAGTTTAAATGTGTAGATTCATTCAGCAATAATCGGGATAGATGAATCTTATTATCTATTAGTTCACAGCATGTTCAGATTAATTGCTTTATTTTTTTCAAAACAGAGATACTTTTTGAAAATCTTATTTCATCTCACTTAGAAATACAACTTGAACAGATTTTTATTTTGAAGGAATTTTATCCTCTTTATTGTTACTGTATATAGTTATTTAAGAACATAACCATAACTCAACCATGATGAACAGTATGTTGAAATGTTTAGGCTACATTTAAAGAAAAAAATACATGATTTTTTAAAATTCAGTACTGTTGTTGACAAATGTGTGAACATACAGAGCTTCTCCAGCTAGAAAAATAATTAAGACTTAAAATTGAACTAACATATAAACACATACCAATGATTGAATCCCTGCGGAAAACATCTCTATCGAAAATGTAAAATGACAGATGTCGAAAACTCCGTGGAATTTCACAGTAAAAGTCTTCTCCATAAAAAGGGCTATGTAAAACAAAAATAAAACACTTTAGTACAATTGTTAGAAGCTGGAAATCAATTACTGTCAACTTTCCCATTAAAGCTTTTACCTGGCACCTTCAATTTGCCTACCGCCATTTAATTGCCCTATAGGCTGCCACTGCTTAAAGCTAGCAAACTTATATTGTTTCAAAACTTAATATATCACATCTTCCAAATTGCTTTGGAAGTTGGATCATTTCTTTATATAGCTTGACTCTTGAAAATGGAAGCCCAAAACTGCCTTTTCAGTGATTAATATAATTGAGTATACAGCCGTATTTTTGCAGTGTTGCAAAACCTAAAAGAACATTGTATTGCAGTATCATTTTATATATTCATAATTAAAGTATTATACCAGACAGCAGGTTTTGCACTTTTCTAGAAAAAGAAAAAGGAAATGCTTATATACAAATTAAGAAAATTTGGCAATTCTCACATTTCAGACTATGTATAATAGTGACCTAGATACATCAAACTTCTTTTCCTTTGTTATGGAATAAATTGCCATAAAGTAATTATAAGTACCACCCATTTTATGGAGACATTCTTTTCAACATAATTGTTTAAGACTATTCTATTGTTCAATAAACAGTCTGAGTGTCATAAAAAATAGGCAGTAGTCGACAAGTTATATGCCTTCCATGTACAAGCAATTGGAAGATGTTATTAGAAACATCTTAAAATAATAGCTGCATATTCCTTTTTTCACACATTCTTTTTTAATTCTCTTGTTAGGGTAGGATATGTCCTTCAGCTGCCAGGATAACACCTCTCCTACTTTCTCTTAACAATCTATGGGCACAGCTGAAATCATTATGTTGCAAACAACAGCCTTTCTTCTGTCCTGCTAAACACAGTTAGGACTCTAACTCTCAATTAGTATGGACAACCAGACGCTCCACATTCAGAAGGCCGATATTTCTACTGCACAGAATATTTACTCTAAGGGTACTTAAAGTGCCCCTACAATTGATGTTTTTCATCCCCAGACATTTCAGAGGTGGTATTCAGCCAGTTCTGACAGGTTCTGGGGAACCGGGAGCGGAAATTTTGAGTAGTTTGGAGAACCAGCAAATAGGATGGCCCCGCCCCTGCTGCCTCCCAGCTGATCTTCTTTTGTTGCCCTGTACAGGAGAACAGAGCTGGAAAGCAGGTTAGTGGGGTGGGGAGGGAATGGAGATTTTGTAGTAACCTTTCCCCAGGAGTGGAGAGGGAATGAGGATTTTGCAGTGTTCTTCCCCTGCCACGCCCATAAACCATGCCATGCTCACAAAGCCACACCCACAGAACAGGTAGTAAAAAAATTTGGATCCCACCACTGATTTCAGGGTTTATATTTAAAATGAGCAAGAAAATATAGAATAGAATCCAATGGAGAACAAGCTGGAGAAGTACGATTTGAAGTATCAGTTTTCAGTACAAGGTTTCATGCTTGAACATATTTGGAATCCTGAACCAACTATTTCATTTGTATTTGTTGTCTGATCTGACTAACTGGAACTATGTCACTCATTTGGTGGGTGTCTTTCCCCAACTAGGAATTAATAATATTCAGCACAAGGCAAAAAAAAATAATTTTATAATTCAGAAGAGCTCTTGAACAATTTCTTCTCTTCCAGACTACTTAAAATGCTAGTCTCTCCTACAGAATGCAAGTTAATACTGTAGCAACTGTTGTGAGCCTACACCTTTAATGGGCTTATCTGTATCTATGATTTTCCTAATTAGCAATGAAGCTCTAAATAAGGAAAATTTAATTTCAATTAATTTGTTCCATGTTGGAAGATGGCAAACTCAAAGGGAAAAAATCATACACAATTGTTGGGAGTGCCTATTTTTTGGGGGAAAAAAGTCTTACTGTTACAGAATTCCTGAAAGAGTACATATGGGAAGGTTGTGACATTCCCACCAGTTGTCACATAGGCAACAAAGTCATGTTATCCAGTGATTTCAGAACAACTTCTAGAAGCAGCACTTTCTATTTCTATTTGTCTAAAGAAAAATAATGCTAGAAGAATGCAGCCAAATGGACACTGGGAAGACCTTCAAGAACAATATATTCTTTGTAAGAGAAAGCTGACCCTCAGTGCGTCTTTCTCACTAAAACAAGTACCTCTTGAACTATCAAATTATTATAACATCATTTTAGAGCAGTACAGATCACAGATCTAAAATATCAAAACAAACACCGATAGATGCAAACAGAAAATATTTTAAGCTAGTTTCAAAGCAAGGGAAATATTTAGTGAAGGAATTGAATGAAAACATGCAAAAAATAAAACCAAAATTTAGAACCATACCCATACCAAAGGCTGTTTTAAAAAACAGTCTTTGGAGCCTACTAAAAGCTGAGCAAAGAGGGAATTGATCTGTTTTCTTTATGTAGAGAATTCATAACAAGATGTTTTACACAGAATAAACCAGTGGTGGGTTTCAAAAATTGTTGGAACCTACTCCTTTGTGGGAGTGGCTTGCCACCCATGTGACCGGATGGGAATGGCTTGCCGCCCATGTGACCGGATATGAAATTATGAATTAGTACTTAGGTCGGTCCAAGTAGCTATTCAGAAGTTAGTGGTTAAAAGCAATTGTAAAGCAAGATATGGAATTAAATCCAGAAATATTTTGTTTGCTATTTGAAAGGGAGTATAATATATATTTAATTTTACACATGTTAGCAGCTGCTGGAATTGTGTTTGCACAACAGTGGAAAAACAGAGATATGTAAATGAATAAATATTACAATGTGCAGGAATAAATAAATTGACAATTAAAATCAAGAAGGCTTTGAATACTTTTTCATGTGGGATTGGTTTTAGCAATTGCCAACTAAGGAAAACAGAAATTAGAAATCCAAAAGTATGAAAGAAAATACCAATTATGTAAGGAAAGGTCCCTAAAATTTATAAGGAAATATTACTAGATCATTATTAATGCGTAGATAACTGTGGGACATTACACACCCACCAGTGGTGGGTTTCAAAAAATTTTGGAACCTCTTCTGTAGGTGTGGCCTGCTTTCCGGGTCCACTGTTAGAACATCTTCTAACTGGTTCGGTAGATTTGACGAACCGATTCTACCGAATAGGTGCAAACTGGTAGGAACCCACCTCTGGAATAAACCCACCAGCTCACTTTTTCATGATAATGGGACCTATAGGACCGTGATGGCAAATCTATGGCACGCATGCCACAGGCAGCACATGGAGCCATACCTGCCAGCATGCAAGCCATCAGCACTGGTTTTTGGCCTTCTGGAGGGCCAGGAGAGGCAATTTTCACCCTCCCCAAGCTTCAGGAAAGCCTCCGGAGCCTGGAGATGGTGAAAAACGGGCCAAATGGCCTATCGGAAGTTTGGAAATGATCCAGGGAGGGCAAAAACGGCTTCCCCTGGCCCTCCAGAGGAAATATCAATATCAGCTTGGAGGCGAGCAATGAGGCGTATGTGGGTGGGGAGCGTGGGAGTAGGTTGTGCATGCATGCACATGTGGGGGTACACTTTGCATTATGGGTGCTGGTCCATGCGCGCGCTATTGCACATGTGCGCTCACATTTTTGACTCCCTATAACAAAAAGGTTAGCCATCACTGGTTTAGAAGAATCTTTGAATGTCACAAATTACACATAAATGTATGTGCAATAAATATAAGAAAGTTCATGATTTGATTTACTACGAATTTCAATGAATTGTTGAATGCCTAAAATACATCTGTATTTAAAATCAGATTAAAAATTGATTACATATATTTACACTGAAACTATTAAGTAAATATCTATAAATTAACTTCCCCAAATCCTTTCCTAACTTGAAAGTATCAATTACTAGACTCATTCATAAAACCTGACTAAACTATGGCTGAGAAAGAGTAAAATCAATGTATTTTAAGATCCAGCTTTATGGCCAATATAGCCACATTAGTTCTCTGGACTCATTCTTAATTGTAAGATATTTCACCCAGTTTTTAGATGAATTCCATATCCAAGGCTGTAATTCTTTTTAGTTTTCTCCTTATATTCTTTTACATCAAAAATGAAGATTTGAGTAAGAGAAAGTAATAAGCATGTAGTTTTAACAATTGGCATTCATAATTATACTTTTTCATAATTTAACTGTTTAGCTCTGCAAGATATTGAATTTTATTATAATGTAAAAACTATAAGCAGTTAACTTCATACCCTTTATTAGCTTGGAATGAAATTTGATCATTTTAATAATGCTTTGGAGCAGTGGTGGGATTCAAATAATTTAACAACAGGTTCTCTGCCCTAATGATTTCTTCCAACAACCAGTTCACCAAACTGTTCAGAAAGTTAACAACCGGTTCTCCTGAAGTGGTGCGAACTGGCTGAATCCCACCACTGCTTTGGAGGCTTTCTTCCTCAATTATATTATCTTATAACTGAAGTCTCTTGGATAGCATTAGATAAATTTAAGAATTAAAAATACTGTTTCATTTCTCAAACTGGAAGAATTATGAATGCAGAATTACACTGCAACCTTTACAGCAACTAATAATAAGAGATCCCAAACTGAATGTCTCCCATGTGGCTTTTAAATAAATTTTAAAAAGAAGGTAATAAAAAATGCCACAGCAAATGTTATATTCCATGGCAGGAATTTACATCACAAAGTTAAAACAGAGAGAAACCAAATATGCATATGAAATGTATAACATGCAATGTACAAATAATTAGTAAATCATATGCAAAAGTTTAGGTTCCCTTAGTCAAATTGCATGTTTCAATGGATTCTTAAATGAGTAGAAACTGAAACAGCTTCCACATGGTACAAAGTTAAATGCATCCTTCTGCAAATATAAATGCCCCCTTGTTTTTTTGCTGTGCAATTTGTTTACAGATTCAAAGTAAGAAATGTGGCAGATGTAAAAATTGGACTCCCTTCCAGGCAGTATTTTGTAAGGCCTACTTTGATAGAGATAAATGTTTCTAAGCATTTCCTGAATCCAATTTTAAAAACCTTTCTATTTAAGCTTTGCAATTTTTGCCCTATTCTTCTTTGCCAAAGTCCTCTAGCTCAGAAAGATTCTTAGGTCTACTTGCATGCAGTGCAGTTTGAGGAGCCCTCCCCACTGAAAGTTCTTTGTATGCATTTGATTCTACCAGGATTGCCAGCAAGTATAGTCAATGGCTGGTCTCAGACAATGTACAGTAGAAGATAATAAAGATGTGATACTACTTATTTATGTAAAAATAACAATAACTCAATAAGAATAATTCCATTTCTTTTGTTCATATCAAAACAAATGTTGGAATTTTTTAAAATCAAAATTTTCCATTTAAATTAAATTTAAATGCTTTCAATGCTATTTAGATGTTACATAGCATGCAACTTTTTAAATTAGAAAGTTTAGAGGTGAACATTGGTAGGACCAATAAGTAATACCTGAGACACTTCAGGAACCTAATAGGAAAAAAAACCTGCTGAAATCTAAAAGGTTTCACCCTTTTATCTCCTTTCTCCCTTAAAAGGAGCTTAGAAAAAAAGCAATCTCTTCCCAATCTACTTTACCAGCCAACAGCTACCTTTAGCTGGGCATAAGACTCAAAAGGCAGAAAATGGAAGAAAAAACAATGGCGGCTATGCTAGGGAACCTGCCTGTCAGCCTCAAGGAGCCTCAGCTCTGCTGGACTGAGCCGGATAATGGCAGCTATGTCAGTCAGACCAGGGAGCCTGCTTGTCAGCTTCAAGGGGCCTCAGCCGTTGGACTGAGCTGGATAATGACGGCTATGCTGGTTGGACTGGAGAGCCTGTCTGAAAGTTCGCTTTCCCTGTGAATACTGAAGGAAGCCGATTGCTTTTCTCTATTGTCAAGTGAGAATCCAAGGAAGGGAAATTCTGTCTATCTTTGCTCTTTAGTTTTGAAGTTGGAACTAAGTTATAAGCGTCTTTTGAGCTGAAGACTGAGTCAAAACTGGGAACACAAAAAATTGACAGACTCAGTCTAATGATCAGCAAGGCAGAGTTAACCATTCCTTGGATTCTCCTCAGCACATTGGAGAAAAAAACTGATGTCTAACTGCCTGACTGGTATTGAATCAACTGTGGTTCAGAAAGGAGCATAATAAGGATTAGTAGTCTATTCATGTGGAGATATATTCAAGAATTAAGATAAAACTTGTTCAAGCTGTTGCTGCTGCTACATTCAAATGTTTCTCTAAAGAGAAAAAAGCTTGAGGTGGGACTGCTGCCCAGCCTCTGTAATGCTGGAAGAACTTTGTTTTGTTCTATAATTATTAGTGAACTGCTTCTATTTGGGAGGGGGGATATATTTGAGGGGGGGGGGGAATAGTGTACATAATCTGCCATACTTCTAACTTTACAAAGTGTGAGTCTGGGAGATGGAATATTCCCAGCCTCTGAACACATTCCATATGAATGTCATAATGATATTGTAAGAGAAAAAAAAATTAAATCTAATGTGATGCCAAAATGTTAGATATAAGGCATTGTGTATGCAACATTATGCTTTATATGTATATAAAGAATCCATCAATTCACTTTGATTCACAAGAATCCTTCAAAAACCAAGAATTCATATTTTTAAACGTCTATGTCAGAAAAGGATCAAAAAATAAAGAAAACAAACACATTCAGCCTTAAGTTGTATATGTTGTTTAAGATGACGTGTCAACTGATGTGATAAAAAAAATTGTGTTCATATTTTATGTTGTAAGGTTTCATCATGTATCTGTCATTGGATGTTCACTTTCACATACTGAACAGAGATGGTATTCTGCATGGTTGGCCCCGGTTCATGCGAACCAGTAATGGCGGCGGAGGTAGGCTCCACCCACCCACTCAGACGTCATCCCAGAAGGTTCTGCACATGCACAGCAATAGCAATAGCAATAGCAATAGCAATACTGTTTCATTTCTGTGAAGTGCTGTGTGCACACAAAGCGTGTGCATGCACGCACATGCTCCCAGTTCCGAACCTGTAGCGAAGATGAGTGCATTTTATGCCTGGTACTGAAGTACTTCTTTAAACTACACTGTTCTTCATCCCTATGCCTAATGAAACACAAAAGAACAAATTTCAGCAGCAAATGTTTGGAGCTGCAGACTTTAAAGATGCTGTTTTGGCAGGAGATCCAGAATTACTTGCAACCAGTTAAGTAAAAAGTAAAGTAAAAACTTGTGCTGCTGTTTGAACCTTCCATGTTCTTCCACAGTAAGATATGTGACAATTCTGCTACAGTGGAAAACTGCATATTCATATAATTATTTCCTGGATATAATATTCAGCAGTGCAGCCAGATGTTACCAAATGTATATATTAATTTAAAGATTCTGTCTTTCTGTCCAAGGCCCGCTTCCTAAAAGCAGGAAAGGGTCTTTTTCTGTATTCTGTTTCCAAATCCCTACTCTCTTGAAACTTAGGAAATCTGTAAAGATGCAGCCCCTTTTGTTAGTATTAGACAAATTTAAAACATAATTCTTACTTGGACACTTTCTATCCATACATTAATGGCCCTCTCCTACCCATGTTTTCATGGCAATATACACCCTAATTTCATGTATGGAAGAAGGTTGTGGTACCCTCACAGACCCTCTTCCCACAACCATCTTCAGCCACAGTGGGTGATTCTAGACCAATCACTTTCTATCTGCCCAGCCTACCACATAGGGATGTAATTGTAGGGAAATACTGGAGGAAGGAATGACATTTTGTATATTACCATAAGCTCCTGAGCAAAGGCAATGTACATACATCGAATATACTAAAACAAAAACTAATCATAACAGAGTATTTTATTGTTTTAACATTTGGAGGAATAAGGTTGCTAGGGAACTGTTGATTTTATTGAGCATTCTGCATTATGTTTGTGCTTGTGTGTGTGTGTATAACAAATTGCTTGATGACAGTTCTCACTTCACAAAACAGAGTATTGTGCCTAAAATAAATTAACATACAAATGCTGAAATAATAATTTAAATTCAGTGAAATATTACCATAGTGATTTCTCCACTATTTTGGTCCTGAAAACTTCTTCCTGGTCCAAGTTTACTGTACAGTAACAATCCCGCATTTTGTTTGGCCCTGGATACGTAGGAAGATTCTTAGCTTCCCCTAAAGATAAAAAAGAAGATATTGAGTGCTGATACAGCTGAGAGATATTCATCTCATAAACTGATATTTCAACTGAATATATCCTAACATGTGCAATATGCTTTGCTCAAGTTGGAGTATACATTTAAAAGGTGCTTTTAAAACTAAGATATGAAACTAAGATATCATCCTGCTGGCCATAGAGCAAACAAACTATTTGTTAACCATGTTTGATGGACATCTTCACATGATGTTGCCTCTATATTATCCCCAGCCCAGAGCCAGCCTTAGTTGTTCCAGTTGTCATAATTTCCTTCTTCTCCCAATACAAAAATTCCCATGCAAACAATCTCGGATACCTCAAGGTGAACTATATGAAAAGAGCTGCCAGCTCAATTCCAATTAGCCCATCAAAAGACACATGGAAGTGTCACCTTCTCATCCATTCCTGGGCCTTGTGTCTCCATAGCCATTTCAGTTTGGCTGCAAATGAGACTAGACATGTGGTCTTTTCTCCTTAAATTGGATTTCCAAACTCTCAGAACCATCAACCAAAAATCCTGCTATTTGGTGGTAGTGGTGGATATAATATGTGTGTGGGTGTACAGTACATGGTTTGTACTGAGAAGATGTTAAATTAGGAGATGTATGTGAGTCACACATACTATACATGCAAAAGTGCGGTGGGGATGGGAGTGAGAAGAGGAAAATTGGCTAAATGCTCTGGTTTATACTTTGTGCTTTATATTTCAAATTAGCTCTTCCAATCACTTTGACTAATTTTGGGAAGAGAGGTTGGTTCACCTTCTATTTAGGACTTTGGTTGTTCTATGAAATGATTTTACAGATGCTATAAAAATCAAGAAATTACAGATTACTGCAGATTTCTGATAATATCATCTACGAAATCATTGAATCCCAATAATTAGTAGAAAAACTGATCAAAAAAATCATCTGTTGAGACTATGTGGAACCACTATCTGCATAATGTTATGCCTGATGCTAGCATGAAACTGCAATAAGGAAGATGACAAATTATGGAATGATCTATCTTTCTTTTTGGTACATCTGCCAAAAATGTGGACATAAAAATGTGGACATAATATATTAAGAAAAAAATGGAATATAGGTTTCAAGTTTCTCAGAACTAAGCAAAACTATTCAGTGGACTCAACTGTTCTCCCAATGCCATAGATTGAATCCCCAGAAAACAAAGGTTTAATTTACACCTACACTCCCTTCATATCAAGAAAACAAAGATTTTGGATGGATATCATAAATAGAATACACAGATCCAGTATCTGAACTACTCTTGTCAATTGTTTTAATAATCATTAATTTAAAGCTACCGTTTGGCAGAAATTTCATAAAGACACAACTAACAAGCTGGATACAACTTTAATTTAATCAGCTTTCTCACACAAGAGGTTGGCAGGCAAAGCGCACATTATGAATAGGTCAGTTGACAATTGAGGGTTTCAGCTGTTAAATCACTGTGCAGATGGCTCGGCATGATAGGGTTTAAAAACTTAGCAGAGATTTTCTTTACCTTTAATAGTGAGAGAGATGTGGCTGTAACCACACACATCAGTACACATTCGTTTTGGATTTTTAGTATTTAGAAATAAATCAAGAGAAATAATCCAAAGGAAAGTTTAATCACCCTTCCTTAAAAATTGAAGCTTAGTTTTATTGTGCAAATTGATTATATTTTTCTGCATAGACCTATTTATTGGATTCCACAACAGAAAACAGCTGGGATTGAATGTTATATTGAAAGGGATAAAGTGCTATTATGATTTGAATTATGCGTGCAAGTACTTTAATTTGTCAGACTTTTTTGATCATGGCCATTTTTGGATTTCAGTCTTTGCAATCTTTGACAATTATCTCATTTAGGACTGAGGCTATTCACAACAGCAGAATTTCAAACTACACTGCTTCAAAAGATACTATTTCATACCTTGTTTCTGATCACCTTAATCATGATAATTTGCAAGCATGGATAGAAATTTACCTTCTGATCCTTTCTACAAAAGAACTACTAGCAGCATCCTGCCAAAAATCCATGAAATTCTCCTTCTTCCCTCCCATCCCCACCAATTTGACAATGGGGGAATGATTTTTAATAAGTCTTGAAAGCTTGAATAATATATGCCTCATAAACGTACAAAATGTTCCTTTTAACTGTCTTATCTAAGTAATTATCTCTATTGGAACACAAATTATGCTGGCCATTCAAGCAACCTTTCCTCCATACTTTTTTTATTTTAATCTCTCATCATCTTTGCCTTAAAAAACTGACAAAAGACATAAAGGCCTACATTCTTCTTCTCTGTGCATTATAAGGTTGGATCAAGAAATAGAATTCCAACTTATTCTTTCCCTTATATGACATTTTGGGATTTGCACTCTCTTCCTCTCAACTGTAAAAATTACAGAACTGCAATCTTGATGTTTACTTCAAATAGATGTTCTTGTTAGAAAGTGGAACATCCTAATTAGATGCATAGCATTAAAGTCTGTAAAAGTCTTCCCAGTTCATGTTCTCAGTTTATTTTCAGAAACATGCATGCTATTTTTACATATACATATAAATAAAACATTCTATTACCATGCATGATTCTGATTTCAGGTTTAAGTATTTTTTTACAGATAATCATTTTCTGTTATTTAAGTCTTGGTGCAACAGAATGAATAGCAACAATATTTTCTTCATATGTATCTCACTAGATTTGATGTGGTGTCTGCCATATTTTTTTACCATTTGATGGGAGATGGGGGGCGGGGAATGACTGAAGCACAGAAGATTCAGAGACTATACTCAACATACTTTAGCACGGATATAAATTTCCAGGAGTGTCCGGGAGATTTTATAGCTTCTGCCAAGCTGAAGAATATTAGAAAGACTTGTCCACTGACAGAGGTCTACTCTTACTGTAAGTCTCTTGAGACATTCCTGAAGAAAGCTCACTGGCTTTATATTTATCACTGACAATGAGGAAGGACAAGCATTTGGCTATCTATAAGGAACAAATGGTGTAGACCTTCAACCCATGCATTCCAGAACTCGGTACTTCTCTTGACCTAGCAGCAACTACATCTAACAGAACCAGTTATTTTTCATTCCACAAATATTGTTAGAAGGGAAGCTTTTTAAAAAGGGGAATCTGGTAGAAGAACTTTCTTACTTCCTGTCTACTCAGCGTACACTGGCAACATTAAGGAAGTCCTTAATTCTTCCTCCATGGAATGACTCTACTTACTTCAATAAGATTGTTATATTAATATTCGGTTTTACTATTTACTTTTCTGCTTTTCTATTAGAACATAATAGAGAAAAAGGAGAAATGCAGACCATTACTCTGTTCCCACAGCAGTCAACCAGTGAATACCCAGGCAGTGAATGAGCACTGCATCCCTTTATTTGTGCACATACAGCCACCGGTATTTGCGTCATATTAATCTGATATGGGGGGAATCTTACAGTAATTATTGTGACTAACAGCTGTTGATAGCTTTATCCTTCATTTTTTTTAGTCTCATTGAAAGTCATTGAAGTTGCTTGTCATCACTTTATCTTATGGTAACAACCAGCACAATCTATGTACCATATGAAGAATTATTTCCTTTATCCATTCTGAATTTTCCACTTTTTTCAGGTTGCAGCATTATGAGGTACAGAAAAAAGGTTCCCATCCACTTTCTTAAGGCAATATGTGACTTTAGATGACTCTATGTGACTATTTTCGAAGCCCCAACTTTCAAATCTTACAAACTTTCACAACAGTAGAGTTGTTCCAACCTGTTGATGGTTTGGGGCATTCTTCTCTGCTCCTTCTCTAACTCCATGATAACCTTTTATACATCCTCCACCATATCCAGCAGCTAGAAGGCCAGATCATTCTTATCAGAAAATTGAACTCATCATTTACAGAGGCTCTTCTCTCTTTCCCTTCGTTTTTTTCTCCCGCTTTTGTCAGTGATAGATTACAGCTCTCCCTCCCATCCTTTTTTCTTCTCTTTTAAATTCCCTTGCCATTCATCTGCAAAAATTGCCCTTAGTGTTACAAGTTGCTCCACACTTATAAATGTTAACCTTTAAATACAAAGATACCAAATAACTTATCTCTCCTAGAAATCACAGAGACATTTTTTCTGTTAATTTCCTTAAATCATTTTAAGGCTTCTAGTCATCAATTTGGGATAGGATATTCTATTAAAGTCAAATATACACCACATTAAGTCCTTTTGGAAGAAAAAAAACCCTATCTATCTACTTCCTCTGCAATGACTCACTAGGCACAATTTTTCTAACTGCTATCGTATTCCACTAGTGTTCTCTTCCCCATTCCCCAAATTTAAAAAGCCTCACATGTTTAGCTTTTCCTTTAAAGAAACAGAACCCAAATCATAAATCATACAAACTCTGTTCATGGGTTTTACAATAGCACATCATCTTTCATGAAACCTAAAATCACAACTTTCTCTAGATCTGGTTCATACTCCAAATATAACATGACAAAGCTGTTACAACACTGATTACTTTATTTCCAATTTCATCCTAACCTTCATTTTTCTTCACTGCTTATTTTGTACAAAGTAATAGTTATTGTATTCCCAAGACCTTGCACCTTAAACTGCAGGTAAATTCAAACTTCACTGCTTTCCTTCATTTTCAACTTTCCAACCATTATTTAGATTTTTATTGTATTGTTTAAATGTTAAAATAGCAATATACTTTTTAATATTGTTTTTGCTTTTCTTATGTCAATCTTATGTATGTTATGTCACAACTGTTTATTTTCTTGCTATGGGTCTGACTCATAAATGTGGATTCCCCTAATGCTGCTTATGAATTATATTGTTACTTTCTGCATTTGTCTATGCCTTTCCTAATCTAAAGCATGCATTTATTTACAGTTTTTATTACAGTGAATTGAGTCTTCTAATTTTTTCTTTCAATTTCTTTTTTAGTTACTTCAATATTTAAAAATATTAAAGGTTTCCTTTTAAAATGAAGTGTAATTATAAGGAGCTAAAATTAATTTAGAAGTCTGATGGAATGTAATTCAGCTAATTTTTTATAATGTCAATAAAACACACAAAACAAAAACTTGAACCAAATTGTAGAGTTGAACTATTTTCCATCTGTAATCAGTTTTAAAAATATGTTAATTACCTTTACTCAGATGAGAGAAAAAAATCTTTTATCTCATCCTATCATGCATGATGTCCTCTCAAAGCAGTGGGCTTCAGGCATCCTAAACTGGCCTATTTTTATATTAACAAAGCTGGCAATTAATTTTAGGAGAGAAAAAGAAATCAATAGAAGTCAATCTAAACAGATTTGTTCCATTTTCAGCTGATTTTGTCATTTAATTTTGTATTTCTGAATCCAACTGTTCCAAATGGAATGGGACAACTATGTATCCTGTAGTACAGGTAGTCAGCCCTCAACTGAAAACCATTCATTTAGCAATCATCTGAAGTTACAACAGCATTGAAGAAGGCTTATGACTAGCCCTTGCACTCAACCACTCAACCACTCTATTTTCCTTCAAAACTTTAACCCCAAATAGGTTTTGCAACATCAATGAAAAAACAGTTTTTCTTCTCCACTCTTAAATCTAGTCTGAGTCAATATGACAATTCTGATTTTATGTGTTTATTGTTTAAATTTTCTTTACCATCAAAAGCACACAAGAGTACACACAACACTAATATATTCATATATTACTGGAACATTAGTGCTCAATATAAAATTGGGTATAGTACTGTAACAGATCTCAGACATTCTTTAGAGCAATGTTCGTGCTAAAATATCAGTTTGCTATGCTAAAGAATAATTAAAAATATATGGAGGTAGGTCCATCAGACATGTAACTAATAAACCAACTAAAGTTACTGATAATTATCTGCTAACATTTGTTCTGTTTTGTTTAAAGAACTGACAGCAAAATACAAAGCAGTATTTTAAATTATGAAGAACAATACAAAATAACTTCTGAAATCTTGTAATTGCTTACTCAAAAAATATACTTGATTAAATGGGATTTATTAACTTGCTTTTAGCTATGCTAATTTATATTCAGTTTAAATAAGCTAACTTGTTTCACTGTTCTGAAAGGAAGCTGTCAAAGAAGCAAAATGGGGGCAGCCAGCAATCCTTTTCACTAGCAGGTTAAATGATAAACTGGTTTTGCCAAAGGTGCAAACTGGTCATTGAAGATGGTCTCCAAATGTAAGCAGTGGCTTACCATTACTCCCCTCAGCATATAGACTTGTAGCTGATGTCACTTCTCCAAATAACTATCCACTGTTATTTTCTTTCGCTTCCAGATGAATACAGCCAGATATCAAACTATCACTGTCCCTTTCAGGAATTATTGAGTCTTATATATACTTTATCTCTTTAGAAACTTCAGAATGGGTTTGTCTGATCTGTGACCAAATAACAAACAATACTGATAGCGATTATACAATCCAACACCTTTCTAGACCAAGAATTGAATTTCTTTCTGGTGAGAATTTTGGGATGCTCAATTTATAATCTGAATTCAAGATTTTCTTGTTCTATTTTCTCTGTTCGTGACCTGAATTAAAGCACTGAAATAATGTACCTACAATATCTAGCAAGTACAGTCCTCACTGAAGAAAGTTGCTTTGTTTTGAGGATAAAAAAACATAACCCCATGGATCAGATATCTTTGTATCATTCCTATTTCTTAGGAGTTGTCCATAAAATATAGTAAACAAAGCTTAACCCAGTGTTTCTCAACCTTGGCCACTTGAAGATGTCCGGACTTCAACTCCCAGAATTCCCCAGCCAGCGAATGCTGGCTGGGGAATTCTGGGAGTTGAAGTCCGGACATCTTCAAGTGGCCAAGGTTGAGAAACACTGGCTTAACCTATTTCTTACATGCATTATGGCTATAATCTACTATTTTGATCATGTTCATCTTATTTCAGCTTTTTAAAATCGAAGATGTTTTGAGAATCTTTAAAAAAATGGAGTTCTTAAGGCGTTTAAAAAGCTGTAAGCAAGCTCATGTTAAGCAGTAAAGCGTATTACTGGCAAAATACCAGATTATTTAAAGAGAATTCATCTTCTCCCATCTTCACCCAAAGACGCAGAAGCTATTTCAAACTGAAAAGTAAACTGGAATATTATTCACTAATCAAGCTTTATTTGAGAGCCAGATAAGAATTTTTACAGGCTCTCTTGTTTATTTCGATAGTAAGAGGTTGTGTATTCAAAGGCCTACTTTAATTACAGTGTTTCTTCAGATAACCAGCAGTCAATTGCTTTGTCAAACTAGTGTATGTAATCAGGATAAAATCAGATTACGTTGACCCAGTAAAATATGTTATTTTAGGAGTAAGAACAAAAAATAAAATAAATAGGAAACATCCAAAAGTCTAAGTAATCATGTTTGACTTATGACCAGTCTTGGAGTTTGGGAAAGCTCTCATACAATTTATTCCTCTAGTTCTTGTTCAGAGATGGATGCTATGGAAAGCAAAAATAATCACACAACAGCAATGTACTCTAATGTTCCTTAATCACCATAATCAAATCCTTAGAACACACCCTGCTATCTTGCTTAACTAAGTCCTCTTTACAAGTAGGCCGATTGACAAACAATACTGGACTATATCTGTGCACATTTTTTTCAATGTACCACTTGAATATAAAATCAGGTGAGGCAGGATACCAAAGGAGATTTTTGTGGGAGACTAGATCCAAAAATTATTTTGCACAACCTTCTTCCAGAAAAAAAGCTTGCTTACAAGAACAAATTAGATTTAAAGAACTGCTCCCACCAAATTAATTTCAACCAATATCTCAGGCAACTGCACATGCAAGCAGTTATAGAAAGAAATCCTATTTCAAGTCTCCATAAAGCATTGGCAATAAATCAGGGGGTCTCGATTAGATTCTCATAAATCTAGACTGAAATACTAGATGTAGGAACACTACATCTTTGTAAGGATAGAATTGCATGCCATAGTTTGTATTAAGGTTGCACATTCAGATTTTTTTCCCTTTAAAGAAATTCTTCATATAGACAGACACATGTGTGCATTGTACATAGGCTGAATAAGAATCACCAAGATACATGTTAATTTGCATCAATAGCCAAACATACACTTGATAAGAAAATGACAACAGGACACTTTTTCAGGAATAACACCCACTGAATAAAAAGAGAATTTCTTCCACATAGGCAAGCATAAAATAAGAGATTCATTTTCTGTCAGGCAAGAAAGACCAGGACCACTTAAACACATGTATTGCTTATGCCTATGTACAGGAATATTTCCAATTAATGATTAGGCTACTAAAAGTTACATAAAGATCAACGGAATTCACAATGAGTAGGACTTAGGGAACACGGTGGCTCAGTGGCTAAGATGCTGAGCTTGTCAATCAGAAAGGTCAGCAGTTCAAATCCCTAGTGCCACGTAACGGAGTGAGTTCCCATTACTTGTCCCAACTCCTGCCAACCTAGCAGTTCAAAAGCATGTAAAAATCAAGTAGAAAAATAGGGACCACCTTTGGTGGGAAGGTAACAGCGCTCGGTGTGCCCTCGGCATTCAGTCATGCTAGCCACATGACCACAGAGAACGTCTTTGGACAGTGCTGTCTCTTCGGCTTTGAAACGGAGATGAGCACTGCCCCCTAGAGTCGGGAATGACTAGTACATATGTGGAAGTGGAACCTTTACTTTTACCTTAGGACTCAGTACATTTGTGGCTACATAGGGATTCTTCTTTAAGCCCATCCCCAAGCTGCCACTCCTTCTCCTACATTTTCCTCTTAATTTAAAAATATTAGAAATCAGTAATTAAAACTTATAAAGTGTAACATTTATAAAACATTATTTTTATTAGAGGAGTTTTAAAAGTCGATATAAATATAAAGCAAATATAAATATATATTTTTAAAAAAGATTAAAGTTGATATAAATATACAAATGCATGTTGTTTGTTTCAGAAAAAAATATTATCATGAAAAGGGACTAAAAATCATGATTCTTATGTTCCTTAAAAATGAGCAGTCTTTTTCATTTTACAATAGAAGGCAAACAAAATAAAGCACATACTGTAAATTAGGACCAAACATCTGCTATGTGATTTGTGGTACAAAAATTTCAAAACAGTGACTAATTTGAACTTTTAAGAGGGAAAAAAAAACACCATGGTATAAATCTAGATCTGAAAATCAAGTCAAACCAAATCCAAGTCATCATCCAATACACTGAAGATGATAAAAGTCTGATTCTAGCTAATTTTGATTCACAAACATTCTTCAAGAAGTTCTCCTTCAATGTCATAAAGTGAGGAAATAAATTTTGAATTATATGAATATAGGCATAGAGAATTTCAATCCAGATGGTAGGTTAACTTTAATATCATTGATCTCATTGTATGTCTTGTTAATTTTAATGAGGTAGCAAAGAGGTTGAAATGCATAAAACTGGATTAATAAAAAAAGGTTTTAAAAAATAAATTTAAACTTGAACTTGCTTAAAATTTGAGACATAACTTGATTAAACATTTTATTCAGGTCAGACACTGAGGTTTGTTTTTCCACATCCAATCAACGCAGCTCTAGCAGTATATACAAAACTATTGAGAAGCAAATGAGTAAACAATTAAGCATCCTCAGAGTTAAGTTGTTTTGCTTCTCTCTTTTTTATTGATTCTTCTAATATTGTATCCCCTCCCCCAAAGTGCTTCATGATCATCTTTACAATTTTACATCTTAACAAAGGAAGAATTACTTTGCAGTTACTGGGAATGAAATTTTGGAAGATTTAGGTCCGTGATGGCAAACCTATGGCACATGGAGCCATATTTGCCGGCACAGGAGCCCTTAGATTGCCTTCTGGAGGGTTTTCACCCTCCCCAGGCGTCAGGAAAGCCGCTGGAGCCTAGAGAGGGGGAAAAACAGGCCCAACAGGCCAATCAGAAAGCCTCCGGAGGCTGGGGAGGGTGAAAACTCTTTCCCCCCCCATGGGGGGGCGCATGTGCGGGGGGTTGTGCATGCATAAGCAGGTGGGTGTGCGTGTGATAGAGCACACAAACACAATTTTGGCACACCTTTAGAAAAAGGTTAGCCATCGCTGATTTAGGTATTATCTCCCAAGCCTATCACATCTTGTGCATGCACAAATGCTCTACCTGAACATGTGTGCAGAATTATCCACTCACTTTTACCAATCCCCATTCTAATGTAACTCAATATTGTTATTTCCCATATTACATATGAAACAGAAAGTACTAACTCATAAGAGTGAATGCAAAATAATCACATTCAAGGTTTTCCATTTTCCAAGTTCGGTAACTTAAATAGCTGTGTAATAACTTGATAATAATATTTATGTCAGCTGGCCGCATGAAGTCAGTAATGCTGGCTAGAAACATTTTTGTTTTTGTGTTCACTGCATGCCAAGCCAAGTCCAGTAAAGATTTCTATTGAACCCCTCAGCATGGTCTCTTTCTTTGTTGGCCAAACTCGGAATGGTGACAATTTAACTTTGTAGCCTAAAGGATGTTTTGTTTAACCAATCTAGGTTAGGTTAGGTTAAAGTTGTTAGGAAGTGAGTTCAGTTCCATCTTTCCTTATTTTTCAGAAGTCCTTCAAGATTTGCTAATCAAATCTCTTGTGTGTGGTGGTTTTTTCAATTTTTAAAAATATGACTGTGTTTGGCATGCCTATTGCTGTACACCTTTTTGCTGAATGGCACTCAGAGTCACTTCTTGTGAGATATACAGCCATATAAATTTAATAAATAAGGTTGGACTATTGTCCTTGCTGGTTCATTTTAAGTGAAATCTCAACAGTCACTTTTCTCTTTATTTTGCCCATGTATGACTCTGCAGAAGGGCTAGATTGAATTTTGCCATGTTACTAGTACAGTATTAGCCCTTCAAGATGGGCCAGATCAAGAAACAGGAAGACTAGAACTACACATTATTGAAGTAGGCTCTAATAACAAACCCTTGCAAATCTGTCTGTGTTTTCCCTTCGCTCCCTCTTATACCCAGGAAAGGTGTGGGGGGGGGGGTAGTCTGAATATGTTTGTAGCACTCCTCCCCCACTTCCCTGGACTTAACACATGTTTCTTCTGCACCTGGTATTTCCTAAATGGCCACTGGATTCCTTCCCCAAGGTCATTTCCCTGACTCTCTACAAAATGTTATTTTAACTGATGTAATTTACCATTGCTTGATTATATTCATTGTATTGCAAACAACTGCACCGCTTGCCAGGAACATGCAAAAAAATTAACTTGACCATAAAAACCGCACAAACAAATAGCTGACTTCAATAAACGACCCCATTACATTGTCTTGGGTGATATTCTGATGAGGTGTTTTTAAGCTGTGGTTTTTGTAATCTCTCTTGAGGCCATCTCAACAACATTTCAGGTAAGTGTTTAAATATGAAGAAGTGGCTCTGTTGGCCAATCCATTCCTGCTTTGGGAAAGAAATGGTTTGAAAAAGAAAGGATACTGAAAGCATTTGAATGACACTTGAAATACCCACAAATATTTGAAACACACTGCTACAGCCTTTATGAGAGTTTGCAGCAATCCAACCAGCCCACAAGTAAATAATTCAGCAGGATTCATCTATATAATAAACTTCTTTATATACAATACCATACAGCAGAAGCTAGAACCAGAACTCAGAACTCAGAATTCAGAAGTACGGAATCAATAATCACAGAAGTTACAGAATCACAGAAGCACTCCAGTGGTGGGATTCAAAATTTTTACTAGTGGTCCTGTGGGCATGGCTTAGTGGGTGTGCCAGGGAAGGATATGGTAAAATCTCAATTCCCATCTCCCTCCAAGGAAAGGATACTGTAAAATCTCCATTCCCTCTCCACTTCTGGGAAAGATTGATGCAAAATCCCCTTAAGTACAATACTTAATTGTATTCAGAGTATAGCCTCTGAAACAAATAGGACTGAATTCCTACTGCTTTCAATAGATGTACTACATAACTACAGCTGGATCCAACCCATTATGCATAGCTTGTTCATGGTGTTTACTGCTATTTTAGTCAAAATATACAATGAAAGCAATGGGGTACAGTTTGACTTCCAAATGAAAGCCAAGTGGGTCACCAGCAAGACATCCATATCTTCCCTGCTAAGAAGTTGGTGAGGAGCTGTTACTTTTTTAGAAATATATCTGCACTAAGTGAAAGCTACTTGTTTAAAGTTCCAGAACATCAAACATCAAAATTATATTTTACCAACTTAAAGACAAATTCATACTTTGGAATATAACTGTAACAAACACATGGTCTGCATAACCAAGGAAAGCTGCAATTTAGTTTATTTTAAAAGGATTGCTAAATATAGACTATAGTAAGGCATAAACAGTTTTGTGTCACAAAGAAAAGATCAGCCATTAGCAAGCTAAGACTATGGTGGTTCTTATATTTTTAAAAAGGATCTGGAACACTGAAGCCTGAACTTCACCATCTAACATCACTCAAACACCCTTCTAGATGTGACAGCATGTGCCAAGGTACTTCTATCAAATTACTTCTAATAAAGTGCAATTTTATTTATATTCAATTCAGTATTGTACTGAATACCTACATTTTTCCAATTATATTACACACATACACATGCACCAAATATTCTAGTTAAACCACTTATGATGAAACCCTCATGGACTGTGTTTACTATTTTTGCAGATTGTCCCCAGAGAAGAAAGAAGGTACAATAACCAGAGCAAACTGGATGTAAGTACTTTCTATCTCTAATAAAACGACTCTAAATAATCCATCTTAAAAAGGTGCATATCAATTTAGGTAAATGACTTTCATAAACTAGACACATGCTTGAACAGATTTAGAAGTGCTGATTTTCACTGTTCGGTTTTCACTTTACTAGGGAGAGAAGAAGAGAGAGAGAGAGAGGGAAGGGAGGGATGACAAAGGCTTGAAACAACATCAGATTCTATCATGTAGAACAGGGATGTCAAGCTCACGACCTGCGGGCCAGATACATCATGCTCTGGCCATGCCTACCCCCATCTTAGTGAAGGGGGGAGTCACAATATGTCCTGTGACAACGTGATGATCTGAGTTTGATACCCTGATGTAGAATCATACTAGGGAAAAGGACTAAAATCTGGAAAGAGAGAATTAACAGGCAAACTCTCCCAATATATTTTACCTGAAAACCAATGAACTACTATTTAATTTTTCCGCATCTTTTTATAACCAAGCAACCCGAAACATCCAGTGAATAGGATGTCACAAACACTACATTAATATTGTAGGAAAATTTTGACTAGCTTGATTTCAGAAATCATGACCAATATATTTATCTGTATTTATTATTCTGTGGATGGTTCCTTAAACTAGACCACAAACGCATGTTTTGAGGGTACTTTTACATTTTTGAATTTGGTATAGTTTGCAGGGAACAATAATTCATCACTGAAAGTTGGGAGACTGTAAAAGTGTCACAAAATAGAACAGATGGATTTGATTTAAATCACCTCGATTTAAATCACGTCAATTTAAATCACGTCAATTTAAATCACTAGTAAAAAGGATTGATTTAAATCAACTTGATTTAAATCATAATTTTTAAAGAGCAACTGTCATCTCTGTCCCACAGCAGCTCCTCCTCTGACCCACTGTTGACTCACCAACAGTCCTAATATTGCAGAATATACAACCTCATGCTACACAACTAAGCTCCATTTCATACTGAATAAACTAAATTATGAATGTATCTTAAATAGAAAACTATCTAACTATCTTTAGATAGATTTTTACTCCAAAAGCATTTTATTAAAATAAATAAAATTTGATAAACATTTTTTAAAAAAATCTGATTTAAATTTAAAAGATTTGATTTAAATAAAACAAAATCATCAATTTTTATCCATCCTGCTACCATTTTACTGGTAGGCCTCAACTTACGCCCATAATTGAGTCCACAATTTCAGTCATAATTCATGATGGTTTTGTGGCTCACCACATGGCTGTGCCAATTTTATGTTCTTTTTTGTGTCAGTCATAAAGCAAACAATTCAATCATTAAGTGAATCCATTGTTCACAATGGTTTTTTTGTTTTTTTGCCAGAAACTGGAAATAAATGCCATCAATCATAATCATGTGGCCATAGGATGTGGCAAAGAACTGTAAATGTGGGTCAGCTGCTGAGCACCCAAAATGCAGCCACCTAACCTTGGGGGGGGGTGTCAGCCATTGAAACTTCAAATCTGGTTTTAAGTCCTTTTTTCAGGAGCTATCACAACTTCAAACCGTTGCTAAGAGTATTGAGTATTGAGTATTGAGTAATTTATTTATATGCCGCCCTTTTCCCTGGGGGGACTCAGGGCGGCTTACAACTCAAAAAGGGAGGGAAACAAACAATTAACATATAAGACAGTACATCATTAAAAGCACAACATTCATACCATTCGGGTGGGTTACAGTCTTTAATCCCAGGCCTGACGGGATAGCCAGATTTTAAGGGCTGTGCGGAAGGTCTGGAGGGTGGTGAGGGTACGAATCTCCACGGGGAGATCGTTCCATAGGGTTGGAGCTGCCACCGAGAAGGCTCTCCTCCGCGTAGTTGCCAGTCGACATTGACCGGCAGATGGGACTCGGAGGAGGCCTAATCTATGGGATCTAATTGGTCGGGTGGAGGTAATTGGCAGTAGGCGGTCTCTCAAGTACCCAGATCCACTACCATGAAGGGCTTTGTAGGTGACAAGTAGCACCTTGAAGCGTACCCGGAGATCGACCGGTAGCCAGTGCAGCTCGCGGAGGATAGGTGTTATGTGGGTGAAGCGAGGTGCACCCACAATCGCTCGCGCGGCCGCATTCTGGACTAGCTGAAGTCGCCGAATACTCTTCAAGGGCAGCCCCATGTAGAGCACATTGCAGTACTCCAGCCTAGAGGTCACAAGGGCACGAGTGACTGTTGTGAGAGCCTCCCGGTTCAGGTAGGGGCGCAACTGGTGCACCAGGCGAACCTGGGCAAATGCCCCCCTATTCACAGCTGACAGATGGTGTTCAAAAGTCAACTGTGGGTCCAGGAGGACTCCCAAGTTGCGGACCCTGTCTGAGGGGCGTAATATTTGACCCCCCAGCCTGAGGGATGGAATACTTGCCGAATTAGTGGGAGGGAAACACAACAGCCACTCGGTCTTATCTGGGTTGAGCACAAGCTTGTTAGCCCTCATCCAGTCCCTAACAGCTTCAAGGCCCTGGTTCATCACATCCACCGCTTCATTGAGTTGGCACGGGGCGGACAGATACAACTGAGTATCGTCCGCGTACTGGTGGTATTTTATCCCGTGCCACCGAAAGATCTCGCCCAGCGGTTTCATGTAGATGTTAAAAAGTAGGGGAGACAAGACCGAACCCTGCGGCACCCCATATGTTAGGGGCCTAGGGGTCGATCTCTGACCTCTGACTAACACCGACTGCGACCTGTCCGAGAGGTGAGAGGAGAACCACCGCAAAACAGTGCCTCCCACCCCCACCTCCCGCAGTCGTCGCAGAAGGATACCATGGTCGATGGTATCGAAAGCCGCTGAGAGGTCAAGGAGAACCAGGATGGAGGCGTGGCCTCCGTCCCTGGCTCTCCAGAGGTCATCGGTCAATGCGACCAAAGCGGTTTCTGTGCTGTAGCCAGGCCTGAAGCCAGACTGGAATGGGTCAAGATAACTAGCTTCCTCCAAGGACCGCTGGAGCTGAAAGGCCACCACCTTCTCAACAACCTTCCCCACAAAGGGGAGGTTGGAAACTGGACGATAGTTGTTAAGAACGGCTGGATCCAAAGATGGTTTCTTCAGGAGGGGTCTCACCACCGCCGCCTTAAGAGCGGGGGGAAAGACCCCCTCCCGAAGGGAGGCAGTAACAACTGCCTGGATCCAGCCCCGTGTCACCTCCCTGCTGTTAGCAACCAGCCAGGAGGGGCACGGGTCCAGTACACATGTGGAGGCACTCACAGCTCTCATGGCCTTGTCCGCATCCTCAGGGGCAACAGCTTGAAACTCAACCCAGCGATGGCCTACCAGATTATCCCCCTGTGCCTCGGCTGGATCTGCGAAATTGGAGTCCAAGTCCGACCGAAACCGAGCAACTTTGTCCGCTAGGAACTGGACGTAATCCTCAGCCCTACCCTGCAAAGGCTCCGCCGTATCCCTCCTATTTAGGAGGGAGCGGGTTATCCTGAACAGAGGATAGAGACTAGTCATAAATCAAGCATTACCTGTACTTTGACTGTACTTTGTCAGTCATTCATTGATCTGGCCTAGTATTACTGCTAGAAAGTAACTACTATCTAGGGCCATGATGGTGAACCTATGGCACACATGCCACAGGTGGCATGTGGAGCCATTTGTTAGGGCACGCAAGGTGTTGCCTTGTCAGCTTCAGCGCGCATGCGAGTGCTGGCAAGCTGACTTTGGCCTTCTTTTGAGGCCATTTTTCACTTCCCGGAGGCTTCCTTGAAACCTCCAGAGCACGAAAAACTGGCCCTATGGGCAAACCAGAACTTCAGGAATGGACTTCCGGTTTGCTTGTAGGGCCGATTTTCAGCCTCTGGAGCATTCAGGGGCCTTCAGAAGGCTTTCCTGGAGGCTCCGGAGGGCAAAAAAACTGACCCTATGAGCAAACCGGAAGTGACTAGTATAATAACTTGACGTATAACCATTCTGTTAAAGATTGCTCTAAGTTATAACAGCACTGAAAAAAAATGACACAGCCACTGAAGCATCCCGATGGTCACCTAATAAAAAATCGGGCACTAGGCAACTGCATGTTTTATGATGGTTCCAGTATCCTGGGGTCATGGGATCATTATGTGACCTTCCCAGCTAGCTTCCAGAAAGCAAAGTCAATGGCAGAATCCAATTTGCTTAACCACCATATGATTCCCAAAACACCCAACAGCAGTTGTTTCGCTTACCCACCATTATGAAAAAAGATTGTAAAATTGGGCACAACTCACTTAACAGCCACCTTATTTAGCAACTGAAGTTCTGGCCCCAATTGTGATTGTAAGTTGAAGTCTACCTGTAGGAAAAAGGAATTCTTTCTAGAATAGAGAGGTTGAAATAAGGAAGTGCTGAAAACTAAGTAAAAAAAGGAAGTGACATAAAAGTGTCTTATCCACAGAATAGAGATAACTCTTTTTTATCTGTCACATACTAACTATGGTTTCCTTTTTTCTATTTCATATTTATACGACTACTTCCAAATTTACTTTCCAAAGACCAACATTTCAAATTAGTTTAAATTGGGCAGTGCACAGCGCCACCCAAATAATTTTGTAGCCAAGCATTCATTTCAACCTGTAATTTCCCAACACAGTATCATATTTGCTCTTGACAATTTGCAGCTGAGTTCAGTTTAGACAAAGATCAGCACAGCCTTAGGCTGTTTGCAGGCTGATAAATCAAGACTTTTGCTGCCTGCCTGCAACTAAAAAAGGGACTATAAAACACCTGGCAGGCCACCATACATAGTTGGTGTTCTATATTTGTCCTAAAGGGTTACAATTTGTGCACCAGCTCAACTCTCTTCCACTTCCATTTTTATAACACTATTTAGAAACAAAAAAAAGTTGCATTAGTCTCCTGAGAGGTATGATGTTCTGCATACCACACAGTGGTATGAATTGAAAAGGACCTACGTTTTAAATCTTAACTGTAAAAAAAAAAAAAGCAAATTAAGAGAATGCCACCAATGCCTGATTCTTCAACGACGTTTCAAATTTCTGACCTTCATTCTAGCTGTGAAATAGGATTGGATTTTGTGACTTGCCAGACAGATTGTGCAATACACTCATGACCTCAAGTGAGCCTCATCAGTTCCAGAGATACTAAGTTCTTCCATGGCTCCCGATCAAGAGCTAAACATGAATCACCACTTCCTCTATTTATGGCAGAAGAAACATTAACACAAGCCGGGCAGTGGCATTTAGCACCTCTAAGTTTCATTTCCACATTACAGTACTCTCTCGATTTCTTACTATGCACCATTCAGTTTAGCAAATGATGAAAAATGCTGCTAATGAAGTGAGCACATTACTTGTCAGGATTTTGAAGAGACTTGTGCCCAAAAAAAACATTTTTCAAAGACATAGTCTCCCCAAAACAGGGAATTTAAGACAGCAAAATATTGTTATACAGGGGTTTTCTTGCACGTCAAAGGCATAGGGCTGCGATTTAAAATCCATAATCAAAAGGTCTTTTTGTAATTGCTTTTATTAAAAGTTAATAAGCCTATACGTCCCTCATCTCATAAATATTACACTGCTATAAAATACATAAGCATTTTCAAGCCTACATACTTATTAATGAATCATCTCATTAAACACAGCTGAACATATATTTAATAAAGTTGGGTTGCCCTTGGGATTCCCAACATAATATCCTCATGTGTCATTAATTTGTTAGATATTGGGATACTTGATTGCCATGCCATGCTCTCTGAATTTTTACATTAGTTTTTAAAAGAAACTGACTTTTAAGAATGGAAAGCATCAGTCTCTAGTAGCTTCTTCATTTCCAAAAATAGCTCTAAACCCAAATGTGTAGTATAACTATTTTAGAAATAAAAAGAGGCAGCCCAATAGCTTGTTTAAAAAATATGCATGCCTCCGCAGAAAAAACACCGGGAATTAAGGTAGCAAATGAGTGAAAGGGGCACCTTGTAAAGTCCACTAAACTCTAAATGCACCAAGGAATCCCAATATGTGGAGATATCTACTCTACTTCATAACTTGATATCCCTCTTCTACCATATGCATTCATAATGCTCTCAGTTCAACTGGAAAGGCATTCCCAAAATACTTACAGAAAACTGCTTGCTATTTATAAGATCTTTATAGTTTATTTAACACAGTCATGCTAATAAAATTGCCTTTTAGGTCCAACAATTGAAAATGCACTGAGTATATCTTAGTATTACTTGACTGTTCTCACATCTTAAAGCAGCAACCGAACATTTTAACATGTTAATTCTAAAAGGTTTAGAGTGATGTAATAAATTTTTAGAGGGCACTTGGTTGCACCACAGTTCCTATACTGTCGCTGGAACATTACATGTATCATATTTCCTGAGAATATAAATATTATTCATTTTTACTTTTTAAAAAATTATATGTGGATTGTTCAACATTTGCACACTGTGTTGCACAGTGTGTTTAAAAAGGACCTTTTCATGCAGTGCTGTAAAGACTGAGTTTCCTCTTTCAACCTCACTCCCCAATCTTCCTGAACTTTTGCCAGAGCCTCTAGTATCAGCTCACTTTGGACTGGATAACTAAAAGAGATACACTTATGAAGGTCAGAAGTGCAGCAGAACACTCTTGGGGTTGGCACAGATAAAACTATTGCATCCTTAAGAAAATCACTGGAAACTACAAGTAGCCCGTGAGAGCCTGTGAAGTCAACTCCATTACATCCACCTACACTCAGTGAGAAAGGAAATGATGACCAACTAAAAGAATTTCATGGATTCAAGATGTAGTCTTAACACCAGCTCTGAAGTGCAAGCTGGAAATTTATTACCAAGGCCACTGCTCTGCTATACACTTTCTTAAGGAGGTTTTTAAAAGTGTTTTTAGTTTTTACAGAAACCATAATATGTATTAACATTCATGTTAATCTGATATTAGTTATTCAATACTCAATTCTGGACAAACAAAACCTGACTATTTAAAGCAGCCACTACTTTTTTTCAGGCTTGCTCAGAGGCTTTAATAAAGAGAGGCTGCTTTAATTAATACAGAGGATTTCTGCTCATGTGAGGTCCAAACCATTTATTCAGAATCATTTGCAAAGCAATCACAGCCCTAACATGTTTAGGAGATCAAAGTCTGACATACAGAAAATGCAATAGCTACAGCAGAGGTGTGCAATTTTGTAAGTTATGTAAGCAAGCAAACAAGAAATCCCTTACTCTACTATGCTGGATTGGTCTTGACAGAGATAGATGGTAGGAATACCTAGCAGGAAAATGTAGAAAACAAACTGACTGGATATAAATAATAAAATAAAAATGGATTTGTACTAGTGCACTAGTGAATGTGAAAAATATAGGCATGCATGCTTCTAATAAGTCATGTAATTTATCTTCTCATCAGGGATTTACCAAGGATGTACTCAGCAACACCCTATTGATCAAAGAATATATAGATGTCTGCTCAAGATTCCTTTTGATTCTCTACCCTGATTCCATTTCATTTTTGTAGTATTTTGTAAGTTAAATTTGTTAGCATTTTATATGACAGGTCCTTAAAAATGGTGTTGATTTTAATTCAAGCAATTTATATTTTTATGTTAGCATGTGATGAAACATAAGGGCTGCACAGTGGCTCAGTAGTTAAGATGCTGGGTTTGCCAGCTGGAAAGTTGGCAGTCCAGGTTCGAGACCTGAGCTCCATGCAATGGGATGAACTGCTGTCCTCACCCCAGCTCCTGCCAAACTAGCAGTTTGAAAACATATAAATGCAAGTAGATAGATAGGTACCACTTTGTTGGGAAGCTAACAGCACTCCATGACATCATGCTGGCCACATGACTGCGGAGATGTCTTTGGACAGAACTGACTCATGGTTCAGAGGGAAAGTATTTTTGAAAATCCAGTACTACTATTTGGTGCTGAAACTTTTTTTCTATGCACTTCCCCACACAGCTACATGCATCCTATTTACATAGTACACTTGAATTTTGAAAGCTTTCTTTCCAACAGGAATGTACATGCACAAAGCAGATATTTCAAGGACACACTTATATTAATCAAAGCAAATTATGAAATTAACTTGAAAATTTCAACATCAAACAGCCTGGCTCCAGAGCAAAGTGAATTAAACTTGAAGGCTTATGAGCTGCAATATAAACACAAGTGTACTTTCAATTAATTTACACCACAGAAACTACAATGGTTTTTGAGTAGTCATAAATGACCAATTCCAGTGACTTGGGAAATGAACAGAAGATAAATCAATGTAGCAATCAATAAATATTCCAGAATGTTAATCAGAAGTGAACAACCTGGGCCTCTAGCAGTCCACACAATGTATGCACTTATTTTTTTTGCAGAGCTGGGAACCTTCTTCAACCATAATCTCCGAAAACCTGCTGAAACATTTCCTGCCTTTTTTCAGATGGGAAGACAAGAAATCTGAAACTTTAAGCCCTAGAACAACATTATCATAGTTTGAAAACAAACAAAGATGACGTAAAATGTCGGGGGGGGGAGTATGACCCACAAGGTTCCATCCACTTTCAGCCTCCTCCTCCTTCCTCTTCCAGTCCTTGCCTTCCAGGAGAGAGGGGTCTGTCCCTAGGCATTCTCCCCAGACAGCTCCCACTCCTCATGTAATCCATTAGTGAGGTCATTTTTAAACAAAGTAGTCTTGTAATTATATAAAACCTCCAATTCATGACATGGCTCACAGGGTTTGGCTGTAATGTTATATTCTTTGTCCTGTGGTTCTCAAGCTGGCCAGCTTAAGAGGATGGCCAACACTTTAAAAAAAAATGTGTCAGGCATGGAAGGGATTTTTGAATATTAAAATCCTCTCGAAATGGTTTTTCCATGGATACCTATTCTTAGCAGAAGGAATTTGGGTTCTATAGACCACCACCAATATTTTATTATTGTAGAATGTTGTTTTGAAATAAACATTTTAGCTTTGTACTGTCTAATTGTTTCACCCAATAGAACTTGATCCATTCAAATCCACTGTTATATCAAAAATGTTCAAGAAATTTCTGTTACTTGGTTTCAGTAAAGTACTCTATGATGAATTTTGTGGATTAGGTTTGTAAGACAACTGAAATGGACATAATGCTCAATTTTTACATAGGGTAACCGCAGACACCTTTTATCACTTGGGAAAAGTATTATTGGATAGTGGCATTCCACAGGTCACAAATACACAATTCAGAATTCATATACATCTCCACCATCTGTCCCACCATAATCTGTAGAAATAGTCTATCAACAATGGAATGACTATATAAGTGTATACTATGCACTCAATGGGCTGCAGTGTTTTTATCCACTTTATTTTACAAAGTTGCAAGATTCCATCTTGGATATATAAATTAAACCAGTGGTGTGTTCCTACCGGTTCGGCTGAACCGGTTGTAGCGTGGCGGCCTGGGTCACTAGAACCAGCAGCGATCCAGACCTACCATGCCCCTGAACCAATTCTCCCATCTTCTTTTTTGCATGTGTAAGCGCAGAGCAATTTTAGTTGTACTGCGTGCATGCTCGGCACACCCTTAAGCGAACCAGCAGTAGTCTCTGCCGGAACCCACCACTGGATGAAACATTGTATATAATTTCTGCCAGACTGAAATACTTTGTTTTATTTGAAAACAAAATTCATTTATCATTTTAAGGAGTCGTGATACCATGATATTATGCCTTAATATAATAAACACAATGGAGTTGAGTTTACATTATGCACAAGGATATTTGTGCTGCTATCTTCTAGTGCTAAATGGATCTTTCATAAAAAATGAACACATAAAGTAAGAATAAGAGAGACACACAGTGTATTGAAGGCCAAGTATTATCATCACAGTATGCCCAAAACATCCCACTTTGGAATCTAATGCTTGCAACTGCTGGCAAGAATGTCACAGCTATAGCTTTTCATACAGGCAGTACATAATTCATAACACTATTTCATTTTGGAACATTATTCAAAGAGAAAAAAAAAAGATTAGGCAACAGACATTAGCCAAAATGAATTATAAATATAACAAAAAGAAACATAGCTAAAGCATGTTTACATTAACACATTTATTACATTTATATATTGCTGCAAATCAACATATAAATGCATCTTGGCAGTTAATACAGTATGGTATTATTAATTAATTCTGTATTAATGCTGTTAATACAGAAAAATAAAATAAATTCAGCATAAAATCAAAACAATAGCTCCAAAACAAAACTATTGAAAACACAAGTCTTCTTACAATGCCTTCCAAAACAGTTCTGTTTTTAGTATCTTCCTGAATGCAATCAGGGAGGAACCTGGTTCCCACAGAGAGGATGTTCCCCAAAACCATGACCGATACCAAAATGCTGCACCGCTCCTGGCCTTTGTTTCTGTTACCTTTCAGAAGTGAGGTAGTAGGAGCAGTTTCTCTCTAAATGACCAAACAGATCTGGTTGGAGCAAGCTTCCTTTTGGGAACCAGACGCCAACCCCCATGCAAATCAAACCAACATTTTACTAATTTCCCCCTTCCTTTTTATCTATGCAATCAATGTATCTTCATATATTTATTTTGCAATGCAATCACTTTTCATTCTTTTTATGATCATGTCCTCTCAGCAAATTTTTGTACTGAACACTCATTTTTGTATTCCATTCATCTATTCATCCTTGACCCAATATTTTCTTGCTTTACAACAAGCCCTTGAATAACTCGTTCTTATTGCATTCAGTTCAGTATTACATTTTCTCCTAATCCTAACCCTAACCTGAGACAGTCTGTGTAGTGGTTAAGTCATTAGGCTAGAATGCAGGAGGCTGTGAGTTCAAATCCCATATTAGCCATGGGATCTCATCTGGGTTCCCATCTGGATGACTGGGTCAGTTGCTTGCTCGCTCGCTCTCAGCTCCACCCACTCCACAGGATTGTTATTGTGGGAAAAATAGGAAGATGAAGGTGTGTTGGATATGTTCGCTGCCTGAAGTTATTTGTAAATATAATAAATAAACAGAAAATAAAATACTCAACAAGCATTTTAATTTAACAAATTGAGCAGGAGAATATTCTTCATTTGTGTATCTTAAAATACTTCCATGTATTTTCCCATATTTAGTAAAACTGTACCATAAATTAATAAATTAATCTACATGCTCTAAATTACAACCCATTACATGAAGCTTCTCATCATTCATTCCATTCTCCCTATAAAGTATAACTATTTTTCTCTAAAAGGGAACAAAAAATATTCTAATCATTAGGCAAAGACATACAATTCACACACACACACACACACACACACACACACACACACCATATAAGTTGTAGGTGTACTTTATAAACATACATCATCCTTATTTTAACATTTATTTATATCATTTAAACTTAGAGTTTTATTTTTTTCAACATTTTCACAGCATTTGAGACTTCCTTTTCATAATTTTATCCTTGGAGACTAACATTTATAGCATTTGTTTCAATTCCACTTTGGACATGTCACAATCATTCCCTTATCTTTAAAATATACAGTATATTTCAGTAAGTTTCTTCTTATTTCCCACTATCTATTCACCCACATAATAGAAGAGTTTTTCTCAATGATCACATTCATTTATAATGTTGCACAATTTTGTCATATTACATACACTTGCATTTTTTAATGACTCAAAAGAGTTATACTTGAAATAGAGGGCCAAGGACTGAGTTATAAACGGCTTTGTTAATATGACATACCAAAAAGTATGAAGAATTCACTAAATATTTTATCATCCTATTTTTACCATCATATTTTAAGGCATCCTATTTTTGCTTTTTTCTAGCTTGCCTCTAATGAAGCTCTGCTGATGCCTTACCTCCCACAAGCAAGAAATGGCAGATCTTCCACCTAAATTAATGAAAAGCAGCATCCTTTCCCAATGTACCTGGAACAATTCCCTACCTACCCCTGAGATACTGTTTCCCTGAGATACTGAGAGAGTTTCTAGCTATCCCAACATGACTTAGAACAAGCTGTAGCTTTTGAGCAAATCTCTCCTTGTGCAACAGGAATTTAGCTTCTTCAGCTTGATCTCTAATATGCATGTCTCTCTTAATCTCAATGATTGTGTAATTGCTTGCATTCCTTTCCCAAGTCTAATTTTGCACAAGTGTTTCACAAACCTCTTGGCACTATGCCCGTGTCTCGTTTACTCTTTCCTTCCTAACTGAAAATCATGTCAATATGATTTCTTGAGTACTGTATAACGTTTTCATTACAAAAACCACCAGCATGGCTTTCCGATTCCTCACATGCATCCCAAAGATTTTATTTATTTATTTATTTATTTTGTCAAGCATGTATTAGACAACATATATGTGTATAAACATGATTTTGGATACATGAAATGGATACAAATAAAAAGAAACATTAGGACAGGGACGGTAGACACCTTGGTGCGCTTATGCATGCCCTTTACAGACCTCTTAGGAATGGGGTGAGGTCAACAGTAGACAGTCTAAGGATAAAGTTATGGGGGTTTGGGGAAGAAACCACAGAGTCAGGAAGTGCATTCCAGGCGCTGATCACTCTGTTGCTGAAGTCGTGTTTTCTGCAGTTGAGTTTGGAGTGGTTTACCTTAAGTTTGTATCTATTGTGTGCTTGTGTATTGTTGTGGTTGAAGTTGAAGTAGTGGTTGACAGGTAAGACATTGTAGCAGATAATTTTATGTACTATGCTTAGGTCAGACTGAAGGCGGCGTAGTTCTAAGTTGTCTAAGCCCAAAATTTCAAGTCTGGTGGCATAAGGTATTCTGTTGCGAGCAGAGGATACTCCAAAGAATCCCTTGTTTTTTAACTAAATTTCTTTTCTATGTTGGTCATTCCTGATCGGTTCCACCACAAAACCGCGATGCCCTTATCCGCGCCGACATAAGTGCGGAGGCAAATCCGCGGCGTCCGAAGCGCTAATAAAAAAACGACCCTACCGCCGCGACAACAGCGCGGTGACAGAAGGGCGTTCTACATGCTTCGTTCTTTGCCTCCAAAGGTAGCCCTCCTCCTCCAGCTGACAGCGGCAGCGGGCACGGGGCAAAGCGGGCTGCCCAGCAGCAGCAGCCCGCGGGAAGGGTCCAGCACAGCCGCGGGGGGCATCAGGAAGCGGAGGAGGACGTGGCAGCGGCGGCGGCTGAGGCTCTCCCGGGCCGGCGAAGCGGGCTTGCCCGGCAGAGGCAGGCTGCCCTCTTCTTCCTCAACAACATCTCCTTGGACGGGCGGCCTGCGCCGCCGGCGCCTCCCCCGGAGGAAGAGGCAGGGCGGGCGGCGGCGGCGGCGGCTGAGGCTCTGTTGTTGAGGAAGAAGAGGGCAGCCTGCCTCTGCCGGGCAAGGCCGCTTCGCCGGCCCCGGGAGAGCCTCAGCCGCCGCCGCTGCCACGTCCTCCTCCGCTTCCTGATGCCCCCCGCGGCTGTGCTGGACCCTTCCCGCGGGCTGCTGCTGCTGGGCAGCCCGCTTTGCCCCGTGCCCGCTGCCGCTGTCAGCTGGAGGAGGAGGGCTACCTTTGGAGGCAAAGAACGAAGCATGTAGAACGCCCTTCTGTCACCGCGCTGTTGTCCCCGCGGTGATGACGCGCGATGATGACGTCGCGACTTTAGTGACGCGATTTAATCTCCGCTATTTTGCGTAGCGCGGTTTTGTCGTGCCACGTTCCTGATCCAGTAAAAGGAGTGCTTACATTCAATTGCTGACACAGCAGAGACTTCTGGAATTAAAGAGATTGAAACTTTTCTAAAGGCCTTTCCCTATTGCTGAAATGAAATCTTTTAAGAAAGTTTTTTTTTAACTTGGCAACTGTGTGGTCTTCCAACTCCCAGGAAGCTAGCTGGGAATTCTGGGAGTTGAAGTCCATACATCTTAAAGTTGCCAAGTTTGAAAAGTACTGCTCTATAACCATCTGTGAATTTGCTAATTCCTAAAAGGTAAAGGTAAAGGTTCCCCTCACATATATGTGCTAGTCGTTCCCAACTCTAGGGGGTGGTGCTCATCTGTTTCAAAGCCAACGAGCCAGCGCTGTCCAAAGACATTCTCCGTGGTTATGTGGCCGGCATGACTAAATGCTGGAGGCGCATGGAACGCTGGTACCTTCCCACCAAAGGTGGTTCCTATTTTTTCTACTTGCATTTTTACATGCTTTCGAACTGCTAAGTTGGCAGAAGCTGGGACAAGTAATGGGAGCTCACTCCATTACATGGCACTAGGGATTTGAACTGCCGACCTTTCTGATTGACAAACTCAACAGCCACTGAGCTGCCGCATCACCGCTAATTCCTAGCTTACCCCTAATTGCCTTTGATCCCCATCATGCAATCACATGACTTCCCTCAAGAAAGAAGGTCACAAAGCCTAACAGGTTGTACATACTTTTGCCCAATAAGGGTAAAAAAGATTATTTTTACACCAGTGCAGCTGAGGATGATCTAAGCCCAACTCAGCCATGAGTTTGCAGCAAAATGAAGGCAACAAACAACACAATGAAGCAAAAAGATGCTGCAAATGTGCTTTTCTGCGATGGTGAGATAAAAATCGGGGAAGGTCCTAAAATCAAATGAAGGGGTTAAATCTGCATATTGTTAATCTGCAAAGGGACCCTAATGAAAGAGGCCATTTGTAGACATTCTTTCTCACTTGATCTCTACGTCTAAGCTATAAAAGTTCTCTATGCGGCCTATGATGCTATGTGGGAATGACCTTGGGAGACAGAAGGAAGAGCTGCAGCATGATTCTATTAGTGTAATCTTACAATAAAAGTATAATTAGTACTCATGGTTGGTGCTTCCTGTCTGGACTACCTCAGAGGGCTGACATCAAAATTATCTCTCCCTTCCCTTATTTTTATTCTCTTGAAAACAAGGCAGAGTCCCTTCCTCAACCCCGCCTCTTTTGGACTTGGATTTTGTTCATCAGACTTGTCTAGATTGCGGCTCTTCTTCCTGTCTCCCAAGGTCATTCACACTCACCATTACAGGGCTTTTACACCTCTTTTGCTGCATAGAGAGCAATCTGAACTCTTTCCTATAGATGCACACAGCATGCTGCCGGGACTTAAGAAGCATTCACATTACAATGGGCCCTGGGCCCTATCACCCAAATCATGCAAGTGATTTGCCTTGTTATCACACAAATGCTTTCATCTAAAAAGTTGCTTGCACTGAACTGACGGCTGGACTAAATGACCTCTAAAGCCCCTATGATCCTATTTCAGTGGGAGCACAGCAGTGGTGGGTTATGACCGGTACACCCCGGTACGTGCCTGCCGAAAGCACCAGGTACCGTTCCGGTACGGTGCTCTGGAGGGCCCACCTGCCCACCCGTGCTCCTTATCAGTATTTGAGCTGTTCGGGGCTTTTGCGCATGTGCACGGAGCATACGGAGTCTGTGCAATGCTCCACCAAGCAGCTGGAGCATCACGGAGGTGGTAAGTACATATGTGCATGCTGTGCACGTGTGTGCGCATGCTGCACGTGTTCATGTTGTGGACACCCGACCCCGTTGTACCGTACTGGTTGCAACAGAATCCTGAATCCACCACTGGAGCACAGCCTCCAACTGAAGAAAAAAAATGAAAAAGGAAAGATTTCCAAGTGGCAGTTTTCAATGGCAGAAGGGACTTGTATTCTTAAACACTTGCAGGGGAAGAGCAGACTAGACATCACTCAACCTCTGAAGCATTGGGAATAAATACATAAGCAAATTGTGTCATGCGTTGCACCCTACCACCCAGTAAGAGCTGCCATCATAAGCAATAGCTAAAAGCAACTCTTGACTTGTATGTAAGTACATTGCATAGATTTGCATTAGCAGCAACGGAGACTTCTGGCAATATTCAGCCTCTCTCATAATTGTTGCTGGCAAAACACAATCTCTTCATAACTCAAGTGCAATCCTGAAAAAAAATAACCAATGCTAACCAGAAGCAACAGCCTTGTAAATGCATCTTTCATGCTGCAAAGCTAATTATAATTGGTAATATCAGTGCCCAGAGAAGTCTTTCACAGTCAGGTGTTCATTGAGTCTATTGGGACTATAATACCCAGAATTTCCCGCAAGTGAATCCAAAATCCTACAAAATCTGACAGTTTGGGAAGGAAAGCACAGACAAATACTAAACTTCACAAATCATCATTCTATGGTCTCTGAACTAGTTTTCTCTGTCCCTATGCTATAAATTAAACATACTGAAATATATACCCCCCCCAATCCATTTAGGAGCTTCTGATTAATTGTAACAAAATATATATTAAATTACCTACCTTTAAGAGCAATTTAGAAACATCCAATGTGTCTTATTGATGGCATTTCTTTACAACTTGCTACTGAACAAAGGTATCTGCCATGCCAACTTATCAAATACATTTTTTCATACAGCTAAATTTTATTGTCAGCTGAGATTTATTTGATTCCGATGTCAAGTAAAACATTTTGTTGCACATTCTATGAGAAAGTGTCAGCTTTGTAACAACTAACTTGGGGTAAGTCCGCTAGGTAAAATTAAAGGCCAGCAAACAATAATTATGCATTACAGACCTTACAGGTCACCTACTCCCACAAAACAAAATTATACTGCTGAGAAACCAAATGGAAAGTTAAGACATCTTTGTCTATGGTAATTATACCTGTTTCTATGATTTCAAAAACTGTGTTCTCAGAGATGAGGAGAGAGTAAAAAAGAATGAGGAAAGGGCTAGATCTGTTTCTTGTCAAAGTAGAATTCTATTATTTGGGGGAACAATTTTTACTCAGGAGAAAGAACAGTTACAACTTCAGTTGAAAAGACCCTTTCATATCTAAGCAAAGGCTTAACTCTTGTTGCAATGACACAAAATTTATGGTCTTTCCAACCACAACCATCCTAAACAGACAGTTCCAACCAGAGATGCCTCCAAATTATATGTAAAGCAGCTCTTTCACTCTGTACTCTAGGAATGTCATCAATGTCCATTAAATTAGACCCCAAACTCCATAGCTATATTTATATATTCCAGCTACAATCAAAACCCACAAATTACATATGGACTCACTTTGCAGCAATTGTTTCTTTTTAATTATCTGTTTATCCCTCAAGTCACTCCCTGATGATGTCCTTGGTTTTCTGACCTCCCTATTTTATCCTCTCAGAAAAACTATGTGCTAAGTTAGACTTAGTGAATTAAACCCAACTTTTTAAAATTCCACTCGAAAATCTTGCAATTCCATTTGCTCCCAGTTAGATGGGATTATTACTTCAGGTTAAGTGGTACTTAAGGCCATACCTTGAACTGAAGAAACAAGATAGAAAGAGTATTGACTCTTTTGAAATTTGGTAGAGAAAATTCTTGAGACTATCATTAACTGCCAAAAAAGGAAACAAACAAATCAACGTAAAATTCTCATCTGAGATACAAATGACCAGGCTCAAATTATTCTACTTTAGAAACGTGTGAATATTCAGTGCTTTATCCATGCTCTATCTTGTTGGTTTGTAGTCTGCATTTTGCCTGGATGCACACCTTGTGTGTCCAATCACACAATAAAGGCCAATAAAGAATTCTATTCTATTCTATAAACATTTCTGTTTGGAGAGTAAGAGGTAGTTTCCTTCTCTGCCTTGGACTTCAATTCGTGGCTTGTCACTTATCTCTGACCTTCATTTGCTTAATTTTCTGGCCTACAGATTAAGAGGGACTATGATTTTTCTCCTGTCTTGCACTTACTCCTGAGCAGCTGAGTTCACATTTGCCATGATAGTTATTTGTGAAAGTATGCAAATCCTTGCAATATTAATCTGAACAGCTGGAAACCTAGGTGATAATAGGTTTGAAATGCATCTTCTAAGCTGCCCTTCACGCTGTTCTCTTTCATGCTACTCTCTTTTTATACAAAAGCACCAGTTCAACAGGATTACACAACAGCATTATTTCATGGCACAGAAAATCGAAGAAAAACCAAGTATCACTCCTAATTATCTCCCTTTATAGTATAGGAATACAAAGGATGATAACTAAGTACAACAATCTAATTCATTTAGGATATTGTGTAGGGTTTTTTTTAAAACACAATCATATAATTGTACACAACATGCATATGTGTGCATGCACACATACACACAGTCTCTCTCTTACATATGCGCCAACAGTCCCTCTTCACATATAGACCATACTGTACATATTTGGGACAAAAATACAGGAAGTAGGCATCCTCATTCCCTACCCTACCTCATTCCCTACAAGCGCCAGAGGTGGCACACAGAGCCCTCTCTGTGGGCACGCACGTTGTTGCCAGCTGCTCTTCTGGGTTCCGTCGCATGCATGCGCACCGGCCAGCTGCTGTCTTCCAGGTTCCTGCACGCACATGCAAGACCAGCTGGCCAGCGCGTACATGCATGCCAGAACCCAGAAGAGAGCAACTGGCCAATGCACATGTGTGCCACACAGCTGCCCGGTGGGCATGTGCACAATAGAACCTGGAAGAGCAACTGGCCATCACATACATGTGTGCTGGCCAGCTGCTTTCTTTAGGGTTCCTGTGCGCGCATGCAAGACCAACTACTCTCTTCTGTGTTCTGGTGCTCCAGCGCATACATGCACACTCCAGTTTCGGCACTCGGTGCCAAAAAGGTTAGCCATCATTGCCTTACCCTATACACATATCTTTCAGCAGCTGGAAAGAAGACCTTACTGGTGCACAGGAAACAATACAGCATTGGATCTCTACTTTACTATTAGTTTCACAAACAGAACTATGGCAGTATAAATTATGCCCACATCACACATGACAGGAGTTTCTGTTCTTCACTGATTTTCTTTTCATTACTACTAGAGGTTTGCCGTACCACTTGCCTCTCTCTACACCAACCTAAAGAGCTCTTCCATCTAAGGACTATGTCAGAGGTAGAGGAGAATTTAGGATGGATTAGCAGCTAGAAAGCAGAAACGTAAAGCAAACTAGAGAGGATATACACAGTAAATGAGCTGTCAGGCAGGGGGATTATGAACTGGTGGGTTGCAGAGTGTTTGCTAGCTGCATAGATAGTTGAGTGTCTGGGCAGGAGTTACACCAAGAAGGCTGATGTGTAAAGCATAGGACCAAAGTATGAAGAACTATCTCACACTGTTGAGGAGCAGCTTTAGAAGTAGCACAAATGCTGCCACATATTTTGGAACTAATATTTCTAAATATGGAGGCTCCTCAGTGAGAGCTATTTACTAGTAACCATTTTTAAAAATAGAAACACAAGTATACTCTTGATTTAATAGAGCCCTGTTTAACAGAGTTGATATGCAACAAATCAAAATTTCCATCTGTATATCTTTTTGAAATAACTGGCATGTCCAATGCATCTCCATGAGTCAGTTAAATTACATTTGTTAAATTATGTTATTTGCAGAATTATATCATTCAGCAAATAAGGTAAATTGCCAGTTAATAACATTTTCAAATGTAATGCCCATTAGTCTATCAAAAAGTAAAAGGTATTATTACTTGTATATTTATGTTTAATTCCAGGGTCATCATTCCTCCAAAACGTATGTTTGGAGATCAAGCATTCAGGTGAAATGGCCATTAAGAAATCACAATGTTTTCCTTTTCCAAGTTAGTACACTTTCAGCTTCTTGGAAGTGTAGAAATTAATTTCCCAAGATATCTCTAGGACACAAAGGTGCCCTATCTTGTACAGGAACTCCCCTGCATCTAGCATACTCTTGGATAACAACGTAATCACAACCAGGAATACCTTAATGTATCTGTGATAAAATGTAATTTATAGATCGTAAAATAAAAACTGTAAAGATCTCTGTAGTGGTGCTTCTTAAACTTTTGAAGAAGACATTGTTTTAAATGAAGAACATCAACATCTATAAAAGTACATTGAAATAAACTTATTTAATCCTTCAGATTTTAAACACTGGTTATAACCATTATACGGCATGCATATGAAGTATAGCATGCAGAGATGGCATGAGATTTGTCAAACAAAGATCTAAAGTCAGTGCAGCATTCAGCCTATTTCAATATTTGATTTTGGGTGTAGCAAGTACTGAAAAAGCCACTTTCAGGAAGTAATGAAAGAATACTTAATATGTATTAATGTATATTATGTTGTTGAGTAGAAGAAGGACTCCCATAAGTAGTTATCTGATACATGGCATACACTGTTTCTTTACAGACTTTAGAATAAGCTACTCCTGAAATATCAGAGCCACTTAATTATACAAGTTCTCAGTCTTGTATCAACTGTTATTCTGCCATAAAATGACAAGCAGGGAGAATTGAGCAAAAATGTTTCTTTCAGGAGCAAATATGTAAAGGCAAACTGTGCCAACAAAAAGGGACCTCTTTAATCCAAAATACTTCTGAATGGTCCAGAGTGCCCTTTGCTTTCAGTCCATTTCAAAATAGGTTTACTTCTAAGGAGAAATTAAGCAGATGGCAATGAATAAACCTGATGTTATTCTACTAGGCGTGTTGAGAGGGGGGAGGGGGTCTGTGTAACTTCTACTCCAGTGTTGACTCCTTGTGACTGCCAGGATTAACCCCTGCAGTTTTCTTGGCAACATTTTTGAAAGTGGTTTGTTACTGCTTTCTTCTTCCTATGATTAAGAGAGAGAAACTGGTCCAAAGTCACCCAGCTTCCTTTGTGTCCAAGGTGGGACTACCCTGTGTTTCCCTGAAAATAAGACCCTGTCATTCATCTCCATCTCCCTCTCCCTCTCCCTCTCTCTCTCTCTCTCTCCACATACATACATACATACATACATACATACATACATATCACCAAAAAAGGCACCAGGTCTTATTTTCGGGGAGGAGGGTTGTCCACTGACTCATCTCACTTGTACGTGTCGCCCCCGGTCTCTTTTTCGCTATCAGAGGCCTTCAGCAACTTGTTCATCCGGCAAAGCCAGCAAGCCTTTCCTGAAGGCCTCTCTAACTGATAACGGATAGATCCGGAACTCTGTTATCGGCTACAGAGGCCTTCAGGTAAGCCATGCCAGCAAAAGAAATGGGCCGAGGTGTGAGAGGCCTGGCTGCAACTATCTGAAGGTAAGTAGTAGGACAGCTCCATCACCCTCATACCCACCCAAGCTTAATTTTTACCTGTGCACCCTGGAGTGAGTAGGTTTTAATTAGGGCTTATTTTGGGGTAGGGTTTATATTGGGTGTACATGTAAAAATCAAGCTAGGACTTACTTTCTGAGTAGGTTGCATTTTCAGGGAAACACGGTAGATTTCAATGATCTCTCAGTTTCTTGTCGGGTGCCTTTTCTACTGCACCAGATGGCTTTTATTCTACTATTTATCCATATAATAATAGCATTATAATAGCAAATAGCATTATTTTGTGATCTTTGTTGAAGGATCAATTTCATATCCTTCCAAACTGATACAAAATAGTCTCCATTCCTTCTCTATACTATTTTTAGTATATTGTTATAGAAGCCATGGGCTTTGGGAGCGTCAGCTATTACAAGGAAAGCTAGTATTAATCTTCTGTTACATCTCCTGGTGCTAACAGCAAGAGGAAATTATGTAGCATGCACATTGCACAAGCTGTTTTTTTTAAAATATCCAACACTGAGAGATTCTATAAGCAAATTTTGTTTTAAAATGCTAGGATTCTGACACACTCGGGTCTTGGACTTCATAATTTTCCTCACAAAAATTGAAAAATATAGTATACTGACTAGGATACACATATAAGATGTAGCACTGAGATAGCTTCAATGCGTGGAGAAACAGTTTTTCCTTAAGCAATTTCATTATTGCAACAATCTGAGGGTAAATTAAAGGCAACTGGTTTAATATTATAACAGAATAACAGAATTGTAAGGGACCTTGAAGGTCATCTAGTCCAACCCCCTATTCAAGCAGGAGAACCTATACCACTTCAGATAAATGGTTGTCCAACCCCCAAGTGACAGAGCAACCACAGTTTCTGAAGGCAATCTGTTCCACTGATTAACTGCTCTAGATGTCAGGAAATTTCTCCTTATTTCTACTTTGTGGGTAATATTTAGAAATGAAGTTGTGATTTCTAACTGATGGTGATGATTCCACCAGACATTCAATGACTGTGGGTAGTACACAACAATCAATAAAGAAGTTAGAATAAAATTGGTAAAAGATAAACGCTGCAATCTTCCTTGGTTATTATTTTTTTACATTTATATATGTATTTATTTAAAACAAAGGTACAGTTTCAAAAGAGATATTAGTAAATAAACAAAGACAATTACTGAAATTATACAATTGATAGTTGATGTACCTACAAATTGCTGGAAGAATAAAATCTGATCTTAAAAATTGAGAGGGACATTAAGAAAAATGTCACAATTTGTCATGTTCATACACAATCCAGACCACTGTTAGGGCATATATATGATCTTAGATGTTATACAGCAACAGAACCAATTAAAACATATATGATAATATAATTCAGGAGTGAAATTCAGCAGGTTCTGACAGATTTTGGAAAACCGGTAGCAGAATTTTGAGTAGTTTGGAGAAGTGGCAAATACCACTTCTGGCTGGCCCCAGAGTGGGGTGGGAATGGAGATTTTATAGTATCCTTCCCCTGCCATGCCCACAGAACCGGTAGTAAAAAAAATATTGAATTTCACCACTGGTATAATTGTGTTATATTGATATAATCTTTGTCACTTTCAAAATGATTTATGGTAAGTCACCTAAATCTGAACAATATGTCAGGTTCATGATCTGAAGAATAATTACCAACTTATAGAAGACCCAATTCTCCTATACAAATAGGAATCGGACAAATACCTTTCAATGAATATCCAGATCAAATATATGTGCATGAATAAATGTGGAGAAAATAAAAAATCAACAATTTCAAAGGTATTCTTCAAAGAAGATTGATATTAGTACAAATATAACATTTGTTGACCACAACACATATAATGTATAATATGCCACCATCAAAAGCAACTGATTCCATTTCTACTATATTACATATGTGGTGGCGCAGTGGTTAGGATGCAGTATTGCAGGCTAACTCTGACGACAGCCAGGAGTTTGATCCTGATCGTCTCAAGGTTGACTCAGCCTTCCATCCTTTTGAGGTTGGTAAATTGGGAACCCAGACTGTTGGGGCAGAATGTTGACTCTGTAAACTGCTCAGAAAGTGCTGTAAAGCAGTATGGAGTGATATTTAAATGCTATTGCTGTTCGGAATGGTGTGTGTGTGTCTGTGTGTGTGTGTGTGCATGCGCGCACGTTTGTTTGTGTGTGTGTGTGGGCACGCGCACATTAACTCTCTGTTCAATGGAAAAGCATTTTATATATGCTTATGAGATGGTATCTGGGTTATCTCCTATGAGTCTTAAAAACAAGAAGTGAGAAACCTGTTCTTCCAATTCTAAAATGTGTAAAGGTATGTGTGGGGAGGAGAATAGCGCCCAAAAGGCACATACATAAAGTTGTTAAAGTGTTAATTAAATTAAAAACTACTCAGGAGTTTTACAGCATCTTTAGGACTAGGTAATGCACTTATGACTGCGGATACTTTCAGTACATAAGATCTTATTTGAAATGCACAAAATGTGAGATGTTGGGTAATGTATGCATCGAATATACAGTATAATGTAACACACATAATCTTAAGCATTCTGTTTTTAAAGAGTTCAGAATATTTAGTATACTTAGATACCTTTATAAAAGCCTAATGGCTACATAATATTACACCAACACACTACTGAGGACAAACCACATACTGGACCTAAAATTGTCTGTTGGCAAATCATGATCAAAGTTTGTTTGTGTTCCATAAAAAGCTTGTCTAAACTTGCATCAAAGTTTATTTATTTATTTATTTATTATTTATTTATTTATTAAATTTTGTATGCCGCCCACTCTCAAAGAGACTCAGGGCGGCTTACAGTAAAAGGGGCCACACAGTTTGCATCCCATGGGAACTTTGAGAAACAATGTATGTTGCCTTTTGTTCCTTGAAGAAAACTGAGAATAAAAATCATATTATGTTTTTCAATGTGCAACAATTCAAATAATGGGCTATAAAAAGACTCCAGACCATGGAATTATGAATATAACCAAATTATGCAAATATGCCACTCTGTGCTGGTACAGGATAAATGATGAAAGAGAAAAGCAGGCACTGAAGGAGTCAAAAAAAGAGAGTGATGAATACCAAGTATGTATTTAGCCCAACATGAAGAACAACTATTCCTTTTTCAAGGGCATTCATGGTAGTTTTACAGAGCACACCCATCAATTAGTCCAAGGCCATTTCAGATATTCCCTTTAAAAGGAATACATTTTCAAAAACATGTCAGACCAAATAAAAGCTCACTTACAGATGCTTAGATTCCATCTGCCTCTTTTGTTTAGTACAGGCAACATATTGTCCTCAAGCCACTTTTTTATTTTCATCAGTTAGCTTCAGTTTTATTGCTGAAATTCCCATCAACATACATTGGCCTCTGGGGTTTGAACATCAAAGTATCTTTATAGTAAGTCACCCACATAAAAAGCTGCATCCCTAATTAATTTCAGTGATATGTCTTATCTGAAAAAGCAATAAAAATGCACATATACACACACCATATCCCACCCCTAGAAAGGTGTCTTCTTAGCATTATGTGCAAACCAGGTCAAGGCTACTTCAACAAACCATAGCTTTAAAAACCTAAGATTGGATTAGGTGTGACTGTTACACTCCATCAGCCTTTTTATAATCTGTTTCATTAACCAGAGTTCACAGTGTAACAAACACTGACTTATTCACTTACGCACTATTCGTTATGTAGACCACAACTTAGCACAGGCTTATTATCCCCACAACAAAATTTTAAATGAGATATTTCAACCCTTGAAACCTTAACAATTAGAAAGGGGAAAGATGCCCACTTCCCATACCAATCATGATAAATGTTGCAATAAAGCCCACAAACAGAATTAAGCCAACCTTCTCTTCCTATCCGATTTCAGAGTGGGATGGAGGAAGAGGGAAATAATTATCTGTCAGTTACAGTACTGCATCATATTTTCATGGTGCTTTTTCCACTGGTAATTCCTGCCCCCTTTTGCACTGCTGCAGCCAGAAAATCTTCCCGTAATAACAACCTGCCACTGGTCCAGCAATCATTTGTAAATTGGCTGCTAAGACCGACTAGAACTTATGAAGGACTAACAATGTAGCTGCAGGTCCAAGTCCAGAGATAACAAGACAGTGAGAAACAACTGATGTGCTTATATGGTTATAACCAATGGACAGACTCTTGTCAAACTAAAGTTATAACCTTCTAACCTATTAGATATATCCTGAGAGATTCTAAGTTGTAGCTACCCTGACCCTCTTCCCCCTCCCATATCCAGTTTCGGACTGTGCAGTCTCTTCATCCGAGCCTTTTTCTAGGAAAGTTCTGTGTTACCAAAAAGTCTTCCTCTTTGGTCCTGCAGGTGCACATTCCATCACATTAGCCAATGAATGAATGGCTATGAATGAATGAAAATATAATATAATATATAAAATTTATTATAGCCGTGATGTCGAACCTGTGGCACACAGAGTCCTCTCTGCTGGCATATGAGACATCACCCCAGCTCAGTTCCGCCGCACATGCATGCTCCCACTAATTTTCGGGTCTCTGCTGCGCATGCTTAGAGGCAGGGTGTATGTGAAGGGGTTGCATGTGACTGTGTGGGAGGGTGGGAGGGGTTTGCAAAGATGCGCAGGGATGGGGCACACATGGGGGCATGCATGCGTGGGAGGATGGAGTACAAATGGGAAGTTGCACGCACATGCACGAACATGCATGTAGGCGGGAGGCACGGGAGGGGTGATCACATTGCATTATGGGTGTGCATGCACACACTTTCAGCACTCGGCACCAAAAAGGTTAACCATCACTGTACTATATTACAATATACTATACAAACATTACTGAATTGATAAAAATTTTCAAAAGCTCAATGATGCTAAATTGAACTTTAAAAAAACCTTTTGTATTTATTTTAATGTTAACACAGTACCTCTTAAATTCATTTACTTGCCAATTTTTGTAAAGAAACAGATGCATAATTTCCATCTTAGGTCAACATGGAATAAGGGCAACATGGCAAAAGGAAGTTCCCATTCTTTTGTCTCCAGCTGCAACTCCCTGAACACAAAATAAAAAGTCTATCCTGAGGATTGCGGGAACCTCAGGAAAAACCCAGGATATGAGTCAGGAGTAACTATGAGAAGGGAAAAACTGGAAATTGCCATTTACACAGTACAAAGAAGCAATTGCTGAGTTAACTTGTTTATAGCGTATTTTTAAATAATAAAATTAAGACACATAAATCCTTTTTCTTTTTTTTCCTATTTTGCTTCAATAAAAAATAATTACAGTATATAAATGAAGCAAATTATGAAAGAGGTCTTTTTTTAAAAAGGAGCAAAGGAAAACGTATCTCAGGATAGAAAAAATAGAGCAATCATATGAACCAGTCTTCTAGATTTTTTTAATCACTCCTGGAATATAATGCACCTTTTAAAAAAGCTTCTTAATAAAGATCTTACTATTTAACAGCAAGCGGGAGGGTGTGGGGGGAGGAAGCGGTTTTTGCCAGGATCATCACAAGGGTGAAAAGGATTACATTTCACTTATCCATGTGCTGTTGTCCTAATGAATATTTTTCAGTGCTATTAATATTGGCATCCAACTGTAATTATGCATTTCAATTTGTCTAGTTTAGGCCCAAACTGCTTTAAAACAGGATACGACAATATTTTGATGCCCGAAGACTATATTTAATTATTGGGATGGGAAGATGAGAGCTAAGTTTTAGGAGGTAAGACTATTTTACATACAGATATCCTTTTGAGTTCTTGTAGGTGGTTTGGGTTTGTTTTAAAACTAAGTGGAGCCTATGTAAAAGTGCACACTCCAGGGCTTAGCCTAGCTGCTTTCCATTACTAGAGAGCAAATAATGTTTGGAGGCCAGTCAAAGTGACATCTGGGGCTCTCCCCACTCTTCTTTTAAAATAAGAACGCCAGTGACAAATGAAGTAAGAGGGTTGGGCAGTTTGATGAGTAGCTAGAAGTATAAGAATACAAATTATATGTTTTGTATGCAGCTCTTTCTGTACTGTTACTCTATGAACTGACCCAAGATTTCTGAATTGAGATAGGAAGAGTCTGAACATTAAAGGAAAATGGCTACATTTAATTAATCTTCATTGGACTTGGCCTTCAAATTCTAGTAAGACTACATGCTTTTATTCATTTTCATTCATTCCATTTGTACAGTGCCAAATCAACTCCAGATACAGTGTTTTGCCATAAAGATCAACAATAAAAACATCCACAGAACAAAATCCAAATTTATTGTGAGGCTGATATTTTACTCCTCGGTAAAGTTCTTTTGACACTTCATTGAGCAGACCCATTTATAAAAAGTATTTTACACAACAAAGTCTTCCTTTCTTTGAGGAATGTAGTGCAAATCCTGAATTATTATACTGGATTATCCACATTCTGATGATATGCACTTAACATCCCAGCACATGCATATATCTAATATATTTGAGTGCAATTCTTATACTGTCTCCCTTAAGCATTTTCTGAACAAAAATATAAAGGTTGTAGAAAGAATTTGAAATATGATGTGAGGGGGGGTGCAAAGTATATTAGCACCCTTTCTTAAAACGCTAATGTAGCTGCATCTAGAAGGCTTGCACAGTTACTATAAAAGCTATGCCACTTCTGTGCATTTCTGTGTGCATGTACAACTGATCTGCTTCCCTGGAAGTTCTGCTGGAAGGACTATGTGTTTCATGTAATATAGCCATAGATACCATCACACCAGCCACATGAGCCCTTCAGAGGACACATTGGTTTAATGCCACTAATGCAGGTGTTTCACTTATATTAGCACACTTTGTGAAATATCCTTTTCAAATATTTTGCCCAGCCCTAGTAAATAGATACTTTCTAACCATAAGTTAAGCACTGTGGTTAGGTGAACCAAACAGAATCATCCCACTAGATTTAGTTTGTTGTTGAGTACAGTGTTTGACCTCTAATGTACAGTCAGATCAATACCAGCAAATTTTTATCTACAGCCATGACATACTTACTTTTTAATGAAGTAGTTTGGAAGTGATTCACAACAGTCAAAATAATGACACATCCTTCAAGCAAATTAAATTACTGTGTGTGACAGGCACGCAAATTACATGGCGTGCTGTGAAGAGTTAGTAGCAGACTGAAGGATTATCAATTTGGAATATAGGGAAAGTTGTTATACTAACACTACTGATTTTAAATTCCTTTTTTCAGAATCTGTGTATGCACTAAGCCAATCTTAGTATACTGTTTGCCTAAGTACATTCCTTCAATGATATTGATGGAAGTTTTTCAACATATTACAGGCAGTAATTCAAAACCGTCATTATCTAAAAGTATATACTTTTTTAATCTTGCAAAATCATCTCAAAAAGTTTTAGAGGACTAGAGCAATTGGCAGCAGCTTAAGCAAAAAGCATATGTAGCATGGGGTAAAAATGAGTATGTTTGCTATTACCCCATCATGTCCCAAAATATATGAAATATAAGTCCATTATGTGGTTTTTTAGCAACCAATTTAAAGAACAAAACACTTAAGGGCTCTTCTCAAAACCAAATACTTGCTTTGCAAAATATCCTACTGTAGCCATGTAAGTATTTACTGATTAAACACATATAGTTTGATTAAACTTAGTGTGATTTACAACTGGATTAGACATACATAGTGCCAAGTTAGAAAGTTCCAGGTCTAGATTTTTAAAAAAAAAAAAAACCTTAAAGGATTAAAGAGGAACAAAAAAACTGGTATTTCATCATGAAAATACTGTGCCAACAGGAAATGGCAATGAGATTGGCAGCCTCTGAAGAATTATGGGATGCAGGAATGCAAAAGGAACCCATAAGCAGTGGTGTAGTTAAGATCATATTGGATACTAGACATACAGCATCAGTTATCAAAAAAACAGGATAAACTGTTCCTTCTTTCCTTCACAGGATTCTCTTGGGAGAAAAATATGACAGAAACAAACGAGGTACACATGAGAAATAACAAATGAAAGATAATGGTCCTTTGAACATCTCTCAAAATTTTGTGAATGAAGTGGCAGGATGCAAGTCCCATACACACCACCATTGGTGACACAAAGCATGAAAGGGCTGCACTGAGATGCCACGAAAAGAAAGCATTCACACACACACCCCAAAAAAAGGATCATCAAAGAGTTGTGGAAATGATATTGAGTGAACTGCACCTCAGCTGTCAAAAATGAACCTGCGGAGTCTTCGAGCAGAGCTTTGTCAAACTTGATCATCGGAAGCCGCAACTAACTAACTACATATTAACAATCCACTTAGAGATCTTAGGAGGAGAAACTCGTTTCGAAGCGCCTGGCTTCAGCCAAGAACCCCGGATTGGGAGCAGCAAGAGCTGGGAAGTCACACTTCGCACGGCAATCCCGGCAGGTTTTCTGCTGGGCAAAAGGGCGATTTTTTCCCCCTGCTCGGTGCTAACTGGCAAATCACCCTCTCCTCCCGGATTTCTCTCTCCCGCCCGCTCCTGCTTCGCAGCATCCTCACTTCCCTTGGCCGCCACCATCCTCCCGCAGCACGCCCTTCCCGCCGCCGCCGTCCTTGGACCGAGGCTCAAAAAGCAGCAAAGCCCGGGCGAAGCGACGCTTCGGGCCCGCCCCGCGCAGCCGAGAAAAGGCGGCGGGTTCTTCAGGTTCCCCCCTTTCTCCGGCCAAGGACTTCGGCGAACGGCAGGGGAGGCTTAGGAAACCTCCCGCGGAAGGTCCGCTTCTGCCTCCCGGGGCTGGCAAGACCGTCCCCGGCGAACATGGCAGGAGGCTCGCCCCGCGCTCCCTTTGTTGCTCTGCCGCCTCTTTCCCCTGCACTGTACCTATTTTGATCCGGACGCTCTGAAACACCCGGAGCCCCTCTTCTTCCACCGCCATGCTTGCAGCCGCGACGGAGAGCAAGCCCGGCTCCGCTGGGCTGAGAGGTGGAGGTGGGGGGGAGAGAGAGGCGCCGCCGGGCAAGTGCAATGCGCCACGCGCCCCGAACTAGAGGGGGAAAAGACGCACGACCGCCCCCACTTCGCCCCCGCTGGGGAAGACGAGCGAGCACATCTCCAGCAACGGCCGTCCCCGCCCCCCGCCCTCTTATTGGATGACAGCAGGCCGGGTGGCCCTCCCCATTGGGCGTGTCCCGGCGGCCCGCTCCCCATTGGAGGAGAGGAGAAGAAACAGGGAGAGATCTTGTCGCGCAAACCAAACAGCTGGAGGGAGCGGACGAGTTTGCGAACGGCTCTGATAGACACCGGAGGAAACGGCTTTGGCGGCTGCAGCCTTGACCGGCGGCCTGCCTTGCCATCTGTCGCGGCTGCAGCCTTCAAACAGCTTCCTCGTCTACGCGGCTCCTTTATATTTAAGGGAGCATCCCGAATTAGAAGCGCGCTTTTATCCCGCGGGGTGGTGCGCGAATATCTTTCAGAGCCACTTTGTTACTGTATCGCTTAAAGGGGAAAAAAATAAGCATATGCGTTTAGTGATGCACTGGAACTATCTCTCCAGATTTGTGCTCAAAAATTGACCTCTCCTACAAAGACCCACACTTGTCCTCTTCCTCCCTTCGGAAGTTCATGTTAACAACAGAATAGTCAGAGCATCTCTGGGGTCTTCCTGGGTACCAGATATAAACGACAACCAACTGGTTGCCTTGTTTGAAAAGGACCTGGAACCCCCGGTGCTTGTTTTAATTGCTTAAATAGTTAAATACTGCAGAGGGCCACAGAGCGTAAGTGGTATACTACTGATAACTCCTTTCTTTACAAAGTTTGATTGAGTGTTTTTAAATTTTATTCTCAGTATGGCCTGTATGATGACCCTCTAGTCTTTTATTTGTTATATTGAAAATGTCTTACACTCCACACTAAGTTGTGATTTAACATCCTAAACCAAAAACAAATCACATTATAATTTAGTTCGATGCCTCAGCCTTGCTTATTTTGTGATGTCCTCTGTTAAGAATCCTTATAAAAGGACTTACTCATAAACTAGACTTGAATATGCTTACTCTACCTTTACAAATTTTAGTATGATCTCACCATGAAAAATGCTATAATTAAAAACATCTACCTTAACTGTATTTTTACTAACTTTTTTTAATAGCCACCAATATTTGTTACAATTAAGCAAACACCGTATTCATCTCACGGGTCATTTGCATAAAACATTGAGGCACACACTTATTCTGGTAAACAATGCTTATCCACCCACCCACCCCAAAAATAAGATAACATTTTCTTTTTTAAAAAAAGACTTTTAAATTGTGTGTTGTGTTAAATTAGCATTAGCATTAGAAAATAAAGTGGAAAAAACTGTTTTTCTTCTTTTTCTGTACATTTTTCTTTGTAGAAGTCTACCTTAGATTCAAGGTCATTTTCCTTTCTGGTAAAATAGAGCTTTTAAAATCATGTACCAATAGATAAAGCAATTCAAACAATCAGCAATTTAAAAACATGAATGATTCATATAGCTGACATTGGCTGGCTTCTGTTAGGTGTACACTGGATGAAAATACAGGGTTGTTGTTACACAATATCCTGGGAATTCTAACTCTTCCAGCTTCTCAATTCAAATAAACCAGATTACCCAGCAAAGTTGTTTGCCAGTGATTAAGCAAGAGCGGGTAATTAATAACATACGCAGCAGTTATCAACCAGATTCTATCCTCTCTTCACAACTAGAGGAGAGATCTCACCATCATCATGTGAGATAGGTGGCAAACAAATTTAATGAATAAAATAAACTTTATATTGGGATTACCTTTAGGATGTATCAGAAAATGACTTATCCAAAGGTGCTGTTGTCTGTGGATTGCCTATCCTGCTTAAGGTGGTGCATAACAAAAAAAGGATCTAGTGCCAGCAAATTTTAATTTAACTATATCTTTAATTATTTTCTAAAATCCTGTCCTGCTGGGACAAATGATAAAATTTTGTTTTACACATCAGGTTATATTATGGTGTGTCTAATCATGATTTATTGGATAAGCCACAATGTCTGCCTTCTCAAGAGGTAAAGTTATGGTTTATAAATCATGCATCTATCAAACCCAAGTAGGTTAGTAGAAAGTGTGGATTTAGCCAGAGTAAATACACAGAAAGCGTTTAACATTTGTATTGTGGGGATGGGGAATGAGATTGTAATCTTGTTTGTTTATTAAAGCAAAGAAATGGGCGGGAAATAATCAAATATTTTGGAGCTACAGCAATAAAATAAACTGTTGCAATGTCATCAGCACAATACGCGCTTAAAAAATAAATTTGAAGATTGTCATAATCATGCAGCCAACATTTTTAAAGCAACCATTAATATACTTGCCTGGCCATTGTCCAGAACCTGGTAACAGAGCCTGAGATCACATTTTGCTAACCCAACAACTAATAGGTAACATCCCCAGAGATGATATTAAAAGGAAACTCTAAAAATGGAACAAAGCTTCCTGTAAAGCTAGAGGCAGTTTAATGTAGGCCAGTGTTCCTATCTCATTTTCCTTCTATAGATGAGACTGTGCTCCTGCTAGTGGGATCATTTGATATTTGTCCTCTAGGAGCACTGAAAATAAAATGCTGAAAAGTGCTAATCTGGTGGCTCTTCTACTGTTATTTGAGGTAAGGAAAAAGAATCGCTAATTTCCCTAGGTATACCCCAACTTGTTTGCATCCCAATGTCACCCACATGCTTCCTTAGTAAGAGTTTATTCTCACCCAGTATGACAATCTAGGCATATGCCCTAAGATACTGCAGCAGTTGCCTTCTCCCACATCCATCTAGCTAATTAGTAATATCTTCCCAATAGTCAATATTGCTGTCTTCCTTACATTCAAAGACACCAGAGTGAGGGTTCAGGAAACAGTTTTAATGATGAAGTCCTTTTATTGGGAAGTCATACCAACTATACATTAAGCTACAATATAATTTTTTCTGCCAAGATGTGATGTCTACTAAATTCAAATGTAAAGATTTCTAATAAAATTATTCAATTGTTCTGGATCAATCAGATTCAGGATATATTTCAAAAAGAAGTTATAAGCAATGGAGAGCCAGTATTGTCTAGTGGTTAATACATCAGAGTACAAACTAGAGAGTTTATAAGTACTAGTCTTGCCTTAGCCACAAAGACAGCTTGGACCAACCACTCTCTCTTAGCCCACAATGTCAAGCTTGGGCCCCAAGACAGTTGGTCAATTCATTGCAACCAATAGATCAATACTTAGTTGATCTGAAATAAAGTGGACCCTCTACTTGTGAGAAAATAAAAGAAGAAGAAAAATAAAGCAACTGCAGCAGGAAATAGAGGAGAGAAAAGCTATTTGTTCTAAGAAGGCATGATTGGGTATCTTTTTTTTAAAGGAAAACATTTAAGAAAAACAAGAAATTTTGGTATGGACTCATTCAACAGATCAAGCATTGTCTAACATAAAATTTACTTATTGGCCCCTATTTAGGAGGCAACATAAAGTAAAGGAGTTTGTTTATCTCTGCACCATTCTCTATTCTAGAAACAATTAGATGATTAAGTCAAATAATTTAGATGGCACCCTAAAGGGATTGTTTCATTGTTATTTACAATCTTAGAACTTCAAATTATATGGGATTCTAAAGCCTAAATTAGACAACAATGAGCATTCTACAAAGTACTGTTTTCTTCTGTGACTCATTCCTATCAGGCAGAAACCACTTCCTTTCAATGAACTACTGTACATGAGAGGTTTCCCTTGAGAGGAAGTAAAGAGATTTTGTAATTACAGTACCTTAACATAATGGCAACAGCTAAAAAACCAGTTCACACTTAATTGAACTAGTACACATTTCCAGGTATTAAGACTTTTTTAACTTAATTGAACTAGTACACATTTCCAGCTATTAGACCTTTTTAACCAAACAACCAACATGTCCAAAAGGTACTTTTTTCAAGAGGCAACTGGACTTTTTGGTTTTTCTTTGAAGACACAAAAAAGTAAATGACCATCTGTCTTCAAGGAGTATAAATCTTTCCATTCCCTATGGTCCAGTCAGAGCTGAAGAAGCTTCTTGAATGAGAAGCAAAACATCTTCAACGAAAAACCAGAAAATCCAGTTGCCTTTAAAAAAAAGCACCTTTGGGTCAACCATGACCTGGATGACTGAGAATCTCTATAGACAAACAACCATCATGGAATGTTAGATAATTGCATACACACTTGGTACAAAAATATAGATTGAAATAAAGCATGGACATTGATAATTTTTCTCTCACTATTGTTTCCAAGAGGATTCCCACATCTTCATATCACTTCTATCTCCATTGTGTTACAGAGGCAATGCATTTCATCCATCTGCTGGTAAATTGCAAATCTGTTTTTATTTGGAATATTCTTCTTTATGTCATTTTAGGAGATCTAAGTGAATATATATGATACAAAGAAGCAAACTAAAAAGGTGTACAACTTTTCCTGTATTTCCTGTGTTCACATAACATGCTAAACTGTGGTTAACTCTGATTTGCTAATGCAACATACATTTTATAAAACCATAAACTCAATAGTACTTGGCACTCCCTCTGTAGTCCGAAACCATCCTTAAAGTGAATGAAGCAATTTCAAAAATTAGCTTCTGAATTTACACCAATTTTTCCTATTCAAGTGCCAAAGGGAATGTATTGAGTCTTTCCCGCCTTAAATTTCCTCCAAAATAGACAACAGATCCCATCCAGTGTAGTGCCATCAATGTTTGCTTAATCAAACAAGAATAATATTACAGCATAAAGTCAAGTCTACATTGACCTGTATTTCTCAAGCCAAACTGTGGAAAAATATGGAAACTTCTTTGATCAGTCAGTGTTTATTAACCTCTCATTTGGCCCTTCCATGAGGTACTTCTGAAAGCGCTACTCAGCCCTCAAGGTCATTTATCAAGCAACGTGCCAACTATTAGGGTGCCAATTAAGACTGACCTTTGCACTGCTCCTGTTCAGCTTCTTCATAAAGGCAATACCCAGGCCATCTAGATTTTCGTGTATACATGATACATGATTGTCAGAAAACACATTGCCAACTTGTTTTATACCAACAGTGAAGTAATTGTCTGGAAATTCCATATACACCTGTAAAAAGCATTGAAGGCATTTGCTCAATATTGTAAAGAAAATAATGTGTAAATAAACTACCATAAAATCAAAACCACTTTTGGGAGGTTTTGCTTTTGCTTGTTGGAGTATGAATAGGAAGAAAACTCAGCAGTATCCACGCTTCATATACCTGGTGGCTTTAAAAAGATCTGTGATGGCTAATATTAATGATTTGTTTAATAAATCAAAATTGGCTAGGTTCATCATATGTGAAGCACAAACAGATGTACCACATTATGGACTGAGCCTGAGGTAATGTTCAAACTCACCCATGAAAAAAAAAACCTCTTACACAATTACAATTACAAACATTTACAATCAGAAGTCAGAAAATGTGGCTCAGATCCTGCTTTCAGCTTGCTAACATGGGATCCTGAAGGCTACCCAGAGGAGGTGAAGACAAAAAGGTTAATCTTTTGTTCCTCCCCCCACCCCAATTAGGAGAGAAACGGAAAGTTTAAAAAAATCAAAATTCCACTCTCTAGCAAAAATAGAGATGGTGCAACATATAAATATGCACATTTCCGCATTACATGTAAATACAAAAATGGAGTGAACATGCAAGAAATTAATGGTTATTTTGAATATCAGAATTTGAACATGAATGAAACGGTAGCTCTGTTAAGAGAATACCACCAGGCTCAGAAGCCAATTCTGGCTCGTGAACTGCTGCACACTTATATGGCCATTCCTTTGTTCAGGGAATCTAATGGCTGCACATTACAGGTGCTAAGAATCCAACGAGGGGAGATGAGGAGGGGGTGGGAAGAGAGAGTTGAGGGTATTAACTATCCATTTGAAGATATAAACTGTGAATCTGGTCTTTCAGATGTGGAATGTTATTAGCTAGAATAAGTAAGCTCTAATGTAAGACACTGTTCTAAATATGCTGTAATGCACTGTATATATTTCTTGTCTATTCATCACATCAAATCCACCATTAATGTTCTGAGAAACAAGAGAGAAAGAGCAAGGAGAAAAAAAAAACATCAGCCTCAGCATTCTTGACAGGCATTTAATCTCTTCCTATAAAGCTTTCTCATTCCACCAGACAGATGCAATAAATAAACTGAAGACACATGGCCAGGAATGCCATCCTGTGCTACAGGCCAGATCTAAAACAGAACGGAAATATCCCCCCAAGTGTGTGGAGAGAAGAGAAGGAGGAAGAGGCAGAACTTGGCAAATTATGAAAATGATTGCCCAGAGACAAAACTGAAATGGAATCTGATCCCAATCTAGAAACTCAGAATTTAATAATTAGGGTAATGGTTGGATTAGGCCTGAAAAAATAAAAAACAACATCTATCTAATAGTAAAAATAATATCTACAGCAAGGTAGACTTCTGCTGTTTTACCAGTGAATTCATGCTAGTTCTTATAGCTGGGTTTTACATATTATTCATAGTTTAATGGGTAAATCTCATAACTATTTGGGTCTACAGAACATTTTAAGTCATACTCTATTTTTAAAGCAGAATGGCTTGTTTGCTATGTACAACATAACTAAACTATATAATGACTTAATACAACATGGGAACCCTATTCTATAGAGCTGACAAAATAGGAATCACTAATTTTCAGGCTAGAAAGGACTTTTTAATAAACATATTCCTTTTGCTCATGCTCAAAGAAAACTCCAATTATCAATTAATTCAGAAAAGTGGGAGGAATAAGCCATGAGTTTATGTTCAGAGCATAGATAAATAGAGACTCTGAAAACTTTGCTCTACCCAGAGCAACCATTGTGTTTTGTTATGGCTTCTTTTCTGATCTGCCATAAATATTTTAACCTACCTGAATCATGTCAGAGAACCTTCTCAGTAGTTGGATTCTGAGTAAATGGTTAAGGCTATGGGAAGTTATGATTTACCACAAGCCTAGTGTGAAGTCTCGTGCTCTTAGCCTAAAATACCTCAAAGAACTGCTGCAGATAAAGCAAAAGTAACAGGAAAAGTATATACTACTTCTTAGAAAGGAACGAGATAAACATTTGTGAATAATATTCAATATATTTTAAAAATATCATATCTTTGCCTGTCCCAATATTGGCATATTTGTTTTTCAAAGACATACTGTATGCACAGGTGAGTGGTTTTCCAGATATTATTATGGCAAGAAATATGTGTATGTTGTAACAGAAAATAAATGTTTCTTCTGGGTACTTACTTTTCATAATTATTTGCAATAAGTCTGGATCAACACTCAACAGCTTCAAACTCTCTGGACCCTAATATAAATAAGACGTATTGTGATTTAAAGGTAAATGAAGATGAAAGTTTCTGGTTCTAACATCAATAGTTTCTGACACTGAGACCATTTTCTTGCAGAACATGAGGAAATCTGATATAAATTGTTTTAGAAAATAGAGTATACCTTTATAGTGCTATACCATTACATATATAGTTCTCATTGCTATCTATTTTTCTTCCATTCAATCATGCCTGATTCTCATTGACTGCCTGGACAAGTCCTTGCAGTTTTCTTGGCAAGGTTTTTCATAAGTAGTTTGCCATTGCTTGCTTCCTAGTGAAAAGAAACTAGTCAAAGGTCATCCAGATGGCTTTGTGCCTAAGGTGAGACTAGAACTCATAGGTTTCTGGTTTCTAGTTTGATGTCTTAACTACCACATCAACCTAGCTCTCACTTACGTTGCTATTCAGCAGAGGTGGGTTCCTACCAGTCCGCACCTATTCGGTAGAACCAGTTCGTCAAATCTACTGAACCGGTTAGAAGAGGTTCCACCAGTGGACCCGGAAAGCAGGCCACACCTACAGAAGAGGTTCCAAAAATTTTTGAAACCCACCACTGGTCCTTGGATATGATTATTCTACACTACCATGCTCATATTTATAAAACTCAGTGCCTCTGTGAAAGGTAAGGATGACTACTGCGTTTGTGGTGCAATCAGAACATTGCGTGTGTTGAAGTTGTTTTAACGCAAACCAAAGATGCCTTTTAAAAAACAAGTTTACATCATATTCTTATGCATGCCAATGCTGTGTGTGAGGTAATTTAAGGTGGTTCTGACAAGTGTCGTCGGAATCTTCATATCCGGTCACATGGGCGGCAAGACACTCCCATCCAGTCACATGGGTGGCAAGACACTCCCACAAAGGAGGCCACACCCACAGAGTAAAAAAAAAGAGTAGGTTCAAACAATTTTTGAAACCCACCACTGCTATTCAGATACATTAAAAGTAACATATGACAATGATATGCATTTGTATCTGATTTCATGATAAAGACTAAGAAGATAAGAGTTTTATTTGTGCATATTCATATTTGTCTACAGTGTTATCAAATGTATTATTACCTGCTTTGCTCCTTTTCTTTAAATTTGGACTGCTAACAGGGGTGAGTTGCTGCCAGCATGCGCAGAACATTAAAATAGAACTAAAAAACATGCTGGCAATGGCATGGGCAACCGGGGAACCGGTTTGGGGGCTTGGCCAGCCTGTCATCCCTACCAGTTTGGCAACCCAGTCACAATTTCCACTACCAGTTTGCCCGAACCCGTGCGAACCAGTAGCAACCCACCTCTGACTGCTAAGCAAGATCGCAGAAATGCAATCGTTCCACTGATCAACATAATCTAAGATATTGTTTGGATCTTTGTACTTACTTCTTAGCACTTGTCATTTCCCCCACTTAGTGTTTAAAATGCTACCACCAGCTATTCAATTTTTGCTACAGTGATGCCATGACAACTCTCACGTGACCTGCTGCAAACACACCACTGTTGTTAGAGCTTTGCTCAAGAAGGTTCCAGCTGATGACTCATACTCCTTGAAGGACTCCAGATTTAGATATATTTTCGGCTGTTTTAAGATGCATCGTGCCTACCAGCCAATTCTGCCGTGTGGCAATAAATACCTTCAGCAGAAGTGGGACAAAACTACTTACGAAGAGCATAAGAGAAAGGTAATCATAACTTTTTGATAACTTAAAAGCCATATGCACAAAGATAAACTTGTTGAAAGGAATAACTTTGTGGTCTGCAAAGGATAGGATCTGTTAGCCACCTCTTACCTTCCTGTTTATAGGTATTCTCTGCATGCCGTTCTTCTCAACTTTATATTTTAAACTAAATATAATTTTAGTACTCAAAATGTAGGTATAAAATCCCTTCCAAACTTAAAATACTTAGGGTAATACTTTTTTTTTTTAACCCTAAGTAAAATGTAACATTTCCCAAAGTATGACTACTTTTTGTAACTTTGAATGGTTACTAAATGAACTATTGTAAGTCAAGGACTACCTGTATTCAACATTGGGCCGCAACATTGGGGACCACAGGCTTAGAGAAAATTCATAATCAATGTGTTGATCTGTTCCCTTCTGATAAAGGTGCTCTTTTATGACATTACAGTATAATTCATCTTGATTCTACAGCATTTAACTAATTATTTCTTAAGACTGATTATAGTTCTACTTTATCATTATTCTGTTCTTATTTAGGTCTTAGGCCTTTTAAGGTAAACGATAAATAGGCATCCTATAAATATACTGTTCTGGAGTGTGTCTTGTAAGAACAAATGTAAAAACTAGCTTTATGTCCATAATGAGCTACAAGATAGAAAATGGTTATACCTGTAGAGGACATAAAGGATCAAAGAGGAATAAATAGGTGCTAGATAGGGCATGAAATAGAGAGTGACCATTGTAAGTGGAAGAGACTGGGATATTGAGTGAGCTAGAAATATGATGATGATGATGATGATGATGATGATGATGAAGAAGAAGAAGAAGAAGAAGAAGAAGAAGAAGAAGAAGAAGAAGAAGAAGAAGAAGAAGAAGAAGAAGAAGAAGAAGAAGAAGAAATTTCATGTATCTGTATGCAACGTTCATCTCAGTTCAAACCCATTAAATTGTAATCCTATGAGTAGAATCCTGGGATTAAGAGCCACTAAACAAGTATGACTTACTTCTGAGTAAACATGCGTAGAACTGTGTTAGTCAGATGTCACTATTTTGAGACATCTTTCTGTAGGAAAATTTTCCAGAAACAATGAATAAATGTATGAATGAGTGAACATGTAATTTAGCTGGGAGTATGGTGCACTGAATTGTAAAAAGATATATATATACAGGATTATGTTACTATGTTATGTTATGTTATATTACTGTATTGTGTTCAAAGCCCTCACAATGTTTACGAGTAGTCCTCACTTAACAACTGTAATTGGAACCAGAATTTCTGTCCCTATGTAATTTGTTTTGTGACTGCATTGTTTAGCAATGGCAATTGCCATCGTCAAGCAAGGTTTGCAGATTGTTAACTGAGGACTTTCTCATGACTTCCTGTCTGCGTCCAAAAAGCACAATCAATAGGACAACAAAGCATGCCCGTCACAAGAAATACCAGTAATTGATAAAATAAATACCAGTAATTGATCTGAAGAGGCCCAATGCTATTGTATCTACTTTTAAATAGCAGAGAATAATGTATACTTCCAGAAAGCCACATCAATTTTAACAGCATCTGTACAAGTATAGTCTGAAATGTAACACCACAAACAGTGTATATCTTCTGTACTATTTGCTGTTTGCTGCAAGGAGGCAAATTGCTAGGAGGCAGAGGCAGTTTTTTCCCCTTGTTTTCCTCCCAAAAAGTTAGGTGCATCTTATACTTTGGAGCATCTTATACCTCGAAAAATATGGTAAGTGAGGAATATCTGTAATCCTGCCACACCATTAGAATTCTAATTGCAATAGAGAGAGAAAAAGTGAAGAAATAATTGTTGCTTACTAAGAGCCAATGGGTTCTACTTCAGGTATTAAACAAATTTGGGAGTTTCCAAAGCTAAACATCAAATTGAAAGTAAGAGCCTTATTGATTCATTCATTCCAAGTGAAAATTAAAAACAAAAATTAAACACAAAATTAAACACATTTTTTAACCTGCTGCAGATCCTAAGAGCCAAGCCTGTGGTAGACACATCTACTCCTCCAACATATGGACATCTTCACTTGAAATTAAGAAAACTTAAGGTATGCTGCAATTTATACTTTTCTGTAGCAAAACCAGAGACAAGAGGGCTTAAAAGATCATGAGGTGCCCCATTATAATATAAACATTTATGAACTACAATCAAGATATTTTTTATTGTGTCTTTTTAAAATTTTTATATTTAAATGTCAGCCTTGCAAGATTTCAATGAGACAAGAAATACATCCAGGAGTACTAGCTGTATCTTCATTGCAAGGTTACATTAATACAACCTTGCAAGACTGAAAGTTCTCTCATCTCTCATTTTCACTGTCCTGAAAACTAGGTTTATCATAATTTTGTATAGGCAAACTATCTTTCAAGCCCTTACGATATTTTCTCTTTACTCCCAAGATCATCCCCATATACCATTACCTCAGAAAAACGCCCTGTTTTATACCATTTGAAGATATCTTAAAAATACAAATCTAGCAAAAACTAAGAGGTGAATTACTTAAGAAGAAATTTTCAAGATACTTCTTTTGCTAGCTGATGTGAATAGTGCATGGCCTTGATCTAATCTGGATATAGGAATTGAGCGGAACTGCACTAGGTCAAACTACAGTGGAGGTTGTCCATAGTAATTTTCAAATACACATGGCTCCGAATCTCATTTTTTTGAACACTTCAGGTTAACATGTGATTTGATTGGTTTTGGCTTTGTGTAAGGTATGTAGTATGAATCTAGCCATTGTTTATGAACTGTGCCATTTGGCTTGGTGTTTTCTGTGAAATACACCAAGCAAAATATAGATCTGTCATGGGTAAAAGAAATAGTGTTGATACAGATACTGAGTCAGAAAGAAATACAAGTAGTCCTCAACTTAAAACCACAATTGAGACCAAAATGTATATTGTTAAGTGCAAAATTTGTTAAGTGAGTTTTGCTTTATTTTATGACTTTCCGCACCACATTTATTAAGTGATTCACTGCAGTTGTTAAGTTAGTAACATGGTTGTTAAGTGAATCTAGTTTCCTCATTCACTTTACTTGTCAGAAGTTCGCAAAAGGGGATCACATGACTCCGGGACACTGCAATCGTCATAAATGTGAGACAATTGTCAAGCATCTGGATCAGGGGTGGGTTCCTGCCAGTTCTAACCTCTTCTATAGAAGAGGTTTCACAAATCTACAGTGCCGTTTAGAACCGGTTCCAGCTCCCTCCCCCTGCCTGTCCGCACATCATCAAGATGAAGAGCGAGAGGAGGAATTCTGGGAGTTGAAGTCCATAAGACTTAAAGCTGTCAAGTTTAAACACCCCTGGGGTTTTTTCTAAAGGGTTAGGGGTGCAAGGGTCTTGTAACTTGACAACTTTAAGACTTATGTGCTTCAAATGCCAGAGTTTCTGAACCAACATTTTGGTTGCTAAGCAAGAGCATTGTTAAGTGAGTTTCACCACAGTTTACAAGTTGGCCACGCCCACACAGTCACATGGCTGGCAAGCCACTCCCACCCAGTCATATGGCCGGCAAGCCCCTTCTACCCGGTCACATGGCCAGCAAGCCACTGCCACAAAACAGGCCACACCTACAGAAGAGGTTCTAAAAAATTTTTAAACCCACCACTGATCTGAATGCAAATCATGTGATCAGGGGATGCTGCAATGGCCATAAGTGTGAAAAATGGTCATAAGTCACTTTTTTCAGTGCCATTGTATAGGTAGTGTTAATGGGGATGGGGGGGAGAGGAAAATATTAATTGGATATAAACATAATGTATTAAAATATTCTTTTTTTAATGCCTGAAGCTTGATACAGACCGCTTGTCTACAATAGAACGAGATAACCATTTGTTACTAAAGAAGATATCTTACATCATGAAGACTGAAGGAAGAGTAGATAATAAAAATGAATATGTAACCAAAAGGTAAGGTTCAGAGTAAAAATGATGAAATGATATAGCTGTAATAACTGCAATATTATTCTACTTGGGGCCCTTCTGCCTTCCGGCTGTTGTCTCCGTAGTCCATGGTTACAAGACATGTATACTTTCAAAAAAAATGTTATGTGGCTTACAAAGTTAAGAGATCAAATAGGAATGAGATCTAAAACATTTTCCCAGATTTGATTTCCTAATTTCTGCTACATAAATTGTTAAAATGGTGTGGGGTGAGAATTGGGTTAGTGGATGTAACATTTACTTGAGTTGTAGAGGACCATTTACCTGAGCTATAACTTGCATCATTTCATCATTTTTGCTGAAGGTTTCATCCCAGCTTCCAAATAACTTAATAAATATTGCAGATGTTGGGAAACTGCCAACCAGACTGCTGGGAGGAGGAGAAGGTTACAAGTGGGGAATTAGCCTTGAGTCCCTGTGCAGCTACAAGAAGCATAAGCCTGCTTCCCCTCTCCTCCCCTTGCCCAGATCCATAAAACCTTATCTACTTGTTCATGGGGAAGGCAAAGAATCTGGGTGATTCTTGTAATATAAGTAGAAATCAATGAAGTTGCTGAGTTAAGCTATTCATGAATGGCTCTGATTGCTTGCAGTTCATAGCAGAGAACTTATTACTCCATTTATTTGGTGCGAGGGGGAAAAAAGAGAACTCCAGCTTTTATTGGACTAATAAAAAAAGTCCAGCCAAAAAAACCAAAAACAAAACACAGGATAGTTCCAGGAGAAAAAACTAAAATATTTCTACTAAGTTTCAAACTGCTAACTTCCTGTGTACTATATTATAACCCCTATGCTATTGAGACATTACTGCAAGTTTAACAATACTATAATTACAGTTTAGGGATATTAGGGAGCTAAACCAGAAAAAATGAAAAAAGACATTCTAATGTTAAAACTGGTTGCTATGGACTATATAGGAGTGCAATAGCTCAGCAGTTAAAGATACTGATCTTATCACTGAAAAGCTGACAGCCCAGGGGTGCAAGACTTGAGTCTGTGTGGCAGGCTGAGCTCCTGTTACTTCTCCAGCTCCTGTCTACTTAGCATTTCAAAATAATGCAAATGAGAATAGTTAAATAGGTATCACTTATAAGGCAACAGCTTTCCTTGTCCCCCAATATATAGTCACACTAGCCACATGAGCATAGACGTCTCTTCAAATGATGCTGACTTGCTTGGTTAAGAAACGGAAATGAGCACCACCCTGTAGAATCAGACACTACTGGACAGGAGAAACATTTACCTTTATGTACTGTATGCATGTATATGCATTTTGATCTTCTAGCTATGCACACTTACGTTTTTGAAAAAGTATAAATAATAAAAATAAGATCTATTTTGGTAATAACTACCAGCCTAATTAAGGAGACACTGTCATACAATACACATAACTAGATCAGTTAAAGTTCATTGTATTAAAACCTGGGAAGGTTCCTTCTAAGCAGTTCAGTTCAATAGCACAAGATAAAGTTTTAATATTTAAATCTCAGGGGGGTGGGGGGGGGCGCTTTTCAGTCCTTGCTAATTTGCAGTATTAGAACTTCCATCATCCAGAGCCATTGTGAAAGATAAACAGTAGTGCAAGCTACAGCAATGTGACAGTAACAAAAGAGAGCTGTGAATTCAGTTTAAGTTAATTGAAGGTGCTCAGTGTAGAGCAGTAAGAAGAATTTATTTTCATTTGCCTTTCTGAAGATAGGACAGAATGCATTTCACTTTTGATGCTTGAATGATTAATTTATTACACAGAGCTCTCCCTCCTCCCTCTGCTTTTAGTTTAAACAGAGAAAAACGAGAGCAAGAATTATTCAAAATAAACCATGAAAATTGTGCCATTCTGGAAAGAATTGCAAAGTGTAAATCTCGGTACAGTATCCAGAAATGGAGCGAAGATTGGCAAAAGACTAAAAACTACATGAGCAGTATTACAAGATATCCTCAAAGCCCTTGTGAGTTGCAGATTCAAAAGGTAATTACTGCTGCTAATTATATACATACCACACATTTCTGCTGGTCTCTGTGTATCTCTAGGTCTTCTGTTGCTAAGCTGTACCTCTTGCAGTTTTTAGGGCAGAAGAAACTTGTGTTAATGAAAACCTGGAAAATTCCATAGTTGCTTCAATAACTTGAATAGCATTTGCTAAACCCATGATAGTTCAGGTAGTTCAGTGGATTGTAATGCAACTCACTTTGTTTATAAGAGATGGATTTAAAAGATGCTAGGAAACATAAAGTATGAATAAACGGGATATAAAAAGCTGCTAACATGAAGATTAAATGAATTTAATCTGTGACTCTATTTTGGTTTATTTAATTACTATTAAATATCAATGTAATATCAATTTAAGGGATACGGTGGCTCAGTGGCTAAGACGCTGAGCTTGTTGATCAGAAAGGTCAGCAGTTCAGCAATTTAAATCCTTAACACCATGTAACTGAGTGAGCTCCCATTACTTGTCCCAGCTTCTGCAGTTCAAAACCATGTAAAAATGCAAGTAGAAAAAATAGAGACCATCTTAAGTGGGAAGGTAACAATGTTCTGTGCGCCTTCGGCGTTTGGTCATGCCGGCCACATGACCACAGAGACGGCTTCAGACAGCACTGGCTCTCCAGATTTGAAATGAAGATGAGCACCACCCCCTAGAGTCAGGAACGACTAGCATATATGTGCGAGGGGAACCTTTACCTTTACCAATGTAATGGTTTCGTGAAAAACTTAGCTAAGAGAATTCAATATACAAGGATACAACCAGAAATGGATTTGGATTTGGAATGGATTTCTTGTGGAGACCCTTAAACTCTGAATAATGAGTCCCGAATTAATTTTTCCTGCCTGCAGCATTGATCCACCTACTGTGAAAGTGAATATTTTAACTACCTCTTATTTTATTTTAATAAGAAGAAAACTGTGGCAGTTACCTATCAGATGATTACTTTCATATGGCGAATATGAATGAAAATGAGGCAGACATTCCTGCTAGAGGAGAGGATGGAGTGGATGATTTTTAAAGCAGGGGAAAAAACACCCATAGGAGAAAAGAACTAAAGTACCAATGAGGGGAAAAAAGGGAAGACATTTCAGTTACATAGGACCAATGAACAAACAATCCTTGTATTGGCCATATTTTGCATTATATGCATATGAAAATAATTGTTGCTTCACAGTATTATTTTTTGTAATTCAAAGGTAATGATTGATCCTTTTGAGACTCTCATTAAGGGAACATTTCAAATCAGTTCAAACTGATGGGCATGGTGTCAAGATTTGGAATGAATCCACTGACTGATCATATGAAGCTCTATACATAAAAATTTGCACATGCATACATTTCACTAAGCTTAAGAGTATGGGAGTTCCAAGTTTTGTAAATAGAAAATTAATCAATGTTTTTATATAAAATATTATTTGTCTTTTTTTCTTTCTGTCCAAAATAACATATCACTAGCACTGAAATTATGCAATCCACTTACTTTTCCCATCCCTCTAAGGTCAGATTTTATGTATCCAAGTAATACCTAAAATCCTGGTCTGCTTTAAAGATCAACAAAAGCAATTCTTAGATGTTAGAAGCATGGGAAGGCACTTTCCTTCAAAAGGATTTTAAGACTTTTATCTTCATGCAACAAATATCTTGAAGGGAATAAATGTGAAGTTGCAATGCTTTCTCTGCTTTACATTAATCCAAAATCTCAAACCATTTCTAAAGCAAACATTCCTGAGTCAAGGGTCTGAAACCTTTGCAAGAAAGCAGAGAGAATGTAAGTAATTCCCAAATCTGTAAATACCAACACATTCGGTTGAATTGTAGTTCAATTAAAATAAATTAAACAGCATTGGAACAAGGTCTCAACAACCAGAAAAGCAACCAGAAAAGGACCAATATTGTCAAATCTTGCAGCTGTTATAGTTGTAATAGAATTTGTATTAAAATAAGCAAGGTAATCGAATTAAAATAATTGAATAGTTAACTTTTGAAAAATTTGCAAAGATATTTGAAAATCCATCTTTTTGTTTTAAGAAAATAAAGCTATTTTAAACTACTCATTTATCCACTACTCATTTACCACTTATCATCACACAGGGACAACATAAGAAAATGTATAAAAAAAGACTGAAAGATAACAAACTGAAAGTTGAACATCTGACAGATAAGCAAGAACAAGCAGTAGAACTAATCCACCAAGACAAAGAAGTGAGTGAGGATCATCAAGGAGAAAATCCAATAGAAAAGGCTTAATTTTAATTCTTGCATTGGCAGTTCAGACAATGGACATTACACGCTTGAATTCTTGATGTATGGATATAATTACTGGGAAATTACTATAGTTATAAATATTAAATATGTCTCATAGATGAATAATGTTCACACCAGTTATTAAGTATGAACGTATTAGCAAGCTAATTAGGCTGGCCATCCTAAGTCATTTACATTAATGATAATTAATTTACAAGAGCACTACTTAAAGCTGAATATTATGTGATAGTCAGAATCTTCTTTTCTAAAGCAAATGTAACACAATATTAATAAAAACTACAACAGGCTGGCTGACTGATAGATATTTAAGGCTATGCTAAAGTGTGTTAATAACAGAAATCTCTTAGTATGCTAATATATTAAATAAACAATAGCTCATTAATAAAACAATTTTGATGATCAGTCATATTTTTTACATCTTCTAGTGGCTTTTCTTTAAAAGTATTCTGAATTATACTGTCAGAACGATGAGATTCAGAAATGTGCCATTTTTTGTGCTACTCGTGATGCAATCCAATGCTTTACTTGTGTGAAATATGAATTTAAAAAAATAAACTCCTGGTGATTTCATAGATAGTACATCTATGTAGTTTTCTTGATAACAGTGTAGAATTTTAATGTATAGACCTGGAATTCCCAGGGAGTTTCTTATTTTAAAATTAACTTTACCTTTTCAAAATCATCACTGCTTCTACCTGGATGCACAGGATTAAATACATATTGTATGCAGTTAAACATACTGTATATGAAGTATTTATCTGGTTAAATAAAATGGATTCAGATTTAATTACAAAGTAGAGTGTGATTTCAACTCTATAAATAATTCTATATGTACTCAACAGAATAGTAGCAAAATCATCATGTTATAATTTGAAATTTTAAACACTTGTGGTTTTTAGGTTCTGCATCAACAATTAGAATTAACACTGGATTCTTTTACCACATTCAAGTAGGTGTCAAAAATATATATCAATGTCTTGGTCCCATTTCTCTGAAAACATGTCAGGAGTTTTAGCACATTCCTAGTCTGATTTGTGCAACACATATAGTATACAATTGCAATAGTGTGTGTTCCTTTTATCAGTGCACATTGTAAACAATTGGCAACTTGAAATCTCGTTACTTTTATATGTAAATATACTTGATCATTGCCTAGGATATGGAACCATAGGCTAAGATCTATTTATAGCTCAACAAATAAAAGTGTTGAAGTACCTTCTATTAAGGAACAAAGAACAAGTAAATTACAAACACATCATAAAATGAAATGACAGTTGGCAAACTGTAATCCTTCTTCCTGAATAAACATACTTTGATCAGCAGTGTTGGGTTCTTAAATGAGATTAAAGAGCATTCGATGGATCATGTGTCTTTCCCCTCACTTAAGGAAAACCACACACATGAATAGATTTACAATGCTGACAGTAGGCTCTTGGTCTAAGATCCAAAATATACAGAAGCAGAAATTTCAACCAGGGTTTTATGTCATTAAAACAAAAAATCAAAGTTGAAACCTAAAGGAGAAAGCTACATAAGTAGCTACATAAGTAAACTCTCCAATACTTCAGTCATCATTAAAATAGACTTTCCGTAATAAGCTGATTGTTTGTTTTAAAAAAGAATATTTTACTTTCCAAACACCTTCTGTGTGAGAGTAGGTGGTTGGTTGTTTAATAAGCTGATTGTTTGTTTTAAAAAAGAATATTTTACTTTCCAAACAGCTTCTGTGTGGGAGTAGGTGGTTGGTTGTTTGCAGTCATAGATTTATCTTTAGATAAAAATTACAACGGTGTACCTGAAATCAATTTAACATGGACAAATATCATAAAAGGCAAAGTTAAACCACCAGATTTCATTTTTGTCTGTGCATTGCTTAGACTCAATGCTTTCTCTTAGCAAATGAGATAGCACAATTTTGTTAACCTTTTCCCAGAAATTTCACTAGTTGAATTTGTTGGAAGAAATGTCCTTCTGGATTCAGTTCCAAGTGGGGAAAAGACACTAGAAACATGGAGGCTGCTTGTAAAGATGGTTTAATGGTGTACAGGGTCACATGGCTTGAGCTCCTGAACAGAAAAAGGAATCACATGCTTCAAATGTTGGGTGAAGAAGAAAAGAGGCTGAGATGCTGAAAGTTCCTGGTTTTATGCCTTATACAATAGCAGAGTTGGAAGGGACCTTGGAGGTCTTCTAGTCAAACCTCCTGCCTAGGCAGGAAATCCTATACCGTTTCAGACAGTATCTTTCTGGTCTTTGATATTGATCTTGTATTCTGATTGGTTGTCAGACTCCCATAGGACCATGCATGGGTATCTGTAGGCTGTGCTTTGAGTCAAAGTTTGGTTGCCTTGCTGGCTGATGTAATTTTCCTAGGTGCCTTGTGGTGAGTTTCTGTAGAAAGCTAATACTACTTTTGTTATGTAGTGTAGACTAGCTCAGGCTTTAATGACTCGTTGAGAAAGGTGGGGGAGTGCAGTAAGCTGCAAGGAGCTGCTTTGTCTTTAAAAACATGCTTCTCCTGTTTCACACCCAGGGAGATATAATATTCTGCCTTTTTAATATTTCCCAGGATATTTCATTTTTCTAGGAGAGGGATGGGTTTTAACTTCCTACAAATTCTTCAATTAAAAAACAACAATGACCTTAATGTCTTGATTAGGATCATCCCAACCATTTGCTAATATAGAAAGAAATTCAGCTCTGCACACCAGGCATGGTATAAAAGATAACTCAGTAAAACATGTACAACTGTCTATTTCTAAGCACACATATATACAAACCCCTGGTAAGGGATATAATTAAAATTCCCTTCCGTGACCATTGAGAATAGGATAGAATGCCCTTCTGATGTGAAGGCCCTTCTATAAAGACCAGGAACACTTCTACAAAAATATTTAAGAGAAGGTATAAGATATACTGCCAAATGGTGATATACAGTTTATATCTGCTTTTTGTAAATCTAAATCAAACACCTTCTTCTTAACCTCAGCAATGGCTTTCTGCACGGAAGATGAATCAAGTGAGGATTAAGAGTCCATAGTAAGTCAGGCCAGTGACTATCTTTGCTGGAGAAGGTGTGTTTATCAGAATGAGAGGGACAGGGTTAGGGTTAGGAAACTGTGCCCAGTGGCACTGTCAGCCTCTGTTTTGGTTACTTGCTTATGGCTGCTTTGCTACTCTTGCTTACTGTCGGCTGCCATAGGAATGGGGGGGGGGCATGGTATTGGGGAAGGGAATAATATTGTACTGGAGGAGTTTTGTTCTCACCATCTTCTGCGCATGCTGGTGGCTGATGTTTGGATTTGGTCAAGGCCAACCGTCTCACATACCAACTTGATGAGGCTGTTTGAAGATGCACCCCACATGACACCTTAAGGAGTTGCAGATTGGACACTGGGTTGGGGAATTGGGGGGAGGGTGCTGGGTAAACGTTTGATATGTATATGTTTCTGCCTTTCTGGCTCAGATCTTGCTCTCCTTTTAGCTACTTTCACTTCATATCCTGTAAAAGTACTTTATCTCTATTAACATGGAGTTGAGGTTTTTCTTTTTGGATATTGAAGGTGGCATAGCCAAACATTTTAAAGCCTTTAAAGAAGAAGGCAGGTAGAGTCTGGGCCAATCCGACCCCTGGAGGTATGATATTCCACGGAGAGAGATCTGGCCATCACATGGAAGCAACAGATACCTCCACCAACTCCAAATCACATTGCCCCTGCTCTGACAGAAAAAAAATCAGACCTGGCATTAAATCACTAATGCTTGTTGGACTCGGGATGAACAGGAACAGGCCCATGCCTGTCATGGTAGCCATGAATTTCTGAACTGTCTCTTATCTCACTTCCATGGAAGTCAGATTGAAGTCCCCCAGAACCATAAGAAACTAAGAAACTCTATCATCAATTCGTTTATGGAGACAAGGAGTTTGTGCAGGGAGGTTGCTGTACCACAAGGTTACTACAACAGCTGATCCCTGTTCGTGGCTTATTGAATATGTTACACAGCATGCTGAAATCATGAACCATAGTTCTGGTTCACATAAGGCACTAATCCTAAACCAAACCATATTAAGAATTAACATGAAGTTTGAAACAAGTTTTATAAATCGGAGTGATTTGGTTGCCTGTTCCTGTGACCACCTCCATTCTCTAACTGTTCTTTCCTAAACTGTTCTTTAAAAATCAAAGTGACACATCAGCAATATAACATCATTTATTAATTGCACGGTACCTAATTTGTTACATTCATATATTTTATGTTCTAGAATATCAGAATTCACCAAAATCTATTGAGTAGCAATATAACTATTCTCTTGAAATATGCAGGCAGCAATTACATATATAAATTAGGTATTTAGTCCTTCATCCTCAAATATAGCTTTGTAATTCCAAAACATATGGTTCAATTACTACTTCACTTTTAGACTTCAGCAAAATTTAAATAAATCAAATGCTCTGTTATTGGTTTCCTTAAAATACATCATCATGTTGTTTGTTAGTGATTTTTTGTATCTCTCCATTAGGTTACTTTGAGCTTTTCCTGGCGATAAAAAATTGGAACACACATTTAAACTTCAATGAAGCCTAAACTACATGGAATGCTATTAAAATGATGGCTAATTAGTAAACATAAACATAATGGTTTAAATTATTCTTTTTGTAGTCTGTGGCAACAGTCCAATACTAGCCCTGTTCTATACTCTATGTTAACCCAAGCCCATATTCAGGGGAAAAACTGTTGCACACACAGCTAGTATAGATTTAGTTACAAACATATAAACTCTCTTCACCAACAATCAAAATACCTCATTCAGTTTTGGAGAGACATAGTGACTTGTAGGGAGGAGAATGGGAAAATAAAGAAAGCAGGGGGGAAAGCATATATAGGAGGGTATTGAAATGCATGAGGCTTTGAGAGACTAAACTGTGCTTGGAGTGGGGCAGAATAGAAAGAGAACACACATATTCATCTACAGGTTCTGAGCTGCCAGTAAGTGATGCATGTAGTTCTCTGAGCTAACAATGTTATCCAGAAATGATTTATGATTTCTTGCCATGTTATAGCACCATCATGTGGCTATGTGCTTCCTTCATGAAAAAAGACTGACTTCACATTTTAGTACTATTCCTCCTATTAAAGTAATACTTCCAACTTTCACATCAGTATTTTCTAGAATTATATTATTATAGAATTCCTCTATTACATATTAATTAATTAATTAATTAATTAATTAATTAATTACTTTAATTCTAGCTATTTTAAGACACGCTAACTGATCATATCTAAATAGTATCAACATTATATTTGCACATACTGTACTTTTTTCTTAAATTTATAAGAAAACTGGAAGAAAAAACACTTCCCAGTGTTAGTGAACATTGGGTATAAAAGCACTAGTTGATGGGAAGTAGCATTTCAATTTCTGGTCATCCACAAATAGAAATGACAATTCAGTACCCAATCCAGTGGATTATTGTTGTTTCAATTATTCAATAATTTTGTGAATAAGATATGTGGTGTGTCAGTTAAGATTTTGGACTTGATCTGGTGTGACCCAAATTCAAGCCCATGAAGTTTACTAAGTGGCTTGGGGCAGTCAAATGCAACCTTACAGGAATAAAACAGGGTAAGATGTCCTATGTATTTCTATCTGAAAACTCGGCTGTAAATTTAATACTTAACTTGTATTGTAATTGTTGAAATTCCATTATTGGTTGCTGATGGTTTACCCTGCCTAGTGATGTCCCCCAATTAAGAGGTAAGTTACACTGAACACAAACAGGAGTTATTTCTGTTTTTGCATTACTCAATTACTTTTTCTATAAGAAAAAAATACCAAATACCATTAATGTATAAAAAGTAATAATTCTGGAACCCACAGATGTAGTTCAAATTAGGAAGAAAAAGCCTGCTGCCTCTTCAATTTATTTCCCTTCTATAAATGATTAAATATGACGAACAACAACAACAACAACAACAACACCACTACACATTCCTAAGTAAAGCCTCGGTACTTCATCCTCTATAGGTCGGACATCCTCGGAACGCCAAGCGCAGAGGCCGCGTTTCCGGCGACACAACGGTGCAACTGAGAACGGCACACAGGACCATACTGGGGGGAGCGTAATTACTGACGGACTCGTGAAGCCATGGCGAGAGGAACGCGTTGAATGAGGAGGGGGCGGGGTCTTAAGTTTCGGAAGCGGCTCACTCGGGGTCAGGAAGGCAGCGGCAGTTGCGAGGCGTCCGGCAGCGCCGTGGGGGGCTCCAGGGAACGGGCTAGCCTGCTCACCCGGTTCCTCCCGCGGTCGGGCACGGAAGGGGCATGAATCTGGAGCGCCTGAGGAAGCGGGTGCGGCAATACATCGACCAGGTGAGGCTTCCGAGGTAGCATCCCTTTGCCTGCCGCCGCCTCTGCTTCTCGGTCTCCGGTCCTGAGGCTGGGGCTGCTTATCGCGTGGACGTGGTGTGGGAAATGGGGCGAGTGGGACCGTTCCCGGGCGTGGGTCGCGGGGTTTAGGGAATTTTCAAAGCCCCAAGGAGCTGCGGGTGAGTTTCTGCCTTCCCTCTCTCTGACACTTGCCGCGTCCCAAAGTTGCTTCCTCGTCCCTGGTTAATTGGAACGAGCAGCAAAGGGCTGAGGCAACAGCTCCGGGAGAAGGAATGAATGTGCCTTTGACTGCATAAAAATGCCATGGTTGGCTACTATCTGGCCTTGATTTTTATTTATTGTGTGATTGATTGATTGATTAATGCCTCCAGGTCATTTTTTGAATCCTAGGGGGATTTGAATTGGTCTCCCCATCTGTTCTTCCCTTGGTTGAAAAAAACATGGTGCCGGACTGAGGATAACTATGCCTGTTACTGTCTTCCTGGATCTAAACTATGTTGAATTATCATTATTTCAGTACAGGTTCATTGGAAAAAATGTCTTCTGCATAGCTCGGTATAGGGATGAATATGGTATACATGTTACTAGAGAGGCTTAGTTTTAAATTCCTTTGCAGGTAGTCCTCAACTTGCCAACCAAAATTGAGCTCAAAATTTCCGTTGCTGAGCAAGACAGTTGCTAAGTGAGTTTTGCCCCATTTTACGACCTTTCTTGCCACAGTTGTTAAGTCTATTACTGCAGTTGTTAAGTTAGTAATTACAGTTATTAAGTGAATCTGGCTTGCCCCATTGACTTTGCCTGTCAGAAGGTTGTAAAAGGTTGCACAGAACACTACAACTGTCATAAATACAGGCTAATTGCCAGCACCTGAATTTTGACCACATGGTCATGAGGATGCTGCAAAGGTCATGTGAAAAATGGTCATAAGTCACTTTTCAGTGCTGTTTTTAATTTTTAACTGTCACTAAACAAATGCTTGTAGATTGAGGACTACCTGTATTTTCATGAAAATTACTTGATAATCTTTAGCCCTATCAAAATTTCTCAACTTAACCCAGGTTACTGCAAAAATAAGATGCAGAATGGAGTGGCGAATTCTGTATAGAACTCACTGATTGGAAGATATGAATATAATAAATATATATATATATGTATATTTTCTAACAATAAATTGTAACTTTATTTCCTAAAAACAGCAACAGTATCAAAGTGCTCTATTTTGGGCAGATAAAGTAGCATCATTGTCCCATGGTAAGTTTCATATTTTATTTTATATGTATATGTGTTTTTAAAAATTACTTTGTATTTTCATTTTCATTTTCCCTTACTATATATTGTATTTTTATGAGTTGGCTATTTTAACTGGGAAAGTTGAGAATTGATGAGCTATACAGATAGTCCTCACAAATAATTTTAAATTATGACAGTACTAAAAAGTAATTTTATGGTCTATTTATGATCTTCATAGCATCCCTCAGTCATGTGAACACCATTACAATCCATATATGTTGTCCTATGCCTGGCCTGTGGTGTTTTTTTTTCCTTTATCTTTTCTCCTCTTGCAGAGCAGAGAAATTGGAGAGAAAAGAGATTGCAAGAAAATAAGCTGTTTACTCTTCTATACATCAAAAGCAATGTGGTTGTATTTGCAGCCTGGGGTGCTAAGAGATTTCAAGGGAGTAAACTGTTAGTTCTTCTACACATTGAAAGCAATGTGATTGTGCTGGCAATGGGAAAAGGTCAGGCAAGGAGAGATTGTGGACAGAACTAGCTTTCTTTTTTTTAATCCCCTCCCCCAGAGTGGAGAGATTGGAGAAAGAGAACTGTAAGATATTTGCGTAATTTAGCTGCCACTCTTGGCCTCAGGCTGAGGCATGATTACATTGCTTTTGATGTGTACAAGACAGTAAGCTGACCTTGACCATTCCAAGAGGTGAGGGAATGGTTAGGAGGCAAACAACAGGTGGGATGTCTCTTTCCAACTGGAAAGCTCAGTTGCAATCATGTGATTTCCCACTTAGTGAATGCCTTACTTAGCTGTGCAATTGCTTGTCACATGTAGGGTTGTTAAGTGAGCACTACCTGTGTAATAAATGTTCTTGGTTTTCAGGAGTTAGATCTCTTGTTACTATATCATATAGAATCAGTATAGTTGTTTTGTGAGGATGCCCTGATTTTTGATACTTAGTTCACACTGAGTACCTACTTTGCTTTCATATGGTTGCAGTGTTTATGCAGATGCATTTGAATTTCAATGCTAAGATGAGCTCAATTTATAAATGAGCTCAATTTGTACGTGTTAGAAATGTTGTGAATAAAATAATCAGTCTGCATTGTATTGTAAATTAATAGTAGAATGCAAATAAAGTACAACTGATAAGCTATGTGTAATATTAAATTTTTTGATATGCCTGTGTGATTATTTTTAGAAGATCCACAGGACATTTATTGGTTGGCTCAATGTCTTTACCTTACATCACAGTATCACAGGGCAGCACATGCTCTTAGGTCAAGAAAATTAGATAAGGTAAGTGACCACAGGCATACTATAATACTTCATCTTTTTTAAAAAATTACTTTATAGCATGTGTAAGAACCTTTTTTTTCTTGGTTAGAATATATTTGCTAGGAGCAATGTGTTAAAAGCCTGATGCCAGCAACAGAAAAGCTGCAGATAAAAATTAGTTCAGCCACACCACCGCTTATGCAAATGCTATCACTGTTATTTCTTTTTCTCTTTCCCATGGACATCTCTTCCACTGGGCTAGAATTTTGCATTTGGTAAAAAGTTTCTCATTTATAGAGTGTATACAGGATTCTTTTGGTATTTTGCTTAAAACCAGAAAAGATTCCAATAAGTGCAAAACAGGTAGTTCAGTTAAGTTACAGAAAAAAATTATAAAATAGAATGAATGTAAAACTGGATAAATTGAATAAATAAGAGATATAAAGGGCATATTGAGCATCAAGACCTCTTAATACTGTTCATCTTCAACTGAAAACTAATTAGAATTTCTGTTTTCTTTAGTTACATGAAGCATGTCAATACTTAGCAGCTAGATGTCATGTAAGTATTTAGTGACAACACATTTCTAATAAATTGCCAATGAGAATCAAAAAATTAAAAAAATCAAAAATTAAAAATTTGATTTTTGTCTATCTTCTAATTTTAAAGAAGCTACATTCAGATGATACTTTAAACATTATAATTTCTTAATCTTTTAAGTAACAACAACATTAAATTAATATAAATATTTTATATGAACTATTTTGTTTATGTATTTATTACACTTGGTTGCTACCCATCCTGCCACAAGGCAACTCAATTGTAGCTATGTGAGTTGGTGTAGAACCATGAGAATAAATAGCTATCCAGTTTATTTCTGAAGGTGTTAATTTTTAGAAGAAAATAGAGAAATTGGGAATGGAATTAAAAAGCATGGATAAGATAATTAGAATTCAAAGAATGGAACAGGTGAATGGAAATTGAAGCATTGTATAGATTATGAAACAGAGGAGGTAAGACATAAATCTAGTATAATGGAGGGTGGATAGATATATGAAGGTAGAGTTGTCTTTAAACATATAATTGTGGTGTATGTGGTATATGTGAATTGGTTAAGCAATATTTTATTTTCTACACACTGCTGCTTCAGTGATAAATGTTCATACTCTGAGTTTCTCTGTGTAGTATGCTGCAAAGGAATATCAGCAGGCTCTTGATATACTTGACATGGAAGAACCAATCAACAAAAGATTGTTTGAAAAATACTTGAAGGATGAAAGTGCAGTGAAAGACTGTTCTAATGACTGGGAAATTTCACAAACGTCAGTAAGTGTTACTTGGGAGTAAGCTTTGGAGGGTTATTGGAAGATCTAACTTTAGCTAGATAAAAATAAAGTATTTTAGGAATATCCACATAGACCCATACTTCATTCATAATCCTAACCCTAACTTCAGTCTGATGTCCTCTAAAAAAGCCTTTCCCAACAAAACTGGAAGGTCCTAAGAGGGGAGGAAGCAATCTTACAGTAAAATGATACAATTTAAATAAACAACAAACCAATTTATAGAGCTTTATATAAAATAATTCTGTTGAAAGACACATGTTATTAAAAAGTATTTCTCAGATGTAATTTGAGCTCAACTTCTAATTGAAAACCTGGATTTAGTCTCTTGATTTTAACCCTTTCTTATTAGATCAAGAGTTCGATTTGCCTTTTGAGAGGGAAGATCTATGATGCTCTTGATAACAGAACTCTGGCAACGTTCAGCTACAAAGAGGCTTTGAAACTTGATGTTTACTGCTTTGAAGCATTTGACCTTTTAACTTCACACCATATGTTAACAGCAGAAGAAGGTTTGGATAATATTTTTCTTCACATAATTAAAAAAAATATTTCTACAATATATTGTATGTAGAATCCATTAGTTAGCATATTCAAACTAGCTTCACTAATCTTTTTACAAGATTTAGGTTTTAGGACATTGCTGAGCACTAGGAGAAAGATTTGCCAATTGTTGCTATTTTTTTCTGTCCTTAAACAAATTGTTGAAATCTAGTGACACGTAAAACCCTACGATATGAAAAAATAGGAATATTTGGATCCTATACCATTTTTAAATATCTACTTCATTTTATTTTCAGAAAAGGAACTACTTGAATCTCTACCTCTTAGAAAACAGTGTACGGAAGAAGAACAAGTATTACTGCATTTTCTGTTTGAGAACAAATTGAAAAAGGTAATCTTTTAAAAATAAATATAATAGGTAATTCTTGACTTATGACTTGTTTAATGACTGTTCAGTTACCAGACCTTGGAAATAATGCTTTACAGCCCATAGTGACTCAGCCTGTGGTGAAAGCTGATAGGAAAAATGAAGATTTCAATCTTTATTAATTTATTATATCTGCATCTAGCTATCAGAGACTCTTAGTCATTAACAGAATAGAAAGAAACACAGTAAGCATAAAAAGGAATAATACTGATTCAAAATTATAACTCCTCAAAAATCAGTGTTATCTAGGGCTTGGCTCATCTTCTATTGCCAGTGGATAGGAAAAGTATTCCCTTGGCCATAGCAAGGGTTTATTTAGGCAGAGGCCAATATGGGTGGAAGTGCAAAAAGTAAACAAAGCTGGGAATTCAAAGGCAGATTTCCTTTCCTCTAATAGTTTTTTTTTTCCTAGAACAGTCTAGCACACAGGGGCTTAAGAGAAACAAGACCCTCAGTTTTTAGCAAACGATATGGTTGATACAGAATGGGCATGAGTAAAGAGCAATAGCAATATCACTTAGACTTATATACTGCTTCATGGTGCTTTTACAGCCCTCTCTAAGTGGTTTACAGAGTCAGCATATTGCCCCCAACAATCTGGGTCCTCATTTTGCCTACCTCGGAAGGATGGAAGGCTGAGTCAACCTTGAGCTTTGAACTGCCGAACTGCAGCTAGCAGTCAGCTGAAGTAGCCTACAGTAGTGCACTCTAACCACCGTGCCACCGTGTTGCAGAGACATACTAAATTATACTTTGAATATTTGAACTGTCGAAAGGATAAAATGTGTTAAGTCCATCTCAGTAAACATATCCATTGATTTTTGAAAATGTATTTTATCTTACTAAGCAAATATTTCTAGAGGAAACAGGCTTTTTGAACTAAGGTGATAATATGAAAAGGATCCGTTTTCTCTAATAAGTTTTACTATTCTTCTGTGGTGCTATTTGTTTCTCAACTGAAATTTCTTATGCTTTTCAGTACAATAAACCTAGTGAAACAGTGATTCCTGAATCTGTAGATGGTCTTCAAGATAATCTCGATGTAGTAGTATCTCTAGCAGAAAGGCATTATTATAACTGTGATTTTAAAATGTGCTACAAACTTACTTCTGTGTAAGTATTTTCATTTGTAATAATAGAATTTTCTTGTGATCATTCTTACATATTTTAGCATCCTTGTGAAATAATTATTTATCCTGTTTATTAAAGTGATTGAAAGCTTATCTGTTTTAGTTTATAAACATAAAGCAATTATGTGCTTATATTCGTTGCCATGTTGGATTCAGTTAAGGATTTGTAATGCAGTACAGTAAGGGTTTGTCATGCAAAGAATTAGAGTAAGTGAAGATGCCCTTTCCTTAGCTTCTGGTCTTCTGGTCTTGGAAAGGAACTTCACCCATGGAGAGCTCTATGAGGATAAGGCCACTTTGGGGCATGTCAGAAGGTCCTGAGGGAAAATGCTATGAAGATAAGCTACCAACATTTTTCTAGTAGCAGGAACTTGGCCTGTGGCATTCTGGAACTGGAAAAGGAACACTGTTTTCTCTTTTAAGCAACAATATTGATGAAATAGTTCTATAGGGGCACAAAATCATCTCTAATCCATCTTTTCATACTTTTTATACTTTTGAGACTTAAGTTGTTCTTAAGATGTTTGACCCACTTAATCTTCTTTCAGTCTTAAATGCTGCCATTATGCTAACAAAGAAAAGCAGCCTCTGCATAAGCATCTTGGCAGCTGGCAGTCCTAAACTGGAGCCTCAATTAACAAACAAGCAATTATTAATTGCTCCTTTATCAAGATATGTTGAAATTTACGCCAGATTAAGAAAACAATTTCATATAAGCCAAGACTACTTTATTGTAATGGCTATGCTAACAGAATTTTGCATTTTCCCCTCCCTCACTTTTTCTCCATGTGAACTAAGGAGGGTCTTTTCAAGAAATTTAATTAGTTTCTTGGCTTGCACCCAAGCCCTGTTCTCATGGCGATTGCCTTGGTAGTTGCTCTTCCTCTTGTCCTTCATGGCCATTCTCTGTAGCCTCTACATGAATTTACCTCCAGTTTAACTACAACCGTTTTAGCACTGTATTCCTAAACTGGAATCCCAGTTCAAGAACAATGGGAGTTCTAAGGGTAAAGCGCTCCATTTCTCATTTATACTGCTGTAAATGAGCATACCAGTCATAGGAATTTTTCTTTAGATAAATGTAAACATGGCTTTCCAAGATTTCATAACTATAGAATCTCTATTCCTGACTAAGGAATTAAGGGAATTTGAGTGAAACTGATTACTTGGGTTTGTGTGTTTTAAGAAACTGCAGTCCTTTAGGGTTTCCACTCTGAAGATCAATAATAATGTTTTGGTTGTACTTGAAGTGACTTTCTAAAAGTATAAGATCTTATTTGGGCTTATTTGTAGAGTAATGGAAAAGGATCCGTTCCATGCCAGTTGTTTACCTGTACATATTGGGACGCTTGTGGAGCTGAATAAAGCAAATGGTGAGAAATTGTTTTATGCATGTTGAAAATGAGCAGATTACTTCTAAAGGTTCCAGGCATTTCCTTTGTTTTTATTTTCCTGATGTTGATTTTATTGTGACTCATGAACAGGCACTTTGTATCTAAGAATACAAATAATTTGTTACTGAGAATAAAATGGAAGGGGAGGAAGGGGTTTTCAGAGGGGAAGGTGATGTAATTGAATGTAACAGGAAGAAGGGACTGCACTGCAGAGGAATAAGAGACAACTCAGTCCAGATATTTTGTTTGAAAGAAAGAGACAGCACCTCCCTAATTGTTATCAGAGTATATGGTAGATGCAGATAATGGAGGCCTGCCAGGCTTAGTCTGGCAATATTCTTGTCTATAGATAGAGAAACAATAAAGAATTCAGCTTTGAAAAATCATCACTTGTCATTCTTAGATTTAGATCCTGACAGCTGCCAGACTGTAAGCATCTTGGCTTGACCCATGCCTGGAACTAGGCTTGGGAGCTTAGTAGCAATTACAGCTACAAAACTAGCAACCACACCAAGACAGCACCCAGTTTCCACAAATGCAAGGACTTTTGGAGAAAGACGGGGACTGCATGACATTTTTCAAGACTTTTAATTGCTGAACCCCAAAAACTTTTTTATGGGACTCAGCCAACCCTTAAGGATATCATGAAGTTAAATTTGCTTCACCAGGACAACAGCCTACAGCAGTGTTTCCCAACCTTGGCAACTTGAAGATGTCCGGACTTCAACTCCCAGAATTCCCCAGCCAGCATTCGCTGGCTGGGGAATTCTGGGAGTTGAAGTCCGGACATCTTCAAGTTGCCAAGGTTGAGAAACACTGGCCTACAGGGACTGCTCAGCTGATGACTACCAGTTCAGCAACCAAAGTTATGATGATACCAAATAAGGGGAACTTATGGCTGGTCCTTGATATTGCAGCTGTTACAGCATCTCTGTGGCCATGTGATTGCAATTCAGATGCTTGGCAACTGGCTTATATTTAAAAGATGCAGTGCCCTGCAGACACATGATCAACATTAACAGCCTTCTCTTCTGGCTTCCCACAAGCAAAATCAATGGGAAGTCAGCAGGAGATTGCAAACCCCTCTGGTAAGTCAGTCCCACTCCTGCCACTTTTTCTACTGAGGAGCCCCTGGGCAGCAAGATGAGTGGGGCCTGGGTGGGCAGGCAATATGTGCTTCATCATCCACCCCTTCATTGTACCTCAGCCAATGGGCTGATAAGAGGCTCTGTTTCCTTTCTGTTTGTGATGCAATGATTTCCATATTTAATGAATAATATTAACCGAAGAGTTTGCTTGTAAGATTTAATTATTTTTTTCAAACATGGATAAATCATTGCACCAAACTTTTGGGTCTGCATTACAAACTTTTTAAAAAATATTCCTTTTACAAATAAAAAATGATTGTGTGTTTTATAATTTATAATATGTAACTAAAATGAGTCAATATTGTATCTAATTTTACAGTATTTAATTCAACATTTTCTAGGTAAGCATGTAAGCATTTCAGTGCAAATCATGAAGACATTGTAACGTTGAGTCATTTGTACTGGGGGGAAAAACAAGACTTAAGTTGGTAGAGATGAGACCTATTCAGACACTTGTTTCTAACACAAAAGTTGGCATCTTATAAAATGGAAATTGGAAGTTGATCCAGTAAATGAAAATTATACCTATACTACTGTTTAATTAATATGTAGCTCACATGTTATCCTGTTAATTAGATAAAATAACTGATGTCTGTATGTTTTTGAAACTCAAAAAGGAGATTTGGAAATTAGATTTCATAGTGTAACTTTCTACCACTTGTTCTGGTCATTTTGTTATTTTTAATTATTAAATTTTTTTTTAGTCTGGTTTCTTTTCAGTTTACATACTGATATAATTGTGTTTCATGTAAATTGTGCTGAACATATTCATTCTATTTTTCTAGAACTTTTCTATCTCTCTCATAAACTGGTGGATTTGTATCCAAATAATCCTGTAAGTTATATATTTCTTATTTTTAATAGCACTGCTATAAGTTAAACAAAGGACCATTAGTATGTACATGGTAAAATACCCGATTTGATATGTCTAAGTGAGGATTTTAAAGCTGATTCGTATACAAACACTCAAAAAAGTGTTCAATATAAACTTTCCAGTTCAGACACAATTTCTGTGAGAAGATTGCAATAAATCTAAATATTTGAATTTGATCAATCTTCCATGATGAGGGTCAGCTGTATTATAATTGTGAAGGTGCATATTGGAATAATATTCTTTTTTGTAAAGTAGGAAGGCACACAGGCCTTGGACACTTGCCATGTAGAGACTTTCTGAGGAAATGTAGAACTTGGCATTAGATTCTCTAGTCAAGTTATCAGGGAGATTTCTGATTCTGGGGAATTAAACATTTATCTCTGATACTTATTCAGGCTTTGGAGCAGGACTTTGCTCCATTCCATTGTTGTATGAAAGTTTGTGGTTGCAGAATGGTGAGATGATGACAAATTTTCATTAGTTAATCAGATGCTGCAGATTTTTTTCCTAGAGGACATTGTTAATAAAAATGTACATAATATAATAATGTAATGCTGAGAAGATCAAAAAAAGAAAGTGAAAATTGTTTATGTTTTGTTTTTTATTCAAACATATAAAAAAACAATTACGTTCCCAAGGCCTCAGAAAAATTCTGAGGCAACACAGAATGGAATGCTAGCATAGCTTGAATTCTGATAGTATATTCTTATTTAAACTACAGTTACCAATATTAACATGTTTAATGAGAATGCATCAGAAAGAAAGGGGTTATGTTATTTACCATCATACTGTCTTAAATACATACAATACATAATGTTACCGTGTTTCCCCGAAAATAAGACATGCCCTGCTAATAAGCCCAATCGAGCTATTCAGAGCATGCGCCATAATCCCTCCCCTGAAAATAAGCCCGCCCCAACTATTTAAGTGCATGCGCAACCGGTCTCCGCCATTACCACTGTACCACCTACCGGTACAGCTTGCGGGGCAAAAAGAGGGCTCGCCACAAAAACAGCGGCAGGCAAAGCAAAGTGCTTCCACCTCCTGCCCTTCCCTCCTACGCAAAAAAGAGCCCGACGCAAAAACTGTGGCAGGTGAAGCAAAGTGCTTCCACCCCCCCCCTTCCCTCCCGCTCAAAAAGAGCCTGCCACAAAAACAGTGGCCGGCCAGCAATGCGATCACCCCCTCCCGCCTGTTCCTTATTGTGCAAAAAAACACCGCCCACTCCAATGGTAAAGGTAGCCTGCCTGGTTCCCTTCCCCACCGTCCCTTTAGCGAGGGGTGGCAGGTGGGGAGGAGAGAAGCGAGGCATGCCTCTTACCTTTCCAGCTCCGTCACGTTCCTCGCCCTTTCGCCCATTGCATCCCCTTGTAAAAAAAACCTAATGAGTTCAACTTGCGAGGTTTTTTTTACAAGGGAATTCAATGGGCAAAAGGGCGAGGAACGCGATGGAGCTGGAAAGGTAAGAGGCGCACCTCGCTTCTCCCCCCCCACCTGCCACTTCTTGTTAAAGGGACGGCGTGGAAGGGAACCAGGCAGGCTGCCTTTACCATTGAGGCGAGGTGAGCGGTGTTGGGCCGCAAGGCGCACCTCTTACCTTTCCAGCTCTGTCGCATTCCTCGCCATTGTGTTCAGAGAAGCCCCTGGTAAAAAAAAAAACCTTCTTGCGATTTCAAGATGTTTGATTGAACTCCCGAGAAGGAGTTTTTTTTACCAGCCGCTTCCCTGAGCACAATGGCGAGGAACCCGACGAAGCTGGAAAGGTAAAAGGCGCGCCTTGCTTCTCACCTGCCCCAGAAAATAATAAGCCTCCCCTATAATAAGCCCAAGGCCATATTTCGTGGGGCAAAAGAAAAAAAGACCCTGTCTTATTTTCAGGGAAACACGGTATCAGAATCCATTCTTTCTGCTTGCCAACTAAAAGAATATTTTCTCAGCAACAAAATGCTATGGATTCAGCACTGCGAAAATAAGGAATTGTCTCAAACAAAAGCAAATTTTCAAGAAAGTGTACAGAAAAAAATCCCACTGGCAATTACGTATGTATTTGTCGGAACAAGGCTATCAAAGCAACAATTTTGGACAGTTTACTACAAATAAATTACAATAAAATCAATAAAACATTAAAATATTGATAAAACATGACAAATGCAATGGAGGACTACAGCATAAACATTTGCATATATGCCTTTTAAAGATACAGAATAACACCTGCATTTATATACTATAGTATTAGATTCATGAACTGTTACCTTTTCTAATTTATATTACTGTAATAATCTACCCTGTATTTAATTTAATTTTTGGTTTTAGGTCTCTTGGTTTGCTGTAGGATGCTATTATCTCATGGTTGGCCATAAAAATGAGCATGCCAGAAGATACCTCAGGTAAGTTTTACTTCCTGAGAATTTCAAGCTAAGGAATATGTTTGTCATTTCTTTTAAAAGAACCTATGTTTTGAAATATAGCATTTATATTAAGAATTATTTATTAAATATTTATAAAATTGGAAGTTTAATAAGCTGTTGTTTTAGAAAATTGTGGTTTTTTTCTGTTTCAGTAAAGCCACTACACTAGAGAGAACATATGGGCCAGCATGGATAGCATATGGACACTCATTTGCAGTTGAGAGTGAGCACGATCAGGCCATGGCTGCATATTTCACAGCAGCCCAGTTGATGAAGGGGTATGTCACAATTCCAATTCCCAGGGAATATGAATGCAAGTTCCAATCTGGATTGGTCACCAGGACCAGAAGTTTACTCTTCTGAGTTTTTGGACTCATACTGGAGCCCATCCTCAGGGAGCTTCTTTCTATTGGAATATGTGCTTTGGACTATTCTATGAGTCATATGTATGTGCCATTTTCCTATTGGTTGATTGGCGTGTTGATGGTGAGGATTGGCTGTTGTTTCCTTGTGCTGCCAAGGCCTTGGCTCCTAGTACCTGATAAGCTGATGGTAAATCAGCACTCCTGTTGACTAACAAGGGGCCAATTTCCCAGGCTTCCAAAATTTCCCTGGCTCTCTTTGTAACTGCACAGCCAACAATTTTAGTACCTGTGAAATTGAATGTATGTCCTCGTTCATTGCAATGTGAGGCTACCAATGAGTTGGGTCTACTCATCCGACTGCTCACTTGCAATGCACACATTCAGATCTTGGAAACTACATTTTATTGCATTACCCATATATTTGCCTTCATTTGTAGTATCAATGCAATTTAATGGTAATTTGAGGGAACATTCATATTTAATGAAAAATGGAATTAAAACAGTTTAGCATTTACACTAGGATACATATTAGCCTTGTGTAACAGAACTTTGTAACTGTATTTCATGAACTGGTGAATGGAATATGTTTTGGGAGGGGATATACTTTATAATATGGTTCTGTAATCTGCTTGTAAGATGTATGCTTTGATAAAAACAAGAACATTTACAGTGTTTTGATTGTTTTGTGTTGTAGCTGAAAAGTAAATGCATTTTTCTCCCTTTTATCTTGAATATCTTTGTTTTTGCAGTTGCCATTTGCCGATGTTGTACATTGGACTAGAATATGGATTGACTAACAATTCAAAATTAGCTGAACGCTTCTTCAGCCAAGCTTTAAGTATTGCACCCGAGGATCCTTTTGTTATGCATGAAGTTGGGGTCGTAGCATTTCAGAATGGGGAGTAAGTATTTTTTGTGACAGTTTGTATGCATGAAAGCATAGTGCTGTTTACTGCATATTATTCTACATATGGATTAAATTAAATTACAATAGTAGCATTTATTACTGCTATTATAATTATTAAACTTAATAAAAAGCACAAAATATGTGCTGACAGAGAGCAATGACCTTTTTTCTTCCCCTTACTATAAATATTATTTTTAAAACCTGAGAATTATTTTGCTCAACTTTGAGTAAATATATTCTTTACTAACCCCTCCCCTCCACAATTTCACAAATTGCTGACTTTAGAAAAGCATGTAAATGTGTCTGCTTTTAAAAAAAGATCCTTTTAGTGTTGCATTCTTAATTCATTTTTGTCTCCAAAGTGTTTAACATAATTAAAAACAAAAGAAAGAAAATCAAAGATATTTATTTCATATGCATTGAAGATATCACAGTGGACAGATTTTGTGCTTAAGACACCATCATATTTAATGTATCAGCGATTCATATACACTTGTTCTTTTGAGAAATAGAAACTGGTCTTCATTAGCCATAATCTTTTCATAAATTCCCAAGGCAATAACAAAAACAAAGGAATAAGAAAGTCTGTTAGCATTTTTGATGAGCAACCATATTGTCTTGCTGGACATTGACTCCAGCATCTTGGTCTCCTTTCCTGCTCATAATAAAAAAATAGCCTAATTAAGTCTGTGATTATTACATTTTCACTGGCAACTTGGAATACGAACAATGATAGAATGGATTAATACCTAATTATTTCTGATAAAATATAAATAATTGAGACATCATATTGTTCTATGCACAAAATAAAATATCCTTTCATTTATATATTTTTTTTAAAAAAATGAAAAGACCTAAACATCTTTTATTTTCTTTCAGCTGGAAAACTTCAGAAAAGTGGTTTCTTGAAGCACTAGAAAAGATCAAAGCTATTGGAAGTGAGGTATTTAGTCATATATATACATACATAACATACATACATACATACATACATACATACATACATACATATATATATTACTAATATGTTCGCTACAAGCTAGTGGATGAAGACTTCAGAGTGCATATACGTACATGGTCTTGTAAGTATTGTGTCAATTCATATAAGGCTTCACGTGATAAACCAGCACCTTGAATTGACCCTGGAAGCCTGTAAGTAGCCAGTGAAACTACCAAAGAACAGCATAATGTTACCAAACTTACTTTTTCCTATTAGTAGCCAACTCTCTGAATTTAATATCAACTGCAGTTTCCAATTCATTTTCAAGGGTAGAGTATGTGGCATGAAGTGACAATGGCATGAATCACATTCAGATGGGTTTTCTACATCAAAAATCTCTACAATTTGCATATCCATCAAAGCTGGGCAAATGCCCTGGTCACTCCCTCAATCTGCTACTGGAGAAAGCAACCATACATACTGGAAGATCCCCCAACTTAGTGATCTGCTTCTTTAAAGCTGATGTAACCCGGTCCAGAGCTGAACTAGGGACTCCTATCAAGACAGATTTATTACCTACAATTATCCACTCCATTATCAGAATTAATCTGAGCTTGTTATGACTTATCTAGTCCTCATGACATCAAGACACATAGGTTAGAATCTCCACAGTATGTCTGGCTAGCCAAAGAGTGATAATGTACAATTGAGTATCAGCAACATATCTGAACCAAAACCAACAAATGAGTCCTACAGCAGTTTTCCTCATCCATATTGCAATACAGGGCTGACATAGCTGCAGATCCCAATATTTGTACAAATGGGAACAATCATGATCTTTATAACTTTTATTAATTCACTGTTTAAATTTTCGTTAGCCAGTATTGCCTTTTTCCAGATAATAATATGCTCAAAAGAACTGCCTAATGCTGCATAGTAAACCTCTCAATAAATCTAACCAGAACATATAAAGTAGGGGGTTGATTGCTATTCAGTGGGAAAATATCCATCAAGAAACCCCAAATATTTTGGCTCCTGTTATACATTACTGAGAAAGAATTTATAATGAATTCTTTATTCATTTATAATACGTTGTATAGTGTGGCATTTTAAAAGGGTGTCATAGCATTAAATCTAATCCATTTGAAGATTTCCTTATACGCACATGTACACTCTCTGACATAATAATATAAGCAATCTTATTTAAGTGGGGGCTTTCCTCAGAATGATATTTCTTTATATATGATGTTCTTTTGCTACAGGTGACTGTAGATAAATGGGAACCTTTATTAAATAACCTGGGTCATGTGTGCAGAAAACTGAAGTAAGTATGTGCATGTGGAGTAGTTATTATGTTTATTTATGTTAGTCCCAGTTGTATAACTTATGAAAATCTTAGCACTGTATAGCACTTGCTATACTTGCTGTATAGACTGGAAAAATCATCCCAGAAGGTGAAGGAAAAGTATTCTTGTATTATAAGAGCTGGTGTGGTATAATGGTGAAGTGTTGTGTTGTTTATTTTTTGTTATTTTAGTTATTTGTTTCCTGTTGGACTTGACTAGAGAAATCGTTCTATCTACCTATCTACCTACAGTCTATACTCCTGTTAAAAGGCCAGTTCTTGATATGTAAAACAGTCAGACCAAGATACTGTATATCACTTTTTTTGATATTTTTCCACCTTTAATATAACATATAAGCTGTACAATACAATTGGAAAACAAAACCAAATCTTATTTGGGGGGAATAATAATAACATGGTTGCATAAGTGTGCCCACCCTTAAACTAATAAACTTTCAATTGGATTAAGGTCTGGGCTCTGGCTTGGCCATTCCAAAAATTTGATCTTCTGGTAGAGCCAATGTTTTTGTTGATTTGGAGGTGTGTTTTGGGCCATTGTCATGTTGAAAGGTGAAATTCCTCTTCATCTTCAGCATTTTAGCAGAGACCTGAAGATTTATTCCAAAATTGACTGATATTTGGAATTATTTATAATTCACTCCACCTTGGTTAAAGCCCCAGTTCCAGCTGAAGAAAAGCAGCTCCAAAACATAATGTTGCCACTGCCATGCTTCACTGGATATGGCATACTTTTGGTGATGATCAATGTTGTTTATGTTTCTAAAACATGCCATTTGGAATTATTGGCCAAAAATTCAGACCATAGTACATTTTCTCACATGCTTTCATCAGACCTGATATAGATTTTTTGCAAGATGTAGCAGAGCTTGAATGTTTTTCTTTGTAAGAAAAGGCTTCCATCTTGCCACCCTACTTCACAGTCCAGACATGACGATTGTCACATGTAGTACACAATCAGTATTTGCCAAAAATTCCTACAGCTTCTTTACATTATTGCTGTAGGCCTCTTAGTAACTTCTTGTACCAATTTTTTTCTTGTTTTTCATCAATTATGAATGAACATCTAGTACTTAATAATGTTCCTGTTGCACCATATTTTTTCCACTTGATGACTGTCTTCACTGTGTTTCATAGTTTATCCAATGCCTTGGAAATTGTTTTGTACCCTACCCCTGGCTGATACCTTCCAACAATGAGATTCCTTTGATGCTAAGCTCTTTGCAGACCACAGTTTTTCCTGTGAGGGGCACTGAGTAAATGTCAGAAAAATCTTACTAGAACAGCTGAACTTTGTATGGGCTTGTTCAGAGTCACTTTGATAGCAAGAATCTACTAACTACTATTTAACATCAGTTTGAATGTGATTGGTTCATTCTGAATATAGTAACATCTCTATAAGAGGATGTACACACTTATGATTGCATATCCACTACCTATCAAATTTATATGCTATCTACCTCACTATCAAGTGACTCTGAGTAATATTTCTGTATCCCATACAGCCCAGCTTATTATTGAGGGTGGAAAAATGTATGTATGTATGTATGTATGTATGTATGTATGTATGTATGTATGTATGTGTATATGTATGACAGAAATACTACCAGATCTTGCTAATTATGTATTGTAGTAATTTTGTCAAATGCATTATTTATCTTTATTTTAAAAGGAAATATGAAGAAGCTCTTGAATACCATCGTCAAGCTCTGGTCTTGATCCCTCAAAATGCTTCCACATATTCTGCAATTGGATACATACATAGTCTGATGGGAAACTTTGAAAGTGCAATTGATTATTTTCATACAGTATGTGTATATTTTATTTAGTATACATTTATTTGTTCAAGCAAAAATGTGCAGTAAAGAATCACAACTTCAAAGCATAGGACATCAAAATGTTGAGGATTGTCACCACTCTCTTACATATTTCTCTTCGAGCCCCATCAACATTATATTAACATTCCATTTGTATTCAACATTCTGCTTAGTTCACTTGAGTTGTTTGGTGGGAGAAATGAATTCTCACTGTAGGATATTTCTAAATGACCCTGGTCTGTGACAAATCACGTGAAGAATTCTTCCTAACTTTTTTTTTTAGACATTTTATTAAGATTTATAGGCCGCCCTTTTCCCTGAGGGACTCAGGGCGGCTTACAATCGTAGGGAAGGGGGTGCAATACAAAAACAAACAACTAACATGCTGATACCTCTCCCTTGTATGTTATTGATATTATTTTGACTACAAAGGGCAATCATTTAGAGAATTTTAATCTGTTAAAGATAGTTAAAAAGTTGGATTTATTTGTTTGTCCTTTTAAAACAGGCCCTTGGTCTAAGGAGGGATGACACATTTTCAGTTACTATGCTTGGACATTGCATAGAAATGTATATTGGAGATTCTGAAGCCTACATTGGTAAGTTGTTATTTTAGTACTGTTCCTCATATTTTTTCATATCTTCCCACACTGGCTGTGGTGGTTACCTTAAACATACATTTATGATATGTAGTTATTTAGCATAATGAATGGTTGACCATGCGACATCATCATCATCATGTGAAGAGAAAATATATTTTAATATATACTATGTTTATAATTGCTGTGAAGAATATCACATGCAATATCACTTGTTGATACTTTTTTCTTTTCTATTTTTCTTTAACTTTTCTCCTTTTGCACTTTTTGCTTTCTGTTTTATTTTTACTTTCTTGCTGTCTTTTAGTGTTATATTTTACCTTCTTTAAAGTTTTAACAAACATTATACTTGCAGAAATTTATTTTAATATGAACCAAGTTGGTTCCTTCACAACCAAAGTTTATCAGCAGTTTACCAGTTGCTCAATCAGTTTATAACACACACAACAGTCTTCTGAAACCCCACATGGAACAAAAAAGAATAATCAGACAGTGAAAAACATGTGAAACAGGTCTTAATTATATGAAAAATTGACCTAAGCAATTTATTTTAGGGACTGCAATTAAGGATAAACTCAGATGCTATGATTTTGATGTGCATACTATGAAGACATTGAAGAACATTATCTCCCCTGCATGGGGTGCATTGGAATTTGATATAGAAAGGCAAACTACAGAAGAAAGCAATATGGCATTGGAAACACCTCAACGAAAAAGCACAGAAGACCCTCCTACATTAGATGAAACCTTTGAAATTGAAATGAATGAAAGTGACATGATGTTAGAAACATCCATGTCAGACCATAGTACATGACCTTAAAATATTGGTGCAGATTCATCAGTGTGCAGAATCATTAAGTAATTTGTCATTTATCCCTTTTTGAATTTATTGTTTTATATAACCATGTATACTATGTGGCCATCAGAGAACTGTCCAAGATAGTGTATTTTGTTTATATCAATTTTATTCAAAATAATGTATTTTTAACTTTCACTGCATTGTGGGACTGCTATTTAGGCAGTGAATGTACAAGCAAAAAATCAAATTGGATTTCAATATATATGTTTCTGTACCCATGAACTGATAAATTGCTGCTTTGCCTTTTTCCATCTTAATTATGTATCAGAATGTCCTGAAAAAAGTAATGTTTTGATATTATATTTTATTCTTTATTCAGAATTTTTTTGTTTAACCTCTTTGATAATTGTTAAAAAATTATCAACTGAATTCATTTTTTTCAATGAATTGTAGGCAACTCGTTTTTACTGTGATAGTAAATGTGTTGTCCATCTAATATTTGTCACTTTCTTCAATTTTATGGTTTCTTGATTATCTCCCTTACCCTGGACAGATTAGTGACTACATAATTCATGTATTTTTGCGGCTTCGAGGGGAGGAGCTGCCGCCGTCGGGAGCTCAACCAAGCTCCTGCCAGGACTCTGGTTCGTATATCTTATAAGATCTATAGATATCTCCCCTTTCTGGCAGAAAGGGGCAGGGAGAAGGTCAGTCGTTAGGATCTCTTTGTAATTCATAGCTTTTCTTTTTGCTGTGAATGAAGAAGAGGTTCAACATTAGCTGAGCCTTTACTCCGGCCAGTTTTCCGCGCTGCCTTTTTTGCAGCCTAGGCAGATTGCCTCCCCCCCCAGGACAAAGCTAAGCTATTTAAAAGCCAATCCGGGCGGGGACTATTCCCGAGGGATTTCTTCTATCACTATTTAAAATACCAGCTTCAATTTCGCAAAAGGCTCCCTTTCTTTTTTAGCTGCGTCACAAGATGGCGATCTCGTAGCTTTTGTGTTTGATCTGACGCAGCTAGCTGACCCTACCCTCCTGAAGGCTTCTCCGTACTAATTGCTAAAAGATTAACTGAGGGGAGCACAGACTTTGATTTTTGGCTCGCTTGATTGCTTGTCTTTTATTTTTATTCTGGAATGGCTCCCAAACCTAAACAGAAGCGCTTCCTTAATAACATATCTCCAAAAACTGCTATGAAGCCGCTACCCTTGTCTCCTACACCCTCCACGGGAGATTTGCTAACACAAGAATTCCTTCTCAAAACGCTTAATGATTTCAGACAGGAGATTAATCAACTGATATCGGATTTATGTGATCAATTTGATGCTAAAATTGCTCAGGCAAAGCAGGATATGATCGGAGTAATGACAGTCATGACAGATTATATTGCTGAAACGGAGGACAAATTGGAACTTTTGGAAGAAACTAACCTTAATCTGATATCAAAAATTCAAACGTTAGAACAGGAAATTGCATCTGCCCAAAAAGAACTTGTCATGATAAATTATAACAAGTCTGCCTTTGCTATACGGGTTAGAGGGCTGCGTGAAAACCAACAGGAGAATTTGAAACAGACATTCTTTGAAGCTTTCAGTCGCTTGGTGGGAAGTCCGGGACTTAACTTTGATTGGCAGATTCAAAGAATTTACCGCCAGAATTCCTGGGTAGCAAAACAGCGACAGCTTCCGAGGGACATAATAATATACTTTACTACAAGGGAATCTAGAAATGAGATAATACAGAGGCTCTACGGAAAGAGGTTGAGAATTGATGGGGATGACTTGATTGTTTTTAAAGAGATACCATTTCAAATATTAAGAACAAGAAGACAGTACGCTTTCTTAACCGAAGAGCTCAGAAACTCTCAGATTTCATACAAATGGGAAGTCCCAGCTGGTATTACAGTTACATTTGGCAACCAAAAACACCGCATTAACTCCGTCTGTGAAGCCCAAAAATTTTACTACGAGACCCTGAAGGCGGGACTTCCTGACTCATCCGGATCTGGGGAGAGACAAGGAGAAGGAGAAGACAAACAGCGAGACACGTGGCTACAAGGCGGAGGGTGTTGCTTTCCTCTTCCGGAAGGGCAGAAGACTAAAGAATAAAGACTAAGCGATGTTTTTAAAGCTTTATGATTTCCGTCTGGGATAAAATGGAAAAGTGGCATATTGATGATGAGACATGGAGACTGAAAGAAGCGTTGCTGATTGTGGACATATATTCTACAGAAGTTTTGTCTGAACTCTAACTCAAATTGTGCATGAACTATTTTCTTAGGCAAGGAGAACGGAAATTGTGATCTTTTTGAGTTGCGGTTTGGAACGAACGGAGTTGGGAGGTGTGTGGGAGAGGGAAGGGCAGCGAAAGTTTAATTAGATTACCTGGGGCTAGAATGCAAGCTGATGTTTGTTTGAGTTGCTATATCAATATAAGGTTAAGAAAGATTGGTCGGAGAATCTTCAGGAAAGTGGAGTAAACATGGGAGGAGCAATGAATGTGGATAAAATATATATGTGGATATGGATAAAGGCAGGGTGGAAGGTAAAAAATTTATATGTGGAGGTGGGTAAGGATAGAAAGGGAGGTGTTGGAAATGAAAAATGAAAGAAGTATTTGAGTTTAATGGTGTTATAGAAAGGTTTGGATATTTGGATAAAAAAGAGATAAATTAAAGGTCTGAATAGATAGACAAAGCAAGGAGATTTTTAGTTGGGGAATTCTAATTGATCAACTTACCTGGCTCTAATATAGTTTGAAACCCTGCAAGTAGCAAAATAATCGAAATTTGGAATGAATCACATTGTTTAAGATTTACAGATAATGGGAAGCTGTGTTAACGTAGTGGGTTTATTGACCCTTTTTGTTTCTTTCTTCTTTTTGTGTGTGAGTGTGGGTGTTTCTTTTTTGTTTTTTATTTCTTATTTTCTATTATTTTTCCTTTTTCTTTTTGGCTTTACTTTTATCTTATTTTTTTAATTTTAAAGTTAGCTGACCTTATTATACTCAAATGCTTGTTAAAGAACTATGCCGGGCATGGGACCTGCGAAGCCGTAAGAGGGTTAGGGAGGGGGGATTATAGAGGGGAGGGGGGAGGGGGGAATTACAGTTTCAATCCTTAGAACAATAAGAATTCACTTGTGTACTGTGGCTCGTTTTTCTTTTTTTTTTTTTCTTTTTTTCTTTCTCTACTTTTATTGTAAAAAACAAATTGAATTGTATGGATACACCAAAGTGAGGAGAAGAGGGAAAGAGAAGGGAGAAGTAAAGAGGGAGTGAGAGGGAATGTAAGGAGGGTGAAATGGAGGGAGGGGGAGATGTCTGAGGGGGTAGGGAAGTAGAAGAGGGGAATGCTGGAGGGGTGAAAGGAAAGTTGGAGGGGGAGAAGAGAGGGTGTATGGGGGAATGAAGTGTTATGTGGGGTTTTTTTTTTTTTTCCTTTTTTTCTTTTTTTTTATGCACAGTATATAAGTGATTGTATAAAATGAAAATGAAAATAATTCATGTATTTTTGCAACAATCTAAGCAATTACTAAAGTTCAGAGATGGAGCAGGGTTGTAAGTACTGAGTATCAGTGAAGGGGCAAAACAGTTTGGCAGAACCATTAAAAAAACTCAGAAGTCAAACAGGTGGTTAAAAATTTCAGAGAAAGGATAGAAGAGGAAGGGGGGGGGGTTCTTGGTTATTTCTGCAGTAACACAGCAAGTTTCCTAGCAAGGCTAGGACTGTTATTATAAAACATTCTGTTGTTTCAGGGCCAGTTCACATAAATAAAGATTCCATTGAAAGCTGTAATATAAATACTGTTCAGCCAGATCCAAATGCTCCGAGTTCTGGCCACACAAGAATTGCATAATAGTTCTGAAATTTAATTTCAACTGTCCCATAGCCATAGTCAAAGAGGGTAGCTTACCGTTCAATTGTTTTCCTGATGTTGACTGTATTTAATACCATTCTTCATAAAAACGGGGAGGGGCAAGATCTGCAGATGGGCTATCGCAAGGGGAAAAAATGGGACGGAACAGGTGGGTTTGCAATACATTATTTTGTGATTCTTTCCTAGACTCAATCAAACGTGCATACATCCTGAAAATGGGGGTGGAAGAAAACCAAAAAGCACTATCGCCTCGAGTTTTTCTAACCCGGGGTACAAACTGCGAGGAGGCTATATCTAGAAATCTCGATCGTGCCATACATTATGAACACCTGTTGGGTTACCGGGCGCTTAGAACAAATGGGGCCAATTTCGCAGCCGTGGAAGACGGCCGGCTCAGCCCACCCGAGACGCCGCTTTCCCGACTGAGAGTCCGGGCGCTGCGAGCCACCCCTTAGCAACCCCAACCCCTTACCCGATCCCCTAGCTCTCGCGAGACCCTCTTGGGCACGGGGGCTGCTCTCGCGATGTTTCCCGGCAAAGGTTGGCGGTTGGAAGAGGAGTGAAAGGACTGAAGCTTTAAAGCGGCCGAGGACCGAAGGGTCGCAAGGCTCGGCCAATAGAGCCGGAGTTATGGAGGCTCCGCTCCAGCGAGAATCCCCGCGTCGCGTGTCAGAGACGCCGTCGTCCTCCCCGGGGCCGCCGCCCCCGCCGCCCCCGCCTTCCAACCTGGGGCTGCCGCCGGGCAAGCAACAACGGGAAGAAAAAAGAGCGGCGCTGAGTAAAGTGAGAGGCCGGCGGGCGAAGGGAGGGGCTGCCCTCCAGCACCAAGGACAGCGAGCTCGAGGAAGGAGTGGCGGCGGCATGGGGGGGGGGAGTGGGCGGAGCTACCGCACCTGGAGCGCTTAAGGGGCCTTCGCGAGGGACAAAGCGGGGAAGGGACGGGGTGGGGTGGTCGCACGGGACATGCGGAGGGGACGGAGCGATGCTGAAAGGGGCAGTTGGGCTTCGGTCCTCTAGTCTGGGTCCATCCAGCTGCCTCCTGGCCAGGAAACACCGGCTGCTTTGTAAAGGAGAATATTTGTAGCTCAGGGTTGCCATGAGGGGTCCTTGGTGCTCTCTGAGCCTGCTTGTTTTCTTGCAGACATTTCACTACCCAAAACTAGGTGACATCATCAGTACTAGCACTGATAGTCCCAAAGATGCGTTTTTCTTTTCTTTTTTTAAAATTATTATTAGACATATTTCAACATTACACCACATTTCCACTCTTCATAGTGTTCCAGTATCAGTATCACTCATATTTACATCGTGGTTATTTCATTTTTCTTTCTTTCCAGTTATATACATTGCTATTCTATATATTGTATAATTATTCATATATGTACACAGTACCTTTTAGCTATAACTTGTAGCAATATTCCAAAGGTGCTTTTTTCAAAAGGCAACTGGACTTTCTGGTTTTTCTTTGAAGGCGTTTCGCTTCTCATCCAAAAAGCTTCTTCAGTTCTTGGATGAGCGGGAGAGATCAAACTGCAGAGCTTGGAGAGCTGAAGAAGCTTCTTGGATGAGTAAAATGTCTTCAAAGAAAAACCAGAAAGTCCAGTTGCCTCTTGAAAAAAGCACCTTTGGGACAACCATGACCTGGATGACTGAGAAACTCCATAGACATTTAGCACTGATAGTGTTATCTAGTTTGAGTAATGAAACATCTGCAAGAAAACAAGCAAGCTCAGAGAGCACCAGGGACGGTCTGCTTTGTCTGCCTGAAGCAAATAGGACCCTTCTTTCAAATCCTCATGAGGACAGAAGCAATCAGTGCAGCCCTCTCATCCTAATCATCATCCTTGTTCTTTACATCATGTACCACCAGAACGCTAAAATGGGAAAACAGGTGGCCATCCAAGTGGGATTAATGCACCACCACCTACTTCAAGGCAGAACTGTCAGGAATGACAGGCTGAGAGACAACCCCAGGGCCCAAAGTTGTAGCTGAATGGCCTGTGGACAGCATTGGGTTTCTCAAGAATATTATATAAAATAGGAATATTTCTAATGGGAAGTGTATTTTTAAAAAATGTAGATCAGCAACAGTATGATTGTTATGAGTACACTGCAGGCACTGGCATAAGGAAAACTGTTGTATGCCCGGTTTTACCTGTATTATTTTGCAGGTAGTTATTCGCCGGCTTCCTCCTAACTTTACTAAGGAGCAGCTAGAAGAACAACTCCATCCACTTCCAGCTCATGATTATTTTGAATTTTGTTCCTCTGATCCCAGGTGAGCATTTGTATAAACCAAGACAATTATTTATTTCATGTTTGTCTGTTGCTACCATGTTTCCCCGAAAATACAACGCCTTGCCACATTTTTCACGTGGGCAAAAATATAAGCCCACCCCTGAAAATAAGCCCCCTGACAACCCCCCTCCGGCCAGGCAGAGCAGCGCTCACCAACCTAGTGATATCCCGAAGGCACCAAGCTGCGGGAGCCGGAGGAAGGCGCTCATGTTGCTTAGTGCCTTTGGGATACCGCTAGGTCGGGGAGTCGTGTTCTGCCTGGCCGGAGGGGGGAGTTGCCAGGTGGCTGCTCCCTTGCGAACTGGCTCCCGAAGAGCCGGGCACAGCCTCAGGGGCGAAGTTCTCCCTGCAGGCCTCTGGCTCGAAGCTGAAGAAGAAATTATGCTTGGAGCGTGGCGGCGGCCTGGCCCTGCAGGGAGAACTGGGCCAGGGCACGATGAGGCTGGGAGGCATATTTGCTGGGGGCGGAACAGGTGCTCGCACAACCCCCCTCTCCAGCCAGGCAGAGCTCCATGCACTGACCTAGGAGGTATCCCGAAAGTGCCAAGCCGTGAGAGCTGGGGAGCGAGCAGAGCACCAGGTGGCTTGGCGCCTTAGGGATACCCCCTAGGTCAGTGAATGGTGCTCTGCCTGGCTGGAGAGGGGGTTTGCTGGGCGGCTGCTCATGAGCATGGTCACCTCATGGCTGCTTCGCCCCTGAGGCTGTGCCTGGCTTCGGGAGCCAGTTTGCAAGGGAGCAGCTGCCCGGCAACCCCAAAACAATAAGCCCTCCCCCTATAATAAGCCCAAGGCCATATTTTGTGGGGCAAAAGAAAATAAGACCCTGTCTTATTTTTGGGGAAACACGGTGTTAACATAGATTACATTTTAGTATAAAATGTTCCTAATGCAAAGGATGTATAAAAGAAGTCTACTGTTTGTAAGGAAATACAATATCTAATTCTTCATATTATAACAGCAGCCAGGATAATGTATGCCCAGAATTGGAAAAACAAGACAATTCCAAAGAAGATGAGGTGATAAGAAAAAATTTAGAATATGCAGAGATGGACAAACTAATTAAAGAAATACAAGGAAGGGAAGAGTCGGAATATTATTTAACATGGAACAAATGGTATAAATCGTTAGAAGTTAGAAATAAAAAGTTGGGATATATAAAATAATGAAATTTCAGAAATGTTGAGTAGCCAACGATAGTAGGTATACAATGTACAATATATGCAAAATGATATTTTGATATAAACAGTTAAATATAAATAAACATGGAATAGTATTCATAAATAAGTAAAGAACAAAGGGATCACAAATGAGAGACATGAATGTTTAGGGGGGGGGAACACCAATTGTAAAAATATATAGACACGGAACTGCTGTATGATGGAATTTTGTCTTGTCTGCTTTTGTTGTTGTTTTAATCCATGTTTTGTGTTGTTTATGTGTTTAAAATTAAAAAAATTAAAAATTAAAATGTACTGTTCATTAATGGCATATTTAATGCTATTCATTATGTACAGAATGTGCTGCTGTAATTATGGCACTAGAACTCAAATCAATGAAATTGATTTGTGAGAGATTTGCAGCAGGGAGCAGGAATCATATAGGGTTTGGATGTATTAGGAGTATTCTCTCATGCATATTTCAGATATTAAAATTTATTTTTTCTAACTAAAAATAGTTTAAGAATGGAGAACATTTGACAATTCTACCCAGATTGAGTGGATCTTCTAAGAGATTCATTCATTCATTCATTTTCACCTTTATTATTTTTTGCAATTAACTTAAAGTAGCAAACATATCCTATACATCTTCCTCCACTTATTTTCCCCACAACAACAACAACCCTGTGAGGTGAGTTGGGCTAAGAGAGAATGATGAGCCCAAGGTCATCTAGCTGGCTTTCATGGCTAAGGTGGCACTAGACCCTTAATTTCTATGCTGTTTCTTTAGCCACCAGATCAAATGAGTTCTCACACATATCTTCTTATGTGAAGAGTTGCATAAATAATAAATAAATAAATGTAAATCATATTATATATTACTACTGCATTCTCTAATGAGACTATCAGGCTGTTTATGGCCATTTCAGAGACTGGAATGTAATTTTTTTAGTCTGGATTGTTAATGGATCATTGTTCTGTGTTGTGTTCCTCAAAAAGTAATTGAAACATTCATGGTATAGAGAAAACTTCGTAATATCAAATAGAACAGCTACTCTGCTTACAGCATTCTGGTTGTTTGATTCTGTCATCATGAGGATCATGATTATTAGTGCAAAATAGATTGAATTTTGCCAATGTATAACTTTTTCCTATATTACCATAAGTGTATTAAAGTGTGCAAGATTGTGAAAGACAATAAAAAGAAAGGGGAAAGGGGGAAAACACAGGCTTTTTAAAATCTAGATATAAAATCTTAAATTGCTTGTTTATTGTAGCATTGTATAACATTATCACTATCATATACCTGCAGTGATATACCGCAGTAGGCCATAGTATGATTTCCTTATTTTGGCATACAGTATTGTGGCTTTAGAGCATAATTTATAATTTAATATGTTGCACAAACTTAAGCAGCTGCAATGTATTAATAAACAAAAGTTAAATCAAACTTTAGTATAAAATGTAACTAGGAAACTGGAGTTCATTGTGAATGAGTATCAAAAAGAAGTTTTAATTTTCATCACTTGATCTATTGCACAGAATCTCTTCTCTTTGAATGGAAGGCCTAACCTGATCTAACTTGCCTCCATTGTTTCCCAGGCCCTTTTTGCTCAATTTATTGCAGCCAAAGTAGAATAAAGTTATAGTGGCTTTCAAACCTTGAAGGTAAAGTCTGCGAAAAGTAGGTTGAATAATAGCACATTTGCATAGAGGTTAATGATTATTAAGAATCCATTACCCATAGCGTTTCTGATGGCCTGTCTTTTCATTAAATATATAGATATAATAGTTGCTTTCTTTGAGACATATTTGTATAAATTTCCTTTTAGAAGTTACATACAAGTAACTGAAATTCACTCTTGTTGCAGTCTTTATCCCCATCTCTACTCAAGAGCATATATTAATTTTAGAAATCCCGATGACATCCTTCTTTTTAGAGATCGCTTTGATGGCTATGTCTTCATTGACAATAAAGGTAAATTCATAAATTACTCATAAAGGATCCATAAAAATGTATGGAACACAATAGACCCCCAAATTTATGTTGCTAAGTGAGAAATTTGTTGTGAGTTTTGCCCCATTTTATGACTTTTCTTGCCGCACTTGTTAAGTGCAATTGTTAAATTAGTAACAAGATTGTCAATGAATCTGGCTTCCCCACTGACCTTTTTTGTCAGAAGGTTGCACACTGCAACCATCATAAATATGAACCAGTTGTCAAGCATCCAAATGTAAATCTGAATGATGATGGGGATGCTGCAACAGTCATAAGTGGGAAAAATGGTCATAAGTCACTTTTTTCAGTGCTGTTGTAACTTCAAATGGTCACTAAATGAATTATTGTAAGTAGAGGACTACCTGGATCCACAATGGATCTCATTGATGACCATCGACTGAATTCTTGAAAGCAAAATTCTATTTAAAAGTGTTTGGTTTTTTGTTACATTCTTTTCCAACATGTAAAGCTTTGTCCGTATGACTGAAAGTGAGCTCAAGTGAATATATATATATATATAGACTTTAAATATATACCTTTCACCCTGGCCTGGCTGATAAGGAGTCGAGCTCTGTAGCTCAATGATTAACACATCTGCCTAAGAGGCAATAGAGCACAGGTTCGATTCCCAGCAAGGGTATGGCTAGCTGATGAGAGCTAAATAGCTTGAAATAGATCTATACTAGTCTCCCTTTATTTATTGATCAGCACAAACATAACATATATATATATATATATATATATATATGTGTGTGTGTGTGTGTGTGTGTGTGTGTGTGTGTGTGTGTGTGTGTGTGTGTGAGATATATTTATATTTATGCTGATCAATAAATAAAGGGAGACTAGTATAGATCTATTTCAAGCTATTTAGCTCTCATCAGCTAGCCATACCCAAGTTTGGGAATCGAACCTGTGCTCCATTGCCTCCCAGGCAGGGAGTTAACCATTTGAGCTACAGAGCTCGACTCCTTATCAGCCAGGCCAGGGTGAAAGGTATATATTTAAAGTCACTATATATATATCTATATATATCTATATATCTAGATAGATAGATAGATAGATAGATAGATAGATAGATAGATAGATAGATAGATAGATAGATAGATAGATAGATAGATAGATATAGATATAGATATATATATAGATATATATATATATATTTAAATATATATATAGATATAGATAGATAGATAGATATAGATATAGATATAGATATACATAGATAGATAGATAGATAGATAGATAGATAGATAGATAGATAGATAGATAGATAGATAGATAGATATAGATATAGATATAGATATAGATATATATCTTAAATAAAAGTTAGTGCTTTTGTGGTGGATTGCTACAAAGAAATTCATTGTCATCAATTGCTTTGTACTGTACTTTGAGAGGAAACTACCTAGACTACCAGAAACTAATCTAAATTCAACAATAGAAAAATCATTTCAGAAAAGGTAATGACAAACTATGGTATTTCTATATGGTTGCTTTAAAAAAAGACCTTCCTGAAGTCATTTGAGTAAAGCTTAACTTGAAGGAAACTCCTTTGAAGCAATATGAAGGAGCTCCTGATGTGATCAGTGGATTCATAGAAGTTTGCTCTTGTGTACTGATTTCCTTTACTGGTTTGATGCTATGTGTAATAAGCTTGAGTCAGATAAAATATGATGAATAATTTTGATTCTAACATTTGTTCTCAAAAGAACTTCAGTTTTAAAATTAATTGTCCTTTATAATTCTGTTCCTTTGTGATTCTTTAAAGGTCTGGAATATCCTGCCGTTGTTGAATTTGCACCATTCCAAAAGATTTCTAAAAAGAAACTAAAGAAGAAAGATGCAAAATCTGGAAGCATAGAAGATGGTACAATTTTTTGTTGGTAGTAAAACTTGCTTATTGTAAGTTAAGATGAGCTTCTTTTGCAATACTTTGCTTTCTATATTTTTCTTTCACAGACCCAGAATATAGAAAATTTTTAGAAAGTTATTGTGCTGAAGAAGAAAAAATATGTGCCAACCCTGAAACTCTTCTGGGAGAAATTGAAGCAAAAACAAGAGAACTCATTGGTTTGTCAAGCTATTTTTTTCCATTCACTAATTAAACGTTTTTTCTAAATAGGTGTTCATGTTTTACCTTGCTTATTAAACCTCTTAAGTCATATGAAAAATTATGATCATGGCAGCTTTTATTTCTTTTCTTCTATTGAATTAAAAAACCTTGCACATGCTTTCTAAAGGACATTGTAGTAAAATCAGACAACACATTGATGAATTTGGGGAATTATCCATAGAAATATTTTATGGCTAGTCTAGGAAATACATAAAATAGTATTTAAATTCTGAATGAATCTAATAGCAAGACACCTAAATACACATAAGTTTTACAAATTGAATGTTCAACAACCACTGTAATTTTGTTTTTGATATTTGAATAAATGTCACCAGTTACGTAGGTGACACGGGTGCCTACAATTTTGTTGTAGTATTTCAATGTTATCTTCCATTTTGTATACATGTTAAGAAAAGAAAAAGAACATTAATTTGAAGTCAACCCATAATTAAAATAAGTTAGGAAAAAAATTAAGAATAGGCTTTGGAGAAAAAAAATGACTCCAAAATGAAATTTGTCATTTTATTAGATAGTGGTTGTTTTATATATGTTTTATATATGTTCAGTTGCTAAGTCAAGGAATTAATAATCTATTATTTTTTTTGCATTTTATGACTTTTCATATTTGTAGAAAAAGCTAGCTAGATTATATGAAGGTCCCAAACATTACTTGCCATGACCCCTTAAAATGATAATTTAGTTTATCTGACATTCATCCCCCATTTTCACAAAATGAATGATTTCATTTTGCCTAGGAATGGACAAGAAATAGATATACCACTTTTAACAATTGAATTATAATCTATGTATCAAATAATATGACCACAAACCTGGCAGCTTTATAAAATAATACTTTTCATTGCTGCTAATACAACAAATCATTGAAATATTTTTAAATGAAAAGGATGAGCTTACTTCAATTTGCATAATTTTTCAAATCTGAGTTATATTTTATTTGGCTAGCCAGACTCACTTCTTGTACCACTTTTATTTTTATGGTAACTATGTTTTATTGTGATTAGATCTCTTTATAGCGATTACTACAGAATAATCTGATCATTTTGTCAACTTATCTGGACAGAGTGGACGTAAATTTTAACAGAGATCCAGCTTTGGGTGCACATGTTGTGCAGCTTTTGCACCTACAGCTGGAAGCTAGTAAGATTATACTTTGCTCTTTTCTGTCTACGTTGCTTTAACAAGCTGACAGTCCTTTCAGTTAGGCAGAGCAAGTTCTGATCTAGAATCAGTAACCTAGCTATGGATGTGCAAACCAAATGGATTCTCCATGCAAAGCTGGAATCCAGTTTCAGATGAGCAAAATCTGTGGGATTGCGTGTGCAAGCTCTCATTGAAATCTCAGCAATGACTTGCCTCAAAGCTAGCTTCCTCCATACATTGAATGGAGGATATGAAGTACTTTTCAAAAGATATAGACTGCCCCCCAACTATAGATTATTAATTTTTCATTTCCCCAAACCAAAATGGCTGTGATTCCTTTTACCATCCTTTTGAGTCATCAGCTCTTTTAAGATTGTTCCCTACCCTCATGTTACTTACATTTGTGGACTGATATTTATCAAGTTGCCCCTCTAACAGTACAGCCAACATATGTTGATGGATGCATGTAGAGCCCTCACTGTAGAGATATTAACTTTGAGCAAAGTCCTATTGTCTTGTTTATCACTATTTAGTAGTGAACTAAAATATGAAAATTCAATGCCATGCATCCCTCTAACTTTACAATAACACTCATGGAAGGGAAAGATTGTGAATAGGATGTTGGGATAAGCAAACACTAGCTATTGGAGGCAGGGTGGAGGCAGGAAGCAAATTGGAGCCCATCAGATTGTATTAGTGTTTTAGATAAGTGCCTGCCCAAACAAGGCAGAAACAGGTTCTGGCATTGATCATATTCTGCATGTGCAATCCAACCCTCCACACCATTTGCAACTACAGTCAAATGTGCTTGTGACCCCAATCCACCTGGGTTATTTTTTAAAAAAAAAACTTGATTATTTATATTTTTTTATGTTAAGGTATATGCTTTGACTTTTTAGGAAAGAGTTATAAAATAATAGGCTATTGTTTTAACCTGAAGTCTCTAAAAGGCAGTCATCTACACATTAACATCGGTACCATTAATAGCTATCTTTTTGTGATCTCTTAACTTTGAAATGGAACTTTGTCCACACTAATATATAAAATTATAATGAATTGATATAGAAATAATTCCCAGGTTTCTCCATGGCTGCATTTGATTGTTATTATAAATCTGCCAAAGAGTTCTTCCTTATTTTTTCCATTGAAGTAACATACTTCAATGGAAATATGAGTAACATACACAAGTGATTTTTTTTCTATATTGTACTCAGCAATTGTTATTAATGTTAAGAATAGCTATCAGTAGCTATGGCGTACTGTTACAGAAATTTTAAGCATACATTTTGTACAAATGTGCACTTTAATCATTTAAAAATAAATAAAAGTTACAAGGTATAAAAATCTAATCCATCAGATCAAAGGTGAAATAAATGTTTTTTTGTACTCTAATTATTGAAAATAACAAGGAAAAGTATTTGTTGGGAAAAATAAATCTTGTTAGTGAGACTTCTATATTGGTGTTGCAACTATGAGGCTTACTTTATTGCTTTTTAATCTCCTTAGCAATATGATAAATTGGAGTATAGACAAATATTTCTTTAGTAGCCCATGGACTAAATGAAATATTACTAATTATGTCTTATTAATTATCTTGTTAAAACTTAAATGTTAACAAATATAAAACATGCTTATTTTAGGAATGGAACACTACATCACATTTTTTGTGTTTTAGCTAGAAGAACCACCCCACTTTTGGAATATATTAAAAATAGAAAATTAGAAAAACAGGTATGTTAGCATTTTGAACTACAGCTTAAATATTGACTTCAGTTTTTTGTAATAGTAATATAAATGAATACTAACTTTTTCCAATATTTAAGAGAATTCGAGAAGAGAAAAGGGAAGAAAGAAGGAGGAGAGAATCAGAAAAAAAACGGCTAAGAGAAGATGAGAAACGGAAACGCCGAGAGGAAGAAAGACGCAAAAGAAAAGAAGCTGAGAAACAAAAGAAGATTGCTGAAAAAGAAATAAGGATTAAGGTAATGCAGAAAATGAAAAAAAATATTTTTCAGTATATTTTCAGTGCTTTAATGATACTAAGCTTTCAGATTAATTCATGTTTTTTGTGAAACATTTTTTAAAATGATAAACAAAAGTATACAATATTTCCCTTGCAAAGAAAAAGGTTTCTGTTTCAAAGAAAATTTGTAAATTTTGTTATGGAGAGCCAGAAATAACATTTATCTTTAAAACTGAAGTTATTTCCTCCATATGCAAGATAATTGTGAAGGGAAACCCTTTCCTTCACTACACTGCCAGATGTAAAAATTACTCCTAGGAAACTCTGATTCATTTGAAGGTCCTATATAGAATACTTGATGTCATTAATATATTGTTAACTTTCTACAAATCGTAACGGTTTGTTGAGAATTCAGTAGGATTTGGAACAGCAAGTATCACAGGTCTGTTTTAGCTTGTAAGATAAACTTATTTCAGTGCATTCTTACAACCTCTCTTATCCTTCCTGCTGTCTACTCTTCCTGAATGAGGATGAGACATTGGAGTTTTATTAGAAAAGAGTCCCATTACTCAAGGCTGAGTTGCATTCTAAGATAAATTAATTTAAGCTCATGTGAGGAGGGGATTTCCAACTTTGCTTTTCCTTCATCTCAAATGTTTCATTAGAGGCATTTCAGGTGACAATGGTGGAAAAGTGGCAACTGGAACATTTCAATTACTTTTAAAAAGTTATTCATCCTAGCTTTCAAGGTATTGTTAACTGTTGTGACTCAGCAGATGTCTGCTGTGAGTCTTTTCGGGACACAAGATTCATTATGCAGCTGGGGCTTGTAGAGGCAGGTTTGGAGATAAAAGGATGGATGCTGCCACGCCCTAGTCGCAGGAGTCAACGTTCCTTCGTGCGTGCCTTGGTTTGTACAACATTGTTTGATCATCAGTCGTGGTTTATGTAAGATTCACTTGGATAAGTGCTCTGTATGTTTGTAACCCTGATTCATAGAGACTTTGGAAGAAGTGTTTAGCTTTCGTTTTGTTCAAATTGCCGTAAGAAAGATTTGTTTTCATTACGTTATCTGGTCAAAGACTTGTATTTATGTTATTTTTGGGCTCGAAGCCAGTTTGAACTGTGAACTGATAAAGAAAAGTTCCTTTGAAGTTTAATTGTCTGCCGTTTGTTAAGAGCCATGAAGGGAGGGACAGAACAGTTAACATAAATAAAATGGATCCTAGAGGACAAACTATAGAGTATATATTAGATGAGCTTGGCAGTGAGATCCAGATGAATCTTAATTTTACCAATTTAAATCCATTGTTTCCAGAAATCCATGGAATTGGCTATCAGAGGAAATAGTGAGGAACAATTAAATTAACAGTTACTTACATCTGGCCTACAGTAGAGCTGTTTTCCTTGTATGGAGACTATTTGGCAAATAATACTAAATAGTGGCAACATAACAAAGAACTAATTTCACTAAAAGCAATGAATAAAACTCAGTTTTATATGTGTTTATACAATGGTGGGTTTCCATTTTTTTTACTACCAGTTCGCTCATGCAGGCGATGTTTCTGCATATGCACAGAAGCATCCGGGTGGTTGGGTAGAGCCTCCTGCCGCCACCACTACCAGTTCGCCTGATCCGGGCAGAACCGGGAGCAACCTACTTCTGTGTTTATAAGAAACACATGAAAAAGATCAGTAAAAACACTCAGATGGTATAAGAAATTCTGTCCCCCACCCCCCATCTCAATTATTGTTCACTGCCTTGTTATCTACTTGATAAATATAATAACTACATGTATATTAAAATATTCTTTAGCTTCTTAAGAAACCTGAAAAGGGAGATGAACAGACTACAGAAAAGCACAGAGAAAAAGAAAAAGGTGATATTGAAGACAATAAATGGGAGAAATCACCAGCACATGGGAGTTTAAAATCCAAGCCATTGGAAGTTCCTCTAAAGGAACTTAAGGAAAAGTGAGTATTTCTTTATTGGACACTTTTGATCATTTCTTTGAGGTCTTGTTAATTATTTTAATCATGTGGAATTAAAATTTTAAAACTGCACAGCAATACATTAATTTAACTCTTACAGTAAATCATTTTGTTGGAGTTCTTGTATGGTGAGTGGCAGTGATGAAGCTATCTTATGCTAACTTTTGTTTTCCTGGCCCAGATCATAGAAATGTAAAGCTACAATTCTCATTTCATGATTGTAGAATATTTGATAACTTATATGTCCGTTTGCAGACTGATTACAATGAAGAAACATGAACATGAGAAAACATGGTTCATTTAAAAAAAAAAGATTTGCACTTAATGCTTCAACCATCAAGTCTGTAGCAGAGCTAAAGAAAGAAAGTAAAGCTGTTGCCACTTTATGGAGTTGATTCAATTACACTTTGGCAGTCCAATAATCATTCAAGAATCATTCCACTAGACTAGACTTATCAGAGAGAAAGAGAGAGAGAGAGAGAGAGAGAAAAGATGGAGACTGGCTGGCTGGATAGATGATGAGAGGTGCTAAGATTTTTACAGTATTAAGCGGCAGTGCCTGAACATGTGTTCCCTTTTCTCATTTATTTTTTTCCGTCATTTATTTTATACTTGAAGGCAGAAATATTTTTTATTGATCTTTAAACTGTAAGAGAAACTTTTTCAGCTAAAATATGGGGTATAATTTCTTTAAATAAGCTTAGTTAACTGATCTCAGTCATTGGCCTGATTGCTGTAAATCACTTGTAGACATTAAAATTCACAATCTGAATGTAGTGTCTTGAATTTTTTTCCTTCTAGAACATTTCTTCTCTTTTTCAAATTTTTGCATAGGTACGAAGCAGAAGCTGTATTCCATATACTGAAGTACAGTGGTATAGCATTCTTTCTATTTTGGCAATTTGGGGGAAGTGAGAAAGCAAAGTTTTTTTATTTTATTTTATTTTTAGCATTCTTTCCAGGAAATGATAGTACAGATAAGGCAGATATACATACATACATACATACATACATACATACATACATACATACAAACAAACAAACAAACAAACAAACAAACAAACAAACAAACAAACAAATGCTGGTGTTGTTGTATTCAGGTCTTTTGAGATTGAGATTGTCTTGGAAACGTTTCAGTGAGGTCTCACTCGTCACCTTCAGGTTGGGTTTGGGGCTTAAAGTGTGATCGGAGTGGCGAGCCTGAATCCCAGCCTGAAGATGGCGAGTGAGACCTCGCTGAAAGGTTGCCAAGACAATCTCAATCTTATACGGGAAAAAACCCAAATACAACAAGACCACTGTATAGGTATCTACACCCATGAAAATCTACAAAAACAATGTATGTGAGAAACCAAGCATGTTTACTCATGCTATATCTTTTGTTAGAATATGGCTCCAGTATACTACCCATAGATGTATGCAAAAAGGTCACCTTCTCCTTCTTTAACATACAATATAGAAGGGCAAGTAGATGTATACAGTTTAGGGGCTGCATGTTCATTATTTCTGCTGCTTCTTATTATGTCCTGTTCTGTCTGTCCAAACCAGTCCTTAACTACTTTTTTCTTTTTAAAGAATCTTTCAATCTTTAACAGCCATCTGGTGCATCTGGACTGTAGATTTTCTCCTATTTGTAATCAAACATGGGATTGTGACAAGCTAACAGGAAGCATGGAGGACATGACCAGTTTTATATAACTAAGAATGTCATTTTCTATACATAATTTAATTAATGTTGAAAGAACTCATTTTTCACTGAGATAAAAATACAGCTATTGAGGAAATATCTAATGTGTGGTTATTAAAATTCTGCAATGAAAATGCCAAATCTTAACCCATTTCAAGCAAAAACACTCTTCTTAAGAAAAAGAAATAAATGTAACAATCTCTTATCTTTCATTTCTGTATCTCAAAACTGTTTAACTAGCTCCTCCACATTTAAAATATATTTGCACATTTAAAATATATTTGCATATATTAGAAAAATATATCATACTTCTATATAGGTATATTTTATTTATTGGTTTACTTTTTAAAAAAACTAGATTAATTTACCCTTTTAAATTGCCAGTTATCTTTATATACTATTGCTGAGCCTCCTTACTATCTGATTCAGTAAAGTGTCCTTTTTTCTGACAACTTATAGTGGGACATTATCTTAATTAGGAATGAATGTAATTAGAATGTAAAACTTTGGGTTCTTCAGAATCATTATTTGACATTGATTAAAAAAGATGCTCATTATTTACAAAAAAGTTGGATGACTCTAGCAAAAATATTGCTTGATCCTGGGAATTTTGGTATATTACCCATTAGACTACCACAATTTCTTTTGCTTTTTCTATCAGTTCCATAGCTTTTAATATCAGAAGATTAGAAAGATTTTTTTAAAAAAAATGATTACAAAAAAGATTTAATCAAATGCTTAATTCTGGAATGAGCATTTACATTATACATCTTTTGTTTTTATTATTTCCTTTTTCAACTGAATGCAAAATATAAAATTAAATGCAGGCAAGCCTCCTTTTATTATTACTATTTATTAAATTCATATGCTGCTCAACTTGGGGTTCAAGGTGTCTTTGAGCAGCCATGTAATAAAATATACAACTATAAATATAATTATAAATATAAAAAGAGTTTCAAATGACAAAAGATTACAACAAACTAAAAGAAAATAACACAGGTTTGGAGTTGAAAGGTGGTGGTGCCTTCTCTGTTATTGTACCAGCCAGCTCCAGCCAACAGCTTCTCCTTTTGTGGCATCACTAATTATAATATAACCAAACTTACATTCACTTGATTAATTGTTCAAGTTTACTCACCTTTAAAACACAGATCACAAAATGACAGTGATAAAGAACAAAGAGATTCAGAGAGAAGATTTCGTGAAAAAGAACCTGAGAGACAAAGGTATCGGTTGGAAGATGGCCGAAAGCACAGAACTCACTATGAATTTGACAAATATGTGAGACGGAATGAAGATGAACCGAAGTGGGAGAAAGGGTACAACCAAGACCGAGGAAAGAAAGTGAACTACAACTACAGCTTCACTGTGGACACAGTAGACAAACTGGGTAAAGAGGACAAGTGTGATGACATGGCATCCAAAAAGGAGCGCATAAGAAATAAGGTTCTTTTATTCATTTAGGATAATCTTTCATTAGTAAAATTACATCAGGGGCACAGAGGATTTGCTTTTGACATCTCAGCATGAAACGTTTAACAACTACATTAAAATAACATTTTTTTAAAAATCCAAATTTTATAAACCAAAGTAGTTAAGTTACCCTTGCTGCTTATTTACATGGCCCTATTTAAAATAAAATTATTGGAAAACTTTTTTCTTATAAATTTTTTTCTTCCTAAAAGAAAAAAAAACATATTCACCTGCTATACCCAACTGAGTGCCTGCTGTCTTAATGAAAATTTATCAGGACCTAATCCACTCCCAAAAAAATGCTGATCTTACATTCTAATATGCTATTACTAAAAAGCCTATTAGCCACAGTAGTCTAATAATACTGCTGCTGATGAATAACAAAGAGCACAAAGCAATTTCATGGGAGTGCCAGGGCAAGTTATCCCTTTAAAAAAAGGCAGAGATTTCTTTTTCGGAAATGTTTTAAAAGAACACTTACTCCGTAAGAACCTTATTGTTGATACTACTGTTTTTAGAAGATCAGTAATTTCTGATATGGCACTTTATTTGGTATGCAGCTGCAACAAAAAGAATGCCTTGTCCTGATGATGTAGCAGCAAGGACAGTACTATCCATTGTGGATCATGCAAACTTTGTCAGTTGCAACCTGATTATAATGATTTGATTTGATTTTGATTTTATTTGATTTTATTATATTTATATGCCGCCCTTTTCCCCCGAAGGGGACTCAGGGTGGCTCACAATTCAAATCAGGGAAGGGGGATACAGACAAAAAATAAAAGACGAAACATAACAATACATAATTTAAAAACACACAACAGTCATACCATTCGAGTTAATGAGTTAATTTATCTGAAATGTGAAGCTTTGCTTTAAACATGTTTTTTGAGAAGCATATCTAACTGATTCCAAGAAGTACATTCCCAACTCAAGTGTCTTCTAAGTTGTGGATTAAACACACCATTGGTTATAGGATTACATCGGAGTTATCGTATTTCTCCTCCGTTCAGCACGGAGGAAAAGGCTGCAAGATGATACATTTCTGTAGCACTCATATCCCGATCTCCATGCTTATTAGCCAGACAGGCCAATGTTAGATTAGCTTGCAAATGTTAACTGTGTGTGCCAGAAACTATTAAGTCTGTTTTGTTTGAATATTATTATATTCATATTTGTATGAATTTAACTAGCAATTATTTTAATGAGCATAAGTGGGGACATTATCCATGGGTTAGTTTTGTGCCATTTGTCCTACCACTTTTTTCTCAGATTGTTTTCTCCAGAATCTTTTTAGTTTGCTTGACTACTTGCCTCTCAGTGAAAGAAAGGAAGGAGAAAGAGGGAGGGGGGAGGAGAGGGGGGAGAGAGTGAGAGTGAGTAGTTCTTATTAAATATAAGTAATAGCAGAAAGATTTCTTTATATATTCATTCACCTAGACTGCATTGAGATCCGCAGTGCAATTAAATAGTTTTCTCAGAGCTTTTATATTCTTTCTTTATTCTTTTTTTTCCTGCACAGGATCGCCCAGCCATGCAGCTGTACCAACCAGGAATTCGCATTCGAACACATATGGGACCTACAAGTAGGTTCTATGACTGTGCTGAAAAAACTTCTCAAGAAGTTTGTGACAGAAGGTATGAGGCAGACAACTCAGCTGGTGGTAGTTCTGAGAAGAATGAAGATGTAGAATAAGATGGACATTCAGCTTTAAGATTTAGTGCCCTACAGAGAACTGAATGTTCTTAGAACTTGGCCGGAATTGCCAAGAAAATTCTAGTAGGCAATCTCATTCCTTTTTAAAGTTTTCTGTACGGAGTCTGGACTCATGAAACATCACATAAAGTAAATATGAATGTGATTTTTTTTAAAAAGGAAAGGATTTGTCAGCCTTGAAATCAAATTAAAGCTGGTTCTCTTCTCTTCTTTTTCCATGAATGAGAATAGTATGCTGTCAGCACATGAGGAAAAAAATATGATTTCAAAATGTCTATAGATACATACATGGTCTTTGTATGTATTTTTGCTAGGATAAATTTCATACACATCACTAACTTCTGACATATTCAAATGTGCATCTCTGCATAATGGAAGTTGTTTTTCTACATACACAAAAGGAATTTTGATTTGAGACATAGGGAAGTGATTTTGAGGCAATATAGTTGAAAATTATGCTAGATTTTAGAAGGTAGAGTTTGGAAGTTCTAGTAACCCCAAACATATTTTAAATTGCTGTGTTTTGTATAAAACTTTTGAGAAATTGCTGCATCTGCTAAACAAAAGGAATATTTAAGATATTTATTTCCAGACATTTTCACTGAAACGTATTTACTATCTTCTACAAATTACATTAATTATTCAATTGCACTCCCAAAGGTGCTTTTCAAATGTCTCCATAGACATTTTCACACTCCCAGGTGTGTACATACAAAAAAGTGGTGTACAAAATATAAGTATATTTATATCTGTGGGTGAGAGAAAGAAATTACAATATCTTAGATTTGGTCCTGTCAGTAGTTTTGTCCTGATATGTAATAATTACAACAACTGCACCTTTTAATATGAATCATCAATATGTTTATAATTAATGCAATATTTGCATCATTATTGTAGGACAGTTCTTAATCTGCTATAGGATCATGATTAAAAGATAACATTTACAGAAAGAGGTTGATGAAGTTTCTGGTAGTTTGCAAGGACATAATGGCACAACATTCATGTGATTAAAATAGCTGCTTAAGGCTAATTTCTTTCAGGATCTTCACCCCTGCCCTCCCACCTCATACATTCACCAAGAGAACATCAACAACTTAAGCAAAATAGCTTTCAATGGGGAGTATGTGGACAAGGGAAGGGTCAGCACTAGCTTCTAGCCATTCTTTATAGGGCTTCAGAGAAAACAGAGTTGTGATGTATGGGCCTACCCTATCACATTTAGTCTCTTTTCAGTTTCATAAAATGTTGGGTAAGTATCAATCTATTTTTAACTTTCTTAAACAGTATTTACCTTTCATTTTATTACCTGAAAAAAGGCTGACTCAAGTCTGAATATTTAATGCAACATTGGCCTTTCATGAAATGACATTTTAAAAACCTTTTGCCTTTTTTCAATATGTGGGTTTATTATTTGTTTTTTGTACGTAAATATTTCATGAAATATATTTTTACATGGCATTGATGGAACTATTTTGAGTTATAAGTAGATTATACAGCAGAATGCACCATACCTGTCACAGGTTCCCTCTGTTCATTATGCTATTAGAAAACATTGTGATGAGATATATCTTCTCATTTTTTGTGAAAAAAATTATATATGTCATAAGGGCAAGTCATAAAATCAATAATGTTGATAATGTTAACTATTTTTAACGTGTTTTGATTTTTTTATTACTGTATTATCACCATTTGTTTTAATGTAAATAAAATAATTTTTTTTGTTAATTTCAGTCATTAAACTGAAATCTAGTCATCCAAATATTGGCTTTTGTTTTTTTAACTTCTGGTGCAGAAATGTGTATGAAAAATAATTTATAGGATCAATGAACATATCCATTGGCTGTTTATATAATTTCTTATTTTTTGAATAGCTGTTCTTCTCTTTTCTAACTGGGCGAGATGATACAACTATTGTATCTTGAGTTGCCCTTTGGTGCATAATGTTTCTGTTTAAAGAATTCATCATATTTATATATTTTAAATATATTAATTATAAGCTTTTGAAGAGTCATCCTCATTTAACTGGGAAAATCATTTCTCATTTAACTGGAAACTAAACACAATAGGTTATCTGGACACCCTTTAGATTGTATGAAACCGCATCTCCCAGAATTCCAAGGTAACCAGCCAAAGAATGAAAATTCTAAGTTATAATATAAGCATCTGCAAAGAGAAATTGATGTATTCTGAGCATACACAGTAGAAGAATAAAGAAGAAATATTGGACAAAAATTTGGAAAGGGGTGCAAGAAATTACAGGAGAACAAATAAAATACAAACCTGAACTCTTTCTGCTGGGAATAATCAAAGGGAAATATACAAAGAAAATTAAGTACATATTAACACATCTGCTGACCACAGCTAGAATAGCATTTGCCCAATGCTGGAAACAAAATAAAATCCCCTCGGATAAATTAGTGATACCAAAAATTTTGGATTGTGCAGAGATAGACAAATTAACACTAAAATTAAAAGACAAAGAAGAGTCGGAATATTATGAAATTTGGAACAATTGGTACAAATGGATGCAAAACAAGAATAAAATTAGTTAAGCCAAAAAAGCAAAATAATATTTACATGTACAGGTATGATGACATAATAATGTTGATATAATGACTGTAAGGTGTTGTAGAAGGAAAAAAAATTTTTTTTTAAAAAAAAGAAGAAGAAGAAAGAAGAAAGGGGCAGAAGTCAGAGATGCTATGAAACATTTATAGTCCAGTAATGTTATGCAATCTGAATAGTACAGTCTTTATTAAAAAGAAGATATGATTTTTAGAAGAATGTGGTGTTCCTTCTCTGCATCTTTGTCAGATAGCCTTTTCTTTGATGAAAATTCCTTTCCTTTTCATAAGCTGGAAATTTGGCTGACTGTAGATCAAGAGTAAATTTATCTTGCAGTTTTTTTATTCTTTCCCAAAATTCATCAGTGTTACACAGCTGAAAGATAAATATCTACAATGCTTATTATGTTCTGAGTAAATCAAATTATCATCTTAATCAAAATAGATGTTTATACCTAAGCTCCATTGCATTAATTCTTAATTTTTGGATATATTTCAAAGCTAAGTGTTTTCTTTGTACATGATAGTATGTTAGTTGACTTATAACAGCATAACATTACCGTATATAAATTACTGTATAGGCTCTATTATGGCAATTATTTAAAACAGCAAATCTATTTTGAAATAACAATGAAAGTTATTACCTGCTGAAACTTTTTGCAGGTTTTTGACAACTGTTCAATATCTTCCAGATTAAGAAATGACATGATATGAACAATCAAATTTTCAGGCAACCGAACTAGGAAATCATAGTGTCCTTGACACAAGTTGAGAGTGTACTTCAGCATGCTTTCCCCAAAAATGCTTTGAACTTGCTCTGAATGAAATAAATAGAGGGAGAGGGACTTTTAGCACATGTGCTGCAACAATAAACATTACTAAGGGTGTGTATTATGATTATAGCAATATAGCACAAATTCATACTCTAATAATAAAGGTCATTACAAAAACTGATGATCTCATAAATTGTGGAGATGGTTGCTAAATGAAACTACAACTGTCCTGCATCATTTTTTCCAACTTTGATATGTTAGCCTTCCTAATTAAATATCTTCAACTGAGAAGAAATAATTTGGAAAAAGAAGCTACAAAGAATGAAAAGAGAATACTAAAAGAAGATGGAAGGCAGCAATAAAATTTGGTTACATTTACTAAAGAGTAAGATTCACAAAACACAATGTTGTTTCTTTTTAAATGGAAAGGGTTGCTTTGCTTGTAATGATTGGAATTATTGTTATTTGACACGTCTGAACAGTTTGAGATTACCTGATACGATATAAAATAAATCCTATTATTGGGGGGGAGGGATGAGAACTCTGGAGGGACTAGGGTATATATAATACTTGATTTAAGACTGCTTTTAGTAGAGTTAGCAGAGCTGAATTTTATCAGTTTTATTTGATGTCTCAGTTGTGTCTTACAATTCGCATGAAGAAATCTTGGTGTGTCACTTCAAAGACAAAGCAATTTACATCATATTGTAATTACATAATATCAAACAGGATTATGATTTTAAATGGAGGGATAAAAGTTGGAGACCTGGAAAATTATGTTTACAAAAGCAATTGTTTGTAAGAATTTTATTTTTACATAAAGTGTTAATTGTTTATATTCAATTGGTTTTCTGAGTAGATGAGATAGAATCTACCTTTTCTATGTCTTATCTGTGTTTTACCAATACTTGGTAAAAAGTGGTATGAAAGATGACACAGTAGGTTCACCCTTTATTATAAATATTCTAATAAATCTATGATTTAACTTGGGAAAGAAATCTAAAATATATTTTGTTATGTGTATATACCACAACTGTATTTCAAGCAGATATTGAGGTGGCAACCTATATTTTTAAATAGATTTTTGGCATCTAGTCAAATTACTGATATTTTTATTGATAGTTTTAGTATGGATATGGTTATTCAATAGGGCATTTTTATGTCAACCCTTTATTGTATACGGACCAGAGTAGAATAAAATATTGGTGATATAAAAGTTAAATAAAAACAAACATGCCAGATTGTCAAGCTTCACTTAAATTGATATAAACTAGAAGGCTTGAAGGCAAAGCAAGGACATAGCTCTTGATAATAAAGTTTGATTTCAGATACTAGAAAAGCCATTAATAACCTAGAAAATTACCTGCTGAAAACTATAAGACTCAACCCATTTATATACAGTGGGTGAACTTTGCTTTTCACCAGCATTTATAGTCAATGTCTTATATTAATAACATCTTAAGATGATCAGCTAGATCAGACTTGTGCAGTATTCTGCTGCCAGACTGACTATTCAAATGTTGGGAAGACTATAACATGAACACAACAGAGCTCTTACTGTGTTCCAAATACTATTATATTGAAAGGCATAATACTGGAGATACAATATGGATATAGATAGCAGCTACTGAAAGCCCTGTTTTACATTAATTGTCTAATCCCATTTTAAAGCCACCAATATTGATAGCCTTTACTAGAATAAAAAAAATCATGGTAGAGGACATATGATCACCATTGAGGTCAAAATTTTGGTTGCTAAATGAATTTTGCCCCATTTATGATCTTTCTTGCCACAGTTGTTAAATGAACCACTGCTGTTATGTTAGTAACACAGTTGTTAAGTGAATATGGATTCCCATTGGCTTTACTTTTCAGAAGTTCACAGAAGATTATCACATACCCCAGGACACTGCAGCCATCATAAATATGAGTCAGTTGCCAAGCAATTGATTGTTGTTTGAATTTGTTGTCTATGTGATTGCACCAGTGACGCTAAAACCAATTTCATTGTATTTATTTTGTACACTGACAAGGCTATACTATAAGCATCTGAATTTTGATCATGTGACCATGGGGATGCTGCAGTAATTGTAAGTGAGAAAAACTGCCATAAGTCACTTTTTTCAGTGCTGTTGTAACTTTGTTGAGATTGTTGGGGACAATACTTAAATAATGGTTACATTGTAAAACACCCAGAAAGCGCTGTAAAGTGCTATGGTGTGGTATATAAGCTTAAATGCTATTGCTATTGAACAGTGATTAAACAAACTGTTGTAAGTTGAGGTCTACTTGCATTAGAAGAAAACTTGAAAGTCTTCTAGTCCAACACCTTGTCCAATATAGAAATCCTATTCTGGATAAATGTCAGCCTTTATGTCAATCTGATGCAATTTCCAAAGGTTAATTAGCCACCATGTAGAACATTTCTTTTATTTGTCTTGAATTGCCTGCTATTCCATTTTTTGGATAACCTTATCTCTTAGTATTTTAAGAGAGTATTCATAGTACAGATGTGCAAAACACATCCTTTCAGGGGCAGAACTTCCTGTTGAGCTCTAAAATGTTCCATTCTTCAGGACATTGCTGTACTCATATCCTCCTTTCATACTAACTAAGTAGCATTCCCAGGCTTCTAAAGAAGTTGCCATAGTTTATGTATGCTTAGGTGTATCTGGAAATCAATCCTCACAAATTAATGACCTCTTCCATTAAAGTCTAGAGGAAACTTGAATGTTTGTGAACCACTGAAATAGTATATATGCCCTGAAATAGTATGGGATAAAGTTATGTAATAACATACTATGGAAAAGCCATGTGCCCCCAGTGATATCTCTATGTTTTATAATCTGTGGTCATCAGTGTACAAGTCAATTGCTTCACCCCATTTGTCATTTGCCATCAGATGGTTTAATACAATGATTTGCTTGCAGAACACAAGTTGTTGTTGGAAATTATGTTCCTGTAAATCTGTCAAACAACAAAACCTATTTATTTATTCAAATATTATTTAAATATATAAATACCAAATTCAGATATCTTAGTACCAAAACCACCCAAGATATAGTAACATATACATAAGAAAGCGTATTAGCACTACATAAAAATCAAAGTGCCATGATCTTGATGAAAGATAATGCTAACTCTGGATTGCCTGGGTACTTCATATGAAAGTTTTCTTCTTGTCCTTGGATAATTATGACTAAAGCATTCATTGTACATAAGTGATACAGATATACATGCAGCAGTACTTTGCACTCTTGAGAGTTGTTAAAGTTTCAAATATAAATGAATTTGTCCTGAAGTATAATTATAATATTTATCATGAAAGATTCAAGACTTTGCTTCAGTATATGTACTTAAGTTATTTGGAATGAAGAACAGATTTCTCTATAGTAACCATCCCCATGCAGGGCAGTACTAGTCATTAAGTACATAAGAAGAACAAACAGCTGATTCTATACAAGGAATGAATAAGTGCCCCAGAAACAAAAAGATTTTAAAAATTAAATGAACTCCATGGAAAGAATCAAATAACTGCTTGCTTCATTAGATTCAAGTAGTTCTCTGGAAGAAATAAGGCTTGCTTATATATATATATATATATATATATGCAATATATATATGCAATATATATATGCAATATATATATATATATATATATATATATATATATATATATATATATATATATATATATATATATATATATATATATATATATATATATATATATATATATATATATATATACTGTCATTACTTTTTAAATTTTTATTTATTTAATAAGATTTATATGGTGGCCATCTTGCTATAATGGCTTTGGATAGCTAATAACAGATGAAAACATTCTATCTATACACTACTGAAATTCCTTTAACTGGGCAAAACAGTACATTGTAGGGCAACAAATTTTGAACCTAGGTAGTTCAGATGGGCTAACTAACAAAATGTTTCCAAAATCCAGGATCTGTATACCGAAGGAAATGAAATTTGGGAGTTGTGGCTGCTTAATGCTGCTGGGCCACTGCTGTTTCTTACACTACTAAACTAAAACATGAGACCCAGGTTTGCAAATTATATGAAACAGCTTCAAAAGAAATGAGGATGTTATAAGAAGTGAGAAGAATAAGAGATAAGTAGAAATAGTATGCAAAAAATAGATCTTTGTAAGTTCAGATGCTATACTTTATGGAAAAGATGAGTCATGCTGGTAAATACCATTTACATTTAAGATAAAATTTCTTTGAGTGATTCATATGGGAACATATACGGTACCTTTGGCTTCTGCAGCAATCCTAGCGCAACAAAGATCAAATCTCTGCTGCAAACAATAACATTAACAAACAATAGCAAAGAACCAGTCCAATCTAATGGCTAAAAGCCAGGAAACTGAGTTCTAATTTCATTTAAATTGAGTGAATTGCAGTATGACCATGTGTGCAAACGTGTATAGAGAAATAAAGAGAGGTACACAATTATTTTCCTGCTTAATACTTGCTATGTAATTGTTCATCCAATAGAAAATCTCTGTGCGTCTTCTTCAATTCCTTTGGAAAAATCTTTTCTTGATTAGGTCGGTAAGTAATGTGCCATGATCTCCAGATAACCTACACCATTGGGAATTTAAAAAGAGTACATTAAGTTAGTATCCCTTTCCTATTTTGTCAAAAATCTAAACACAAAGCAAGAAATCGAGAACATCATTTGCAATCATTTGTGTTTAAATTACATTGTGTAGGAAAACAGTAGAATGACACACAAATGCTGTCACTTGTTTTTGAGTCCATGACTACAACCACACCACCAGATTTATATATAGAGACATAACAGGGCATATCTGTCAGAATGGCTGTTTGGAACTACTATCTCTTTTACCTGAGATTTTGGTCTCTTAACTGACTTAACAGATGCTTGACTACACAGAAAATCAAAAAGCGCAGCTTTCTCATATCTCCACTTTTTTCTTCAAATATACAGTAACAGTTCTAATTTCAGAATAGTGAGATCTATGCCATTTTACCTCAGTTTTTGTGATGGTGAAGTAGTGAAAATCTTTCTGTGGAGCAGGAGCCTGAATTTGAATTTCACAAAGTTTCTCCTGCAGTAGTGAAGACATTCTGTGTCCCAAAGTTGCTTCTACGCCTTCTGTAGAGCTTGAACTCAGCCTATTTTATATGCTCAAGAAATAAATGGCTGGGTTGTGTTTACATTACTGAGACCTGTTTCTTTACCTAAGGAGGGTTCTGGTGAATGTTTTCATCACCAGTTGGGCAATAGTAAAAAACAAAAAAGAAAAGCTCTGAGTCTGTTTAATGTTTGAATTTTGGGGAGGGGAATTTAAATAACACCATGCAATATAGTAATTCCTTCCTTCCTTCCTTCCTATCTTTGAGTCAATCTTGATTCCTGATGACCTGGACTTGTTAGTTTTCTTGGCATGTGGATTGCCATTGCTTGATTCCTTGGCTGCGAAACAGTGTTTTGCTCCAGGTTACCCAGTTCTAGCTAAAATGTATGTATTTATCACATTTGTAAGCCAACCACTCAAAATGACTCTGGGTATGTACAATTTCAAAACATAAGTTAGACAACAATCAGGAGATTGCAAACACTGTAACAAAAATAAATAAAAATTGAACCCACCATGTTTTAGCCCAATGTCTATGGAAGAGCCAGTTCTTCAAAATGTATCTAAAAGATCCATTTCATTGGACAAAGATGTACCAAATGTAATGCTGAACACAGTTAAAGCAAGCAAGCAGACAGTTTAACCAGGGAAAGTTTAAAACCAATCCCCTTCACTGGCCATAGTCCAGTAACAAAATGGGTACCTTTAGTGGATGTAACGGTCACAAGCTATTAAAACACTTTAGATGAGCAACTGTAGCTATTCCTAGAGGATGCTGTTGACGGTCATTCCAAAACAGCATCAGAATAAGCCTAGATAATGTATTGTGCATTTTAATAATGTCTAGAAGCGTGTTTTAATTTGGCACTTTTAATATTTGCATTTATTTGCTTTCTAGTTTCATTTTCTGTTATTAGCCATTTTAAGGACCTTTTTTGGCAGGAAAGGTTGAATACAAAACTACTAATAACAATAATGGTTCTTTTCTTACCAGACATCATATACAGGTAGTCTTTGACTTATGACCACAACTGAGTCCGCAATTCTGGTCATGAGTTATGATGGTCATAAAGTAGACCACCATGTGACTGCACCTAATGTTATGAGATTTTTTTGGTGGTTGTTAAATTGCATTCATTAAGCAAACCTTGTTCTTTTGCAGAGACCAGAAACAAAAATGTAAATTGTGGTCATGCAAGCACAAGTCACTGCAAACAGCCATAAATGCAGTTACGGTACCAAGGGTAGGGTATGGATGTCAGAACTTTGAACTTAGGTTATATGTAGTTTTTTCGGGAGGCAAACCAGTCATATGTTGAGGACTATCTGTAGTCATACTTTTCATCAATGACTAGTTAAGATCAGGTCTCAGAAGGTGGCAATGGCAAACCACATTTGAAAAACCTTGCCAAGAATCTTGTCTAAGCAATCTCCAAGAATTGTGGAGGGAAAAATAAACTGCTTATTTAAAGAACTCAGTACAATATGAGATTCCCAGTTACAGTAAGATACAACTCAAACCTTGAAAATTAAAATGACAACTTTGCAGACCAAATTAGCATTTGCTAAACAAACTTGCCCAAACTTGCCATTGAGTTCATGGACTCTTTCTTCCAATTAAACATTTGACATACTTAATTGCATGTAGTTGATGGCTTCCATTGAAATCAACAGCAGTTTCAAATATTTAACCTTGGCTCAATCACATCAATAGTTCTCTTTTATGTTGCTGTAGTTAAGATTAGAAATATTTTCTAGAATGGTTTTGGATAAATACCAGGAAGACTCACCTTCAGCTCCACCGCCAGCCATGGAAACTCACTGAGAATTTGGGCTAGTCACTCTCATGCTAACCATCGTCATAGGGAGGTGGTTTCAGAAAAAAAAAAGAACAATGAAATTCTTTGAACATTACCTTGAACTCCAGAATACACAAATAGATTTTTTTTTCTTCCATTCAATCATGTCCAATTTTTGGAGATTGCTAAGACAAGGCCCTTGGTAAGGTTTTTCAAAAGTGGACTGAGAGAAAGTGACCAGCATAAGATCATCTGACTGGCTTTGTGTTCAAGGAAGGACTAGAACTCATGGTCTTCCAGTTACACTAATTCTTTCTCTTATATGGAATAATCACTTATGGGCTTTAATAAGAGAGCCTAGGTCTAGTGATTAAGGCACCTGGTTAGAAAGCAAAGGCCCATAGATTCAAGTCCTGCCTTGGCCATGAAAGGCAGCTGAGTGACCTTGGGCCAGGCACACACTCTCAGCCCAATTCACCTCATTGGATTGTTGTGGGGAAAATAGGAAGAGGAGAGTGTGTTGGGTATGTTTGCTGCTTTGAATTAATTTGTAAAAATAATACAGGTGAGATATAAATAAAATAAGTCATAGCATATTTTTAAAAGGAACTTAAATAATTCTCAAGTCCAGACATATATGTGACTTCTGCACTTTGAATATTGTTGTTTACACTGACACATACTTTCTTTTCTTTCAATGTTTTATCTAAGTAAAAGAGAGAGAAAATCTCTTAATAGGTTTATCTAATTTCTCAGACCAATCTGTACAGTACTTAAGTTCTAATAGTTTACTATTGATTGTAAAGTTGTCAGCCACTAGAGGTCAGCAGAATATGCTTTAGTCGACAAAAAATACCCTGGATAACCCTCTTTACCTAAAGGAAAAGGAAAACCAAATTAACCATAGTAACTGTGGCCATACCAGTTTTATGAGCCTTGGAAAATACAACTTTAGGTTTTTACTTTAAGTTGAACTTTTACAACTTGCAAAGTGATTTTACATTTTGGAGCCTCGGTTTCTTTCAACCACTAGGTAATACTGCATAATTTGATTCAAAACACACTGAGGAGTTGCTTGTGTTTTCAGAACATGAACTTTTTCTTTATTCCAGATTTGAAATTGAGTTTCTATGTAACAATTAGCCCTTATTCAGAATTCTGAGATTATCTTTTAAATAATCTTGAGTGATACATGAAACCAGGTTTTCTTTCCTCTTCCCTGAATTTTTTCCCCTTGCAATTCAGTCCTACATGGATTGTCTTCATACATTTATACTAATCCATTTGCTAAGGGTTTTTTTTAAAAAAAACCCTCAACTTGCAGGTCCAAAAGTGATGAGCTTCTGAACTAATTGGGTATGGAACTCATTGTCATTGTTCATACAACGAAGGCCAGCTTTGATACAGGTAGTCCTCAATTTATGACCATTCATTGACTGACCATTGAAAGTTATGACAGCACTAAAAGTAACTTATGACCAGTCCTAATTATGACCATCACAGCACCTCTGACATGACATGATCAAAATTTGGGTTCTTGGCAATGGTTGCAGCCTCCTGCAGTGATGTGATTACCATTTGCAATTTTCGCAGTGGGTTTCTGACAAAGTCAATAGAGAAAGCCAGATTTACTTAACAACCACAGCAAAAATGTTAATATAATCAGTCATGGTCACTTGAAGGCTCACTTGATTCCATCCAACCTCTTGATAATCAGGGACTACCTGCATACAATTTCCAGTATTTGCACAATATGCTTGCTAATTCATTTGCTACAAGTCACAATTTTGGATTCATATATCAAACTAAACAAACTAATTTTTCTAAGCATGAGCCACACTTGCACTCTGAATATGTTGCATTTGTAAAACTGCATGAGGTTGCAGTTGAATAGTTAAAGAGATGGGACAAAATCCCTAGCTTTAATTTTAAAACATGTTTAAACTCCCCCCCCCCCATTATCATCATGTTAATTATTTTAATAATGGCAAGTTGTAGAAGCACGCTGGTGGTAAGCCAAAGTCAAATCTTCATTGTGTAAAATTATTTTGTGTGAAGTTACCAAAGCCTAGTGACATATGAAACACTAAAATGTATTGTGGTATATAAACTTTAATGTGCTTTTAAACATTAATTAAGCGCGCGAGCCGCTTCGCCCTCAGGGGGCGCCGTCCTCTTTTGCCTGGCGCCTGCGCCAAGCTTCACAGCGGAGGAGGGGCTATTTCCAAGCCGCCGCCGTTGAGGAAAAATCAAGTGGGCGACACTAGCCAATCAAAAACCGGTTCTTCGGTGGCGTCAGGCCTCTTTTTCTTTGTCCCATCCACTGCGGTGGCCCCCCGCTCCCCGCCCCCATCTCCGTGCTCTGTAGATTCTGTCGCCATTGTCGAGAGGCTGTTCGGTCAGAGCGTCTCTCTCTCCTCCCTCCGTAAACGGTCGTTTTCTCCTGGTAGGTATATTGCCCTTCGCTTTGCCTGACAACGGGAGGCAGGGAGGGTTACTCTTCGGAGGGAAAAGGAACCGGGAAGGGCGCCTCTGCGAGGCTCGGGCTCAGCATCGCTCTGGAGTCTCCCTCTTTTCCATCCTCCCCCGTCCCGCCCCTCCCTGCTCCGCTTTTCGCGTTTCCACCACGCCAGGTTTGTCCCTTCCGCTTTTCCGTCCAGAGCGCGTTCTGCGCCCAACTGCCCAGTTTCAGGCGTTTTTGCCTCACGTTTTCACTATGGGAGTCGCGGGAGTGCTGCCCCCCCCCCGCTACCTCCATGCAGGGCCGTATCGGATCCCTGCCAGAATTCAGTCTTGAGCTTAAATTTAACCGGACGGCGCGATTTATCGATTTCTGGGGGCGACGGAAAAGAGAAATGGTGTCAGATTACAGCATGTTTTCTTGCATCCAGCCAATACAAACCTTTTCTGGGTTTGGGGAGCTCTCCAGGTGCGCCAGACCTCAGCTCCCCTCTAGCGTATCTGGAGGGCACAAGGATGCAGGCAGCGTTTAAAACATTGTTCTCATCCGTGGCAACTTGAAGGTGTCCGGACTTCAGCTCCCAGAATTCCCCAGCCAGCGAATGCTGCCTGGGGAATTCTGGGAGTTGAAGTCCGGACACCTTCAAGTTGTCAAGGTTGGGAAACACTGCTTTAAACTGTCATGCATATATGATCAATTGTATTTTAAATTGCTCTTAATGCGAAGTCACACATCTTTTAGGATTAGTTTGCATACAGCAAATATTTAAAATATTTTAAAGTAAAATATTGCATGCCTTTCTACTATTCTCAACATTTTGCCTCTCCATAAAACCCTTAGGGGAAAAAAACCAGATTTATCCCACTGTTTCAAAACATTGTAATTATATTTTAAAGGCTAGCCATAAGGCATATGTGGTTAAAATGTTGTCTAGGGTTTTACAGCTCATAATCTGAGACAGTTTATTTGATTTTCCTGAGCACTCAGAAATTGAGTTGCAGATCAATTAACCAATCCGCAAGGAAGGAGAAATGTTTGGAGCACTGAACCCTGCCATTTCTAAACCTGTTGAGCCAATGTGTGGGACTTAATTTGATGTGCCAAAATAGCATAGATTTATTGGAAACATTATCAGGTACCAGGTATTTGAGTATTCGTCTACTACTACCAGCAATTCCTGTCCAATTGTCCTCTGCGCATAATGCAGCCTCACATATTTAAACAATTTATATGCTGTTTCTCAAGATGGCTGCATTATTTTATTGCTTATGATAACATTCAAGATACTACAATTAAGCATTTTAAAATTTAAGTCACAGCAAAAAAGTAAACTGAATGATAGTGTCTAAATACAGGATTTTAAAAAAAATCTAAAAGATGTTTAGCTGAGCAGGTTTTTTTTTATTACAGATAGTCTTCAACTTATGACCATAAATGAACCTGGCAATTATGGTATTAAGTCATGATGGTCATAAAATGTGACTCCAACCCACCTTTATGACTTTTTTGTGGTGGCAAATGCTTAAGTCGTTAGGCAAACCTATATGGGCTATTTTTTGCTGGAAATTAAGTAAACACTAGTTTTCTGCAAAACCATTATAAATAGCAATCAAGTACTTAAAGTACTCATTACAGTTGTTCTCTGTAAACTAAACTGTTAAATGCTTTAATCTCTAAATGGTTGAACTGTGTAAAGGAAACAGTATTTCTTCTGCAAAGCAGAACACAGAATTCAAAAGCTTTTGACCATTTTGATATTGGGTGTGGGTGTGAGTGATGTCATGTTGGCCATGCCCACTCAGTCACATGCTTTCCCCCACCTAGCCACGCCCACCAAACCGGTAGCGAAAATTTTGAATCCCATCGCTGTACATATTGTATAATAAAATGCATTGTATATAATAGCAGAAAATAATTTAGGTATTTTGGATTATTTTTAACATAGCATCAGTAGACTTCTATTTGTGCAATCCAACACTTTGTTTTTCCCTTCCATCTCCATTATGCCTCCTGAATCTGCTAAGTTGTGCTAATAAGCACTATGGTATCTATTCTAATAGAGTTGGATAAGTTTGAAGCAATATAAACATTAAATAAATAATCTGTCTTTTAGTTATAATTGCCAATTTTGAAATAAGGTCTCAACATGTTTCACTATTTTAAATAGAATATAATACTTTGAAATACATTTGGTATTGAGCACAAGTTGCAAACATAAAATGAGTTGTTATATATTCTTCCATCTGGGGTTTGTTTATGGAACATTCAATCAGGCTGCTTATATGACCCCCTCCAAAAATAGTATAAAGTACATCGACAGGCAAATTGAGAACAACACTATAAATCCAATTCACAACCCACATATTTAAATCAATGGACAAAGAAGAATCTATTAATAATAGCTCCTTTCTTTTTCTTTTAGAGACTAGAACTGGTTAGGTGTTCTTTATACAATGTTTGCTTTTTAGTCTTTCTGCAACCAAGTGAGCCATGTGGAGCTGGTAAAAACAGCTTGAATTCATAAGTATGTTGATGCTTCTGTAAACAGTGAAGAGATTTTATATTAAAACTTTATAAAGAATGAAAGGTTGACAATATTAACATGCTCTTCTCTAGTTGGATTGTGGCAGTATAACATTTAATTTTTTTTCTTTGGGTAAGCTGCCATTCAAAAATCAATTATATTTTAACAATAATTGAGCAATCATTTAAGAGTTGAATTATATTTCAACAATTTATGAACTAATTTTTTTAAAAAACCTTTTATTTCAGGTATAGTGCAGTTTGCGGTTTGGAACATGTGTAGTGTTATGCAAGCTGACAGTAGAAAAATGGACATGTTGAAGATTTTGCATAAAACAACAGAACGCCTAGAATGCGATCACTGTAATTTCAGAGGCTCTGACTATGAGAATATACAAATTCATATGGGTACAATTCACCCTGAGTTCTGTGATGAAATGGATACTGCAGGATTAGGGAAACTTATATTTTACCAGAAAAGTGCAAAGTTATTTCACTGCCACAAATGCTTTTTTACCAGCAAAATGTACTGTAATGTCTATTATCATATCACGGCACAACATTCATTGTCAGACAAACAGAAGGAAAACCAGAAAGGTGTGTTGGAAACTGAATCCCTCAAAAAGCCTATCTTTGTGGAACCTCAAAAGCCTTCTCAGTCTCCTGAAACACAAAAACGCACTGTGTCTCCCGATTCTCAAAAGCCTGCTCCTCCTGAACTGCCAAAGTCTGATGTGGGACTACATTCTAAGATACAGAAGCCTACTTCATCAACAACCATAGAACATCAAAAGTTCGTTTCAGTTGCATGTTTGGAGGCACAAAAACCTGCTCCTGTTGTACCAGAACTTCCAAATCCTGTTTCACTTGTGTCCTCAGAAACACTGAAACCCCCCCTTTCCGTCACTCCAGAACCACTGAAGCCTGCTTCAGTAGATATTGCAGAGATACCAAAATCTCTCCCTGCTTTATTATTAGAGCAACAGAAACCTGTCACACCTACATACATTGAAACTCAAAAAAGCCTCCCTGTTGTAGAATCAGAAAAATCCGCTTCCTTTATATCTTCAGAACCACTGAAACCCATTCCACCTGTATCGCCAGAGGCCCAAAAGTCTGCCCAGCCTGCATCTCCACCTGTGGTTATGTCTGAAACACAGAAATTTGCTCCAGCTGTGTCTCCAGAGCCTCGTAGACACTCTCCAAATGTGTCTCCAGAGCCCCGCAAGCACTCACCAGCTGTATCTCCAGAGCCCCGCAGGCACTCACCAGCTGTATCTCCAGAGCCCCGCAGGCACTCGCCAGCTGTATCTCCAGAACTTAAGAAGCCTATTGCTGGTCTATCCACAGACGCTCGTAGGCATATTTCTCAAATGAGGAGGCCTCCTTCAGCACTTTCACCTGAACCACGTAAACCTGACCCTCCACTGTCTCCAGATCCCTGGAGACCTGTTCCAGAAACCTGGCGATCTGCTGGTAGTATTTCACATGATCAGCAGAAATCTATCACTATTTCACCTTGGTCCCCCAAACCACAGACATCAATATCACTTGAGCCCAGGAAACCTGCTTCAGAACCCCGAAGGCCTGGAAATATGATGTCCTCAGAATCTCAGAAGTTTATGCCTGATACTTGGAAATCTACCCCCATGCCTGAATCTCCAAAATCTAGTCTTGCTTCCTCAGAACCCTGGAAACCCATTTCTTCTGTTTATCCTGAAGGTTGGAAACCTGTTTTGTCTCCTGACACATGGAGGCCGTCACCATCCATAGCACCACCGGCTCCTCCTCCAATGCCTGCAGAACTGAGGAAACCTGGCCCCCCTATGTCACCTGATATTTGGAAACAGCCCTTCTTTTCTGAGCAACGTAAGCCTACCCCTTCTATATCTTCTGATCCTTGGAAATTTTCCTCCGAGTCCAGAAAATCACCTTTCTTCCCAGAGCCTCAAAAGCCGACTACTTTTATTTCTTCTGAGTTGCAGAAACGTGCTTTGTTTCCTGAATCCCGAAAACGGGCCCTGTTTCCTGAATCCAAAAAATCTGTACCTCCTGTTTCCACAGACATGCAAAAACGTTCCTTCTTCCATGAAGCTCACATACCTTTTCCTGAAACCCCCAAACCGGTTGTATTTTCAGAATCTCATAGACCAACTCCTGTCTCCCCAGATGTCCCAAAACATTCCTTCTTCCCAGATTCTCAGAAACATGCGGTTGTTTCTCCTGAAATCCAGGAGCATGCTCCCTTCTCAGACTCTCAGAAGTCACCTACTCTCTCACATGAATTGTTGAAGTCTCCTGCAGTTTCTCCTGAAATCCAGAAACATGGTACCTTTGCTGAACTGCAGAAGCCATCTCCTGATTCCCTCGAGAAACAAAGTTTCTTTGCAGAACCCCCAAAACATTCACTTTCACCTGAAGTCCAGAAATCAATTTCTTCAGATCAGAAGCCAGTACAGAATACAGATACCCACAAACCAGTTGAAGCAACAGGCAAGGAAGTTCACAAAACTATCAATGATTTCAGTCCACCTGCTGCACCTGTTTTTTCAGACCTGCAGACTCTTAATGAATCCAGTAATAAAGATTTCTTCACTGAGCATCCAGAAGGAGAAAATCCATTCAGTAGTTTGTTAATTCCAAAACAACAGCCCATACAACCCAAGGAACCGGCAGAAGAAATATATACCTGTCCAAAGAAAAAAGCCAAGAAAGAAAATCCTGAGATTTCTAATACAGAGTTTAATAGTAATGAAAGTGGAAATACTGAGATGGAAACATCAGACATAAAGGAACAGGAATCCAACAGTGATCAGGAACAATTTGATACAGAGTCTCCTGACCAAAATAAAGAAACTAAAATTGATGCTACTCCTACTCCACCTCAGTGTGTGTTGCAGTTTACAGAAGAGAAGGAAGCTTTCATCTCAGAAGAAGAGATAGCAAAATATATGAAGCGTGGCAAAGGGAAATACTATTGTAAAATCTGTTGCTGCCGGGCTATGAAAAAGGGAGCTGTTTTGCACCATTTGGTTAATAAACATAATGTGCATAGCCCATACAAATGTGATGTGTGTGGAAAGGCATTTCTTTTGGAATCTCACCTTAAGAATCATGTTGCTTCTCATAGTCAGAGTTTGCTTAAATGTCCACGTTGCAATTTTGAGTCGAATTTCCCTAGAGGGTTTAAGAAACATCTAACCCATTGCCAAAGCCGCCATAGTGAAGAAGTAAAAAAACAGTTGGATATTGCTTCTGAGCCACCTAATCAGAGCCAGCAGAATGAAGAAGCTGGTAATGTGCCAGAGGAGAATGCTGAACCATCAAAAGAATTCCTTAATGAACTGCAAACTGAATGAAGTTGGTTTTGAAAATTCAGAAATCTCCAAATACATTGCATTGGCAATGTAGACACTGATGTTGAATTTCAGTGTATAAAACTATGTCAACATACAGTAAACTTGATGGCAACAATTTGATGCATCGTTAAATGCATTTAAGCTACTAATTAATTAAACAGTTTTGTGTTTGCTTAACTGTGTTGCAATGTAACCTTTATAATTACTTTACCAAAATAGCAGCACTACTGCCAAATTAATAAGCTTGTTCTGGATTGCACAGAATGTCATTTTTAAGACAGAAAGGAATAAAAATGGAAAATATTCAGCTAGAAAAGTGAAATTCTAGCAATTTATCGAACCAAATCCAATTTTGTATTTTGAAAAGCCTGAAACAAGAGGATCACCAAATGAGATCACAAACCTTGCATGAACTTTGCCTGCAGTTTATGTTATGATTTATCATATGTACTTGAGTTCCCATTTCAGTGAATTGCTTGCTTAGGTTATTAAAATAGGTAAGATTTTTCTCACTGTATTTGAAACACAATCTGTGTGAAATAACTAAAATACCGTCAATGTATTGAAAGTGTATATGTGTTGTCTTGCTTTTAAGGAATGTTTTCCATTAACAATAAAAAATAATTTTATGTATTTGAAATTATTCAACTGTATGTGTAGATGATGTTTCATCAACAGTCCAAGGGCTGACACACGAATCGTTTACAGTAACACAGGGCTGCTTGATTAAAATTCAGATTCTATACCACATTCAGTTATACTAGAGAGCTCCATTTTCTAAATAAGTGTACAATTTCAATATAAATGGTGTCAGATGCAGCAGCAAGATACAATTCAAGTACTGTATATATTATCCTGTATGTTTTGTACAAAGCTGCTGGCTTCTTCAATATGTTTTTTTTAGGGGGGTGGGTTTGGAGTTTCTTGGCTGATGTACTTTGAGATGAGAAAACATTACATCACAGTTTTCTATACTTCCGTGCTTGGTGGTGCTCTTGGATACATGGGAGTTAAATCCAAACATACTTTTTTTTTTACTAATAGAGGCAGACATATTTAGTTTTTACATTACAGCTTTATAGGCAAAAAATAAAACCAAAGATACTCTGCTAGTGCAAAATATATAAGAATTCATTATGGCATAAGATGAACTCAAGAATTTGCAAAATCGTGCTAGTGATCAGCCTTTCATTCATTAGGGATTGTATTCTGTCATTCAAAATCAGAATATTTTTTTTAATAGAGATCATAATATTCTGTATATGTTGACGCAGTCAAAAACTATGCAGCTATAAGGCTAAAGCCTAAAGATTATGTAACTGTACTTGTACCTAGAGTTACTTAGGTAACAGCATCACTAGGCTTTGAACAATAATTGGATTAAAAAAATAATGCAGGAATAATCTCAGCTTTCATAGCATTACCATATTTGTTCCCATGCTTTTTCTCTAGAACTTGCAAATATTTTAAACTAAAAATCATTTCAGAAGTTTGTGTCATGTTTCACTGAGTTAAGATATGAAAGAAATTGGGTTTAGGATTTACATAATGAGAATAAAGTAATTGTACGAATTCTCAATGTTTTTTAAAAAGCTACATTGATTGGCTTTTAAGAATTATTTTTGTGAAGGAATTTGGCTCTTAGATATTTTACCCTGCCCAGAGCCACCTCATCGGTTAGATGGATAGAGTAAAAAATATAAATATATATAAATATATAAATATAAAGTTATATAAAAGTGATAATTTACTTATAATGTTTGCTACAAATATCTTTAATTCTAGATATCCATGATATGTAGTTTTTGGCTTGCATCACAGCTAAGTAGTTTGTTTCCTAATTAATACAAAATAGATAAATACTTAAAATAACTAAATTTTAAAATATTTAAAATATCTAGATGACACATTGACTAAATAATGTGATTTGTTTGGTTTTGATTTAGTGTATTGTGGAACTTTACTACTGAAATTTGTAAACCACATGCAGTATATTAGCTGTTCTATGTAACTGATTTGCTTCGACTCAATAACAATTACTGTTTGTTCTTTTAATAGTGTTTTGTGTATAACAGTTGGCTGGATCCACATTGTCCTACTTTATAAATAGTTTACAAATCATAATAGCTGAGAATATAATAAGCAGGCAAACTAAATACGCTATGGCTTATTACGAATACAACCAATTAATCATGACTTATTGCAATGATTGAAACTAACTTTATAACTACCAGAAAATAGAGCAAGCCAACTACACAAAACAATGGCTGCACTGTGGTTATTTGATAGTTTTACAAAGAACTAAAGGTTTCCCCTGTAATGTTTGCTGTTGTAGTAATTCTGTAGTAACAATTTAGACAGACAGTGAAACATTCAGATATTTGAATCTTAATACACCTGATAAAAATATATTTACAATATTAAGAATATTCAACCAGAGGGCATGACCAAGTCATAACTTTTTTCAACATAGAAAGCCAATCCTTTTTAAATACTTGCTGAGGAGTCCAATATCACCCCAAATTAGTTTCATCTTAAGATCATGAGAAACAACATTTTTAAAAGTCAGGCCATTGACTTAGGGGAATCAGATATCCTAAGTATTCCAAATTTCATGTACATTTTTAACATATAAGAGCCTTCATTTGTTAAAATTAAATTGTTAATTTAGCTTCTAAAAACCTTTAACAGAATCAGGAATTTCTGTGACCACCAGCAACATATGTTATGGGAAATTAACAAATACGTTGAACGTATTGTCATTCCACAACTTTAAACATTATATTCTTTTTGTAACCTCTCAAAAGTCTTAAAGTAGGCTGATCTATGCAGGTAAAATTATTTCAATCCAGATTTTTCAAAAGAAATACCCTCTTGCCCTCCATTTCAAATGATTGTCTGAAAGTCAGTTTCTCATCAGAAAAATCTCAAACTTCAGAACTTTGATTTTTTCAGAAAATCCAACTGAAACCATGTCAGGATTTCAAAGTTCCAAATCTCCAGAAAACTACAGCAATTATTTTCTTAGTTCAAAAAGGGCCTAACCATTTCATAAAAACTATCAATAGCTTGTTAGTTTGTCTAAAATATCTAAATTAAAATTACATGGACTGAAAAAAATATACCAACTTTTCGGTCATCAGTTAATAGGCTTTATATACAGTAATTTAAAATGGATTACCAATTATTTTAGAAAATCTAAACAATTAGAATGTTTTATATTTATACATACAGTACACACACACACATACACAGTATATTATACCATTCTGTTGGAATCTACAAAAATGTAACAAGTTTTTGACATCTAACATGCATAACATATAAAATCACCTTGGTTGAATAAATACCGTGTTTCCCCGAAAATAAGAACATCGTCTTATTTTCTTTTGACCCCTGAAATAAGCAGTTGGCCTTATTTTCAGGGAGGTCTTATTTTTGAGGTGCAGGAGGTGGCAAGCGTGATAACCTCATGGCTGCTGCTGTGTTGCAGTATATTCGGGGATGGCTTATTTTGGGGGCAGGGCTTATTTTAATTGGGCTTGTTATCTGGGGAGGTCTTGTTTTCAGGGAAACGGTAAGATTTTTAGTGCTACAATTCATATAGCACATCAGTTCTCTATTTGGCATTTAAATAGTTTTATTCTTGAACAGAATCCAAAAGACTTATCAGAATGTCAAATTTTGTTGCAAAGGAATGCGTAGGCAGGCAATGCCAGAACACTTAAGAATGTTCACCAGTGGCCACTTCTGTTTGTAAAAGTATTCTCTAAAGCACTCAGGAATCCTTTATTCTAAATAAAATTGGCTTAAATTTTATGGAACAGTAAGTGCTGCTAAACAATGAATATAAATGGAATGTTTTAATATTTAGCTATTGAGCAAGCTATGTAACTTTTACTTTCAGTCCATATATTGTTTGCAATGAAGCATTAATTCAGATGTAATGTTTCTTCCTATGACTGCCTTTATATAACACTACTCCTTTTTTACTATGACTAATGTGGCTTTAGGAAAAGATTGGAGTTACTTGAGTTGCCAAACAGAAGGAATGGATGACCGTAATCTCTTGTATATCTCCTATTTTTATCAGCAGATAAAACCTGGATTTCAGGACATTGTGGGGAAAGTAATGATACCAAATTACTCAAAGGACCAATTGGCACCTACCTATGCAGAGTGTTTTAATGAAAAGGTCTGATGGATTTTTAATAGTTATATAATAAACAAGTCCTCTGCCTACTACAGGTAATTCTCAACCTACGAGTGAGATCAGAATTTCTTTTTGTTAAGCAAGGTGGTTGTTAAGTGAGTTGCACCCAGTTTTGTGACCTTTTTGCCATGGTTGTTAAGTGAATCACTGCAGTTGTTAAATGCACCCTGAGGTCTTCAAGTGAATCCTGCTTTCACCATTAACTTTGCTTGCCAGGAGCTGACTGCAAAGTTGTTAATGGCCACATACCCCGGGATGCTACAATCATTGTAAATACATGCTGGACGCCAAGCAACTAAATTTCGATCATATGACCATGAGGATTTTGCAGCAGTTGTGTGAGGACTGGTTGTAAGTCACATTTTTAGTGCCGTTGTAACATTGAATGGTCACTAAATGAATGTTGTAAGTCAAGAACTACCTGTAATGTACCTCGGAAGGTATATTGATAACCATATATAAAGGATTGTTCTAGGGTTAGTTCTTTCATAGCTGCAGAATTATTTTAAGCCTGTTCACATATTAAAATCTCAACATTTAAAATAAAAATAAGATACATATTAATAGTAAAAACATCAAAACTTGCTGAGAATTGGCAGGAAGATTGTAATCTTTCTTTAATAGCCATACCGAGTCTCAATTAAACTAAAAACTACGGTATTCTAAACAACCAATTTTAAGAATATAATTTAGAATAGTCATAGATGTAGGCATATGTCTAACAAGAGTTCTTAGTTCTGGGATCAACAAAGAAAAGATCCTATTTCTTGCTCTTGACACGAGACAATTTTTTCAAGATTCCAGTGGTTCATATAGTAGATCATTATGCAAATGAACCTGTTTCAGGTATTACATGTCTACAAATAATAATACTTTTCTTTCATAGAACTGCATCACTGGGAGATAGATAATGATGATGATTCCCCTCTGCCATAAATTTCTTTCTTTTTCTTTCTTTCTTTTTCTTTCTTTCTTTTTCTTTCTTTCTTTTTCTTTCTTCTCATATCTCATCTTATCTTTAATCCTTTTTTTTATAAATAACTCAAGCTGAGAAACAAGGTAAAGGTAAAGGTTCCCCTTGAACAGATGTGCTAGTTGTTCCTGACTTTAGGGAGCGGTGCTCATCTCTGTTTCAAAGCCAAACAGCCAGCACTGTCCGAAGACATCTCCATGGCTATGTGGCCGGCATGACTAAATGCCAAAGGCAGACGGAACGCTGTTACCTTCCCACCAAAGGTGGTCCCTATTTTTATACTTGCATTTTTATGTGCTTTCGAACAGTTAGGTTGGCAGAAGCTGGGACAAGTAACGGGAGCTCACTGTTACGCGTTGCTAGAGATTTGAACTGCTGACCTTTCTGATCGAGAAGCTCAGCATCTTAGCCACTAAGCCACCGTGTCCCTCCAAGAAACATACATAATACCTCATTTTCTCACAAGAATCCTGTGAAGTGAGGCGAGAGAGGGAGGAGGTAAATATTTACCAATAAAAAATTTTTAAGGACAAAAGTTCACCTACTATTGAACTGCTGGACAGTTACTTAAAGTAATTTAAAATTGTTTTAAACTAAAATGTAGAATTCAAATGACACTACTTACCTATTTTACAGTTGTCATTTCTAAAGAGAATATATTAAGGTTTCAAAAACAGTATGCTTGGCTGTCATCCAAAAATCTGGAATGTTACTCATTCAAAAACTTAAAGAATTTTCTTTAAGGTGGAAAATTATAAATACATTCAGAAATTGTCGTGCCAAAAATAATTGACAATAATGAGTACAAAGATCCACTGGAAATAATGAATAGGTATCTTTTGAATACAAAATATGTAATGGAAAATAGTGTACATGTATTCACCTATTTTTGTCTTTGGCCAATTATTACTATTCATAGGAAATAGCAGTTGTAGCTCAGTGAATTAGTCATATATCTTTATACTGAGAATACTGGTACTAGCTTTTGAAGTGAACAAGATTAACAAGATTACTTACGCCATAAGGATGTATATTATGGAAAGATTGCAGACATTTAACAATAACTCCCTACTTAGGAACTGGGGTTAGTCAGTTTAAAGAAACCAGGGCAAATTACAAAGAAATTGCATTCCATGCCCAGATATTTTCTTATTAATTTATCCAAAAAATTTTACCTCAAATATTTCACTGAAATCCTTTCTATCTCTTCACTTGAATTCTCAGACTGCTCTTACAAAGAGAGAGTGCCTTTCTTCTTGCATTTTATTTGCGAGTGTTTAAAAGCATACCCTGCAAGAGAATCATATCTAAAGGACCAGCAACAGCTTATGAATATCATAATACAGCTATAATCATGCTGTGCTTTCTGGCTACTTTAAAGCTTCTTGTGGCCTTTATTTTTTTATTATTTGAATTAAAAAATAGCTATCGCAACAGCACTTAAACTTATACAGCACTTCATAGAGTTTTACAGCCCTCTCTAAATGGTTTACAGAGTCAGCATATTGCCTCCAACAATCTGGGTCTCATTTTACCAACTTCAAAAGGCTGGAAGGCTGAGTCAACCTTGAGCTGGTGAGGATTGACCACCTGGCAGTGAGCTGAATTAGCCTGCAATACTGAATCCTAATCATTCCACCACTATAGCTAAGGTGACCAGATTTTCAGATTGGTAAAGAGGGACATCATTGACCGGGGGAGAAGCGGGGGCTTGAATAAAACTTTCATATGGAGCAACAAAAATTACATGACCCCAGGATACTGAAACCATCATAAATACGAATCTGTTGCCAAACATCAAAATTTTGATCATGTGACCATGAGGATGCTGTTAAGAAATGATAGGCTTTTGAATCTAGAGGGTCACGACTTGCTGTTGGGATGGCATGCTTTTTTATGGTATAAGGGAACTAAAGTGCATGGTTATTTTAGGAGGCACCATATAAGACAGGCTTTGTTATTAAACTGGGAGAAGGTTAAGAGGCTACACTATTTAAAAATTCCAGTCTGGATATCAACCATTGAAGCTTTTTCATATTCAATAACATACAAGAAGGAACAAACAGTTAGATATGCTGAGCTATTAAATACAGAGGGTGAACTCAAATCTATACAAGACTTGAAACAAGAAGGTATTGAAGTTAATTGGTATTCATATGTGCAAATACATTCTAAGTATAATGAAGATCAAAAAAAGGAGGGTTTTTATGATAAAATGACTGAATTAGATAAAATCTTAACAAGTACCGATGAAAAGGTAATTAAAAAACTCTATGGCTACTTACTAGAGGTGAAACTCCATGAGGAACAAGTCAAAGAAACTATGTTAGCTTGGGGAAAAAACTTTGGACGTGAGGTTGAATTAGAGAAATGGCAAAAACTGTGGACTCAAAACTATAAAATGACAATGTCAATTGCATATAAAGAGAATTTGTATAAGATGTTTTACAGGTGGCATTTATCCCCATCGAGAATTGCAAGAATGTCCAAGAACAAATCTGAAAATTTTTGGAAATGTCATCAGACGCCAGGCACGTACTACCACATGTGGTGGGCTTGTACCGAAGCAAAAAAATATTGGACTAAAATCCACATGTGGTTGGAGAAAATGATACATAAACATATAGATTTAAAACCGGAACTCTTTCTATTGGGAATAATACCAGAAACATACAACAAGGACTTGAAATATCTGATCGTGAATATCTTAATAGCTGCTAGAATTGTATTTGCCAAAAATTGGAAAAACGAGAAAGTACCATCTCAGGAGGAAACTATCCAGAAAATAATGGAATGTGTCAAAATGAGTAACCTTATATTTGAAATTAGAGAACAAGAGGATGAGCAATATTATAAAGTGTGGGACTTGTTTTACCAATGGTTAGATAAAAAAACCTGGGAATGAAACTGTTTATTTATGTTGTAATAACTTTATTTTTTGTCTTTTTTATCTTTTCTGTTATGATATAGAGTACTACTTATATGATAGATAAAGGAGAATAATGTTTTTTTAATGTATAAGAGTGGGATGATTTGAATACTTTGGTATAATTGTATGTAGTGACCATTTCACATTAGAAAGATATTTGTATATTAAACAGATTAATGATGATGTAAGGAATAACTGATATATACATGAATTGAAATACTTAACTACTATATGGACGAATAATTAATAATGGGAAACCATTCTTGGAAGTTTGGACAATTGGAGACATTATAGTTAATTGAAAATATGAACACTTTATTATAAACTAATGGGAATTCTTTGTCCCAATCTTCGCCTTTTCTCTTTAGAGATAGGTGATACTATAATAGTTCAAAGACTTATTGTTATTTGATAGATAATTATGAATTTAAGGAAATAAGGATTGTTACAAATGAAATAATATTAATGGTAATCTGAATGTATAATGCTCAATGACAGCGAAACATTTAGCTATGTTTAATGTAAACCAGTGATGTTACTCCTAAATTTAAGAATTGATGCACAAAAACCTGTAACCAAATGACATGCTTGATGAAATGGAGGAAAGTTGTTCTTTTTTTCCTCTCTTGCTTTGTTTTGTATGTGTTGTTTTGTTTAAAAAGAATAAAAATATATTTAAAAAATTTTTTTATCACGTGACCATGAGGATGCTGCAATGGTCGCTAAGTGTGAAAAATGGTCACTAAGTGTGAAAAAAGGGCATCAGTCACTTTTTTCAATGCCATTGTAACTTTGGTCACTATACCACCTTTATTGCCACAGTTCTTAAGTGAATAACTGCAGCTGGTATTTTGTATTTTGGATAGAATCTTTTTTTAAATAGTCTAAGACAATTTTAAAAAAGAATCTACACAGAATAAATTGAAGTAAAACATTTCAAAGTATTGTGCATAGAATTTTTAAAAATGGTTTCACCAATTTATTTTGGATAGAATCTTTTTTTAAAATAGTCTAAGACAATTTAAAAAAAGAATCCACACAGAATAAAACTATTTTAAAAAATCCTATGCACAATAAATAAAATATTATTTTAAAATACATAAAAAAATAAAAGAAAAAACCCAGCTAACTTACCAGCAGGCACAAGTGAGCACTCCAAGTCAATCCAGAATGATGTAGATGTTAATACAAAGAACTGAGCAACTTAAAATGGTGAAATTAGTCAGGGAAATATTTTTCAAAGAAACTTTGCCACCATTTTTCCCACATGAGCCGACCTCCAACCTCCGTGCCCCTCCCCTCCGGAAAATCCAGGAAGGAACACTTGCTACCTCTCTAGCCAAGCATTTCCTGGAGCTCTATGGTACTTGGCCATTTTTTCTTATAAAATGAGGTAAAAGGGGTGGGTCCGTTTTCTTGCTTTAAAGTTTTAATATCTTCAATGAAAGTACTGAGACAGAGAGAGAGGTTGGACAGAGTGTCTTTTGTCTTGCCCCAGTTAGGATTTCTTAAGCAAATCCACTGGGCTTTCAACATGAAGCCAGAAAATCGGGACTTTTTTAAAACGCCCCGGGCCAAATTGTTATAAATCATGACTATCCCGCTGAAATCGAGACGTCTGATCACCTTAACTATAGTTCCTTAGTGTAAAGACTGTTCCTGCCATATAATTTCTCCCTGGCCAGATACACCCAAATATCTTAGTAAAATCTTGGCCTCAAGAGCCATTGTTGTGGTTGGTAAGAGTCCACACTGACTTTATGGCAAATAATGAAATCATACTACAGTCTTTCCTCTGGTTTTCTTACTGGTCTTTTCCTGGTAATAGCATATTAATAGTTGCCTCTATGAAATAGAAGCTTTAAAATAACTAAATGTTCTGAAGCTTCTAGCATGCAGGATATTTAAGATGTTAAATATCCTGCATGCATTCTGAATCAATTATTGACCTGGAATCTAACTTTCCTGTTGGACAGATGTCAAGAAGCAGTGCGTCTTCTACTTTTGCCAAATTATTTTCTTCAGTACTTAAAATGATGTTCCACAGTTAATTTGTTCCTTCCTTTTTTCTTCTCTGTATTCTTTATTTAATCTTAGTAGCATATTCTCTGTATTATTCTCTATTTAATTTTATAGCATGTTGTATCAAAATGTTTGGCTTTGATGCTGTTTCGTTATTTGATCTGTGGAGAAAGACTTTATCGAAAATGTAATAAAGTTGAATCAATTGCTATCCTCTGACATTTTATCCCTTGACAGCAAAATTGAGGGGGGGGGGAATCCCAATAATATTTTTAAAATGACATTGACTGACATTCCCGCATTGGCGCCCCAGGCCAACGGACACAGCTAGGTCTTTAGGCTCTTATAAAAGGATAGGGGGGTTGGGGTCAACCTCACATCGGGGGCAAGATGTTTCCGGGGGCTGATGGGACCTGCAGCATGCCTGCTCTGCCGGCACGAATGGGAGGGGCCAATCCCAGAGAGGTTGAGATGGTTCTTCAAGCAACCCATGCCATGAATACCTTTTATGTTTCCAATAGTCCTACTGTATAGGTTTTTGTTTGTTTGTTTAGTTCTGGCTTTTTAAATTCTCTTTTTTGTATTCTTTGGTAAGTTTTGATCATATCTCCTTTATTATGGCATTGCAATTGGCTTGGATTCAGATTGTTCTACTCCGATGAACATCTGAGCAGAGTTGTGCTGTGTTTCTCTGAGAGCCCTCCCTTGTGTTCCCAAATGCTCATTCCAAAGAGTTAGCAAAGCAGACAGCCAGAACAGTGGAAGGGCTTCAAGAGGAATGACAAATTGGCAAAAATGACCTCCTTCTGCCAGTGGAATCCCTCCAATGAACACGAAGAACCCCATTTCCAATAAGTCCAAGTTCAGATTCACCCTATAATAGCTTATTGTATTTTTATTAGTTTTTGGGGCGTGTTTTAAAGTTACTTTTAACCTGTGAATTAGCCTAGGAACTTTATTTTGATGGATAAACTATAAAGAAACAAAATGAAACGAATCGACGAAATAAATTAAAAAATGGTAGCAAGATGGACTGGAAGGGGGAGTATAGGGCCTTATTCAAAATAGTTGATGCACAGATGTATGGTGTAGGTGTCACGTAGGTCTTTTCTCAGCTTCAGTGATAGGACAATTCCTTGTGTTGAAATGCTGGCTTGGAAGTTGCAACGAAAGAGGCAAAAGGATTTCAAAAGAGGGATTGTATTTGATTCAGTGCAGGGATTTAACCAGGCTTTCTTCCATGGCAACTGAGCTAAGAATAATCAGTACTCTGTAAACAGAGCAGCTCTCATTTCTGGGCCGTAGAAGAGAGAATTCAGATACTTAACTGGCTCCAGATCAAAATATTCAAGTTATTGAAAAAATGTAAATGATGTTTTAAGGCAAACGCTGAACTTTCAGGCAGACACAACTTCGAAATTGCAGCAAAAGCAATTAGGTTGATTGATTAGCAAGTCTTCACATTGCTTTAGATTATTTTTTAGATTTATATCACATCTTTATGTATTGCTTTTTTCTTTTAGTTTGCTACAAATAAAAATTGTATTGTGTATATAAACACACATGCACAAACCCTTTCTAATCTAGCAGAGCTGGGAGTGGCTAACAAAGTTAGCTGATTAGAATACTATGAATATTTACTTAAAATGTATTTCAAGTCTTTATAGACTGCTTGACTCCATCATGGAACTGGGGGTATACAACCTGAACCAATTTAAATACAGAATCAAACATCAAGGAAAATAATACCAATATTAGAAAAGCAAACATCCCACAGGTGTGTATCACCCATGCTAGCCTGAAATATGGGGAAGCAGCAAGAATTGTAAGAGCTTGTGTGAATAGATAGAGACCTATTCTGAATCTTGGGTGAAGGGGTGCATTATTCCAGAAGGCAGTAATAGAGAAGGCCTGTTAATGGGTCCCATAGGGGAACTTTAATTCTTTTTTATTATTGCTGCTGTTGTTAATTCAGCCCTTCTGGATGATGGCTGCCAGTTGCTTTTGCTCCAGATCAATCGTAGAGATGTAATATAAGCCATGAGAATGTCATTTGTGTAATGATAATAATTTGCAACACAAATTGTGCAATATATGAAGTCACTTACTGTTCCATGGACTCCCTTGATTAGTAAATTGCCTGTTGCAAGAGGATGGCATTGGAAAAAGGCTTTGGCTGTCATGCCTTTTCATGGGTTTTGCATTTGGGTGAGTAAAGAAACAGATACAAGTAAATGGGCACTTTGTTTTTATGGGCATTTAGTGGATCATTATGATTATATTACATTTAATGAAATTTTATTTTAGTTTTTAGTGCTGTATGGATTCAGTTTTTATCCTTTCCTGACTACTTTTTAGAGACTCCTCAAAAAAAAAAATCTTAGAGCCTGAATAAAGTTATAATCATTCCAGCATATTTAAAGGATCAAGTTACTGGCCTCATTCCAATGTAAACAAGCTAAAATTTTGTTTGCAGGACAACAGGAACAAGGAGCAAAACAAGTAGTGTACTGTGTTAACCAGTTCTGATGATCCCTTGTATATATAGACTGCCTTACACTGGATTCTAACAATTATATTAATTCATAAATTCTTGGTAGCCTTTTCAGAGACAGAAAAATCTCACCTCTGCACTGTCCCTATAATATTGACCTTAGTACAGTAGGTGTTTCAAATCAGAAACTACTGACATCAGTGGGGATCTCTTACAGAAGAATAAGCCAAAGAGGCAGATTTTGTAGTAGTCCAAGGAACTACCTAATATTGGACTTTAGATTAATTAACTATTTATTACATATTCTTTGTGGGCTTTCAAAAGATGTTAGATTAACAATGGATTAAAAAGACAGCAGTTAAACAAAGTTGGGTTTAAAGTCTGAATTAAATGAGAGCATATGCACCAAAGACAAATTCCTTGTGTATCCAATCACACTTGGCCAATAAAGAATTATGTTCTGTTCTATTCTAAATTAATATTTGAATCTGTAACTGAGTAGTATGAAATTATAACTAAAATATAGTTTCTATTTTGAAAAAGATAAAATTAAGCAGCACTTAATATTAAACCCAGTCACATCCCCAGTAGACTCTTTGAGCTGTCTATGAACTTTTCCATTTATGCATTTGGGGAATATATAGAGGCAGCACCAAACTGAATGAGCAAATTCGTCAGTTAGAAATGCAGTCCCGGGGCTTCGGGGGGAGGAGCCTGCCGCCGTCGGGAGCTCAATGAAGCTCCTGTCAGGATTCTGGTTCGTATATCTTATAAGATCTATAGATATCTCCCCTTTCTGGCAGAAAGGGGCAGGGAGAAGGTCAGTCGTTAGGATCTCTTTGTAATTCATAGCTTTTTTTTGCTGTGAATGGAGAAGAGGTTCAACATTAGCTGAGCTTTTACTCCGGCCAGTTTTCCGCACTGCCTTTTTTGCAGCCCTAGGCAGATTGCCCCCCCCCCCCCCAGGACAAAGCTAAGCTATTTAAAAATCAATCCGGGCGGGGACCATTCCTGAGGAATTTCTTCCATTACTATCTAAAATACCAGCTTCAACTTCGCAAAAGGCTCCCTTTTTTTTTTTAGCTGCGTCACAAGATGGCGATCTTGTAGCTTTTGTGTTTGATGTGACGTACTTAGTCAGCCCTACCCTCCTGAAGGCTTCTCCGTACTAATTGCTAAAAGATTAACTGAGGGGAGTAGAGACTTTGATTCTTGGCTCGCTTGATTGCTTGTCTTTTATTTTTACTCTGGAATGGCTCCCAAATCTAAACAGAAGCGCTTCCTTAATAACATATCTCAAAAAACTGCTATGAAGCCGCTACCCTTGCCTCCTACACCCTCCACGGGAGATTTGTTAACACAAGAATTTCTTCTCAAAACGCTTAATGATTTCAGACAGGAAATTAATCAACTGATATCGGATTTATATGATCAATTTGATGCTAAAATTGCTCAGGCAAAGGAGGATATGATCGGAGTAATGACAGTCATGACAGATTATATTGCTGAAACGGAGGACAAATTGGAACTTTTGGAAGAAACTAACCTTAATTTGATATCCAAAATTCAAACGTTACAACAGGAAATTGAAAATGCTCAAAAACAACTTGTCATGATAAATTATAATAAGACTGCCTTCGCAATAAGAGTTAGAGGACTGCGTGAAAACCAACAGGAGAATTTGAAACAGATTTTCTTTGAGGCTCTTAGCCGCTTGGTGGGAAGTCCGGGACTTAACTTTGATTGGCAGATTCAAAGAATTTACCGCCAAAATTCGTGGGTAGCAAAACAGCGACAGCTTCCGAGGGACATAATTATATACTTTACCACAAGGGAATCCAGAAATGAGATAATACAGAGGCTTTACAGCAAGAGGTTGAGAATTGATGGACAGGACTTGATTGTTTTTAAAGAGATACCATCTCAAATATTAAGAACAAGGAGAGAGTACACTTTCTTAACCGAAGAACTCAGAAATTCTCAGATTCCATACAAATGGGAAGTCCCAGCTGGCATTACAGTTACATTTGGCAACCAAAAACACCGCATTAATTCTGTCTGTGAAGCCCGAGAATTTTACTACGAGACCCTGAAGGCGGGACTTCCTGACTCATCCGGACCTGGAGAGAGACAAGGAGAAGGAGAAGACAAGCAGCGAGACACGTGGCTACAAGGCGGAGGGTGTTGCTTTCCTCTTCCGGAAGGGCAGAAGACTAAAGAATAAAGACTTAGCGATGTTCTTAAAACTTTATGATTTCTGTCTGGGATAAAATGGAAAAGTTGTATATCGATGATGAGACATGGAGACTGAAAGAAACGTTGCTGATTGTGGACACATATTGTATATAAGATTTGTTTGAACTCTAACTCAAACTGCGCATGAATTATTTTCCTAGGCGAGGAGAGCGGAGATTGCGATCTTTTTAAGTTGTGGTCAGGGACGAACGGAGTTGGGAGGCGCGTGGGAGAGGGAAGGGTAGCGAAAGCTTAATTAGACTACTTGGGGCTAGAATGCAAGCTGATGTTTGTTTGAGTTGCTATTTCAATATAAGGTCAAGAAAGATTGGTCGGAGAGTCTCCAGGAAGGTGGAGTAAATATGTGAGGAGCAATGGACGCGGATAAAATATATATGTGGATATGGATAAAGGCAGGGTGGAAGGTAAAAAATTTACATGTGGAGGTGGGTAAGGATAGAAAGGGAGATGTTGGAAATGAAAAATGAAAGAAGTACTTGAGTTTAATGGTTTTATAGAAAGGTTTGGATATTCGGATAAAAAAGAGATAAATTAAAGGTCTGAATAGATAGACAAAGCAATGAGACTTTTAGTTGGGGAACCCTAATTGATTAACTTACCTGGCTCTAATACAGTTTGAAACCCTGCAAGTAGTAAAATAACCGAAATTTGGAATGAGCTACATTGTTTAAGATTTACAGATGATGGGAAGCTGTGTTAACGTAGTGGGTTTATTGACCCTTCTTGTTTTTCTTTTCTTTTTGTGTGTGTGTGTGTTTTTTTTTCTTTTCTATTTTTTTACTATTCTCTTTTTTTTGGCTTTTCTTTTATTTATTTTTTAACTTTAAAGTTAGCTGGCTTTATTATACTCAAGTGCTTGTTAAAGAATTATGCTGGGTATGGGACCTGCGAAGCCGTAAGGGGGTTAGGGAGGGGGGATTATAGGGGGGAGGGGGGAGGGTGGAATTACAGTTTCAATTCTTAGAACAATAAGAATTCACTTGTATACTGCGGCTCGTTTTCCCTTTTTTTTTTCTTTTTCTCTTTTATTTTTTAAAAAAACAAACTGAATAGATTAATTGTAGGGATACACCAAAGTGAGGAGAAGAGGGAAAGAGGAGGGAGAAGTAAAGAGGGAGCGAGAGGGAATGTAAGGAGGGTGAGATGGAGGGAGGGGGAGATGTCTGAGGGGGAAGGGAAGTAGAAGAGGGGAATGCTGGAGGGGAGAAATGAAAGTTGGAGGGGGAGAAGAGAGGGTGTATGGGGGATTGAAGTGTCATGTTGGGTTTTTTTTTTTTTTCATGGTGGATTTTTTTCTCTTTGTTTTTTGTTACGCACAGTATATAAGTGATTGTATAAAATGAAAATGAAAATGAGAAATGCAGTCCCTAGAGCAAGAACATTATTAACTATTATTGCACACTTCTTGCAATAAATAGGACATTCATTTTTTGAGTCAAGAAAAATAACATCAAGATAATAATTTCAGATCATAAATGTAACAACCAATGATGGTGGACATCTCTCTTGAGCTCTTTCCAAAATTCTGTATGATACAATTCAATGGTTTTTATTCAGCTTCTTAAGAAGCAATCTGTAAATACACTTACCTAAGCTGCATGGAATTTTTGACCTTATGTAAAGTTGAGTGGCAGAGTGAACCACCCCCTGAACAATGCTAAGATTATAATAAAGCCTCTGGAAATGGGTACATAGAAAACTCGTTGTATGACAGACTCTCTAGTGAGAATTGGCTTCATTAACTGATAGAGAGCTTTCAGTTTCAGTTGGGAGGGAGGTCTCAGTCCTGTTATGGATACCAGGATTGAACATGAGGCATTTGGCATGCAGAATAAATCTTCTGTCTTCTGGCTTGTATTTTTCCAATATATCAGATTTATTAATAGAGGATTATTCTACAACAGGGGTCAGTAACCCACAGCTCTGGAGCCACATGTGGCTCTTTCATCCCTCTGCTGCGGCTTCCTGTCACTCAAAATATGCGATTTATTGAGCTTTTTGATCCCTGGTAGGTCAATCATGGATAAATCCAAGAAAAGAAAAGGTTCAGAATAAAACAGAACATTTAATTCACCTACATATGCTAGTTTTGTAGCCTCTCAGGAAATAGTCAGGCACAGGAAGGGTTTTGTGGCTCCCAGTGTTTTCTTTTCTGTGGGAAATGGGTCCAAATGGCTCTTTGAGTGTTTTAGGTTGCCGGCTCCTGCTCTACCACAATAGCAGTTGAATTGTAGTATACACTAGGGAGGGAGGGAAGTATGCAGTGGAGTACCCCAAGGCTCTGTTTTAGGCCCACTACTCTTCAACATCTTCATCAATGATTTGGATGCGGGGATAAATGGGGAACTCATCAAATTTGCAGATGACACCAAGTTGGCAGGAATAGCCAACACTTCAGAAGATAGGCTTAAGGTACAGAAGGATCTTGACAAACTTGAACATTGGGCACTTTCTAACAAAATGAAATTCAATGGTGAAAAAAGTAAGGTTCCACATTTAGGCAAGAAAAACAAAATGCACAGGTATAGGTTGCTCAATAGTAGTAACTGTGAAAGGGATCTTGGAACCCTAGTGGGACAACCATTTAAATATGAGCCAGCAGTGTGCAGCAGCTGCCAAAAAAACCAACACAGTTCTAGGCTACATAAATAGGGATAGAATCAAGATCACATGAAGTGTTAATACCACTTTATAATGCCTTGGTAAGGCCACACTTGGAATACTGCATTCAGTTTTGGTCGCCACGATGTAAAAGAGATGTGGAGACTCTAGAAAGAGAGCAGAGAAGAGCAACAAAGATAATTAGGGGACTGGAGGCTAAAACATATGTAGAACGATTGCAGGAACTGGGTATGTCTCATTTAATGAAAAGAAAGACTAGAAAGAAAGAAAGAAAGAAAGAAAGAAAGAAAGAAAGAAAGAAAGAAAGAAAGAATGAATTATGTTCCAATATCTCAGGGGTTGCCACAAAAAAGAGGAAGTCAAACTATTCTCCAAAGCAACCGAGGACAGGACAAGAAGCAATGGGTAGAAACTAATCAAGGAGAGAAGCAACTTAGAACAGAGGAGGAATTAATTCGAACAATGAATCAATGGAACAGCTTGCCTCCAGAAGTTGTGAATGCCCCAACACTGGAAGTCTTTGAGAAGATGTTGGATAGCCATTTGTCTGAAATAGTATAGGGTTTCCTGCCTAGGCAGAGGGTTGGACTAGAAGACCTCCAAGGTCCTTCCAACTCTGCTATTGTATTGTATTACTTTCAGGCACCTGAGCAATAAAACAACTTTCAGACACATTATAAATAACCTAAATCAAAACAAGTATCTGGTTTCGAACTCGAATCCCTGAGCTTTCAATGAAGAAATATTAGCCAAGAATTAACAATGGACTTTTTGTGGGGAACGTTTTTATTTCCCTCCACAGAGCAATACAATATGCTTTCTTTTAATTGGGTTTATTGAGTTATACAAGGTTGGTTTTGTATGCAAGGTTTTTTTTTTCTTAAGTGTCGTAACAGGTGAAGTGACAAACAGAAGGAACCTGGAAAACTGCTGAAGAAAATTAGGGATACTTTCCCTTGCATGGGAAAAAAAGAAGTTATGCAAACATTGCAAACATGCAGATATTGCAAACATCCCATTCCCAAGAAAGAAAATCTATAAGTGTTTGGAGACCCAAGCCTTTTTCATTGAATAGGAAGTTGATGAAGCCCAGAGTAATTGAGGAGTTCTAAATTATGTACCTAGGGGAATAAGTTGCTAAATTGAATAGAATTCAATTCACAGGGATTAATTCAATTTAAGAAATACATTAAAGATCAAAGAGAGTGAACTCATTTGCTCTTGCCTTTTAAATATGCCATTCTTCACTTTATTTATAAATAAGAGATAAATATTAATACTGTGTGTCATTTTATTTATTTGATGGCATGGCAGCTGGTTATTATGTGTTTCATTTTCAATATATTTTCCCAGAATGGAATTTCCACCATGACGGCTTCCATCTGCTATGCAAAAACAAGCAGAGCCTTGCTTTCTTGGGTAGGGCTTCATGTTAGGCTGCAGGCAGGAAAATTGGGGCCAACTCTGAAAAAAAAATCACATGAGTTTTTCTCAGAACAAATATAAAAACCAAGGGATGTTGTTTTCAAATATAATTCTCTGTACATTTTGCAAAGAATTGAGGTTAACCTATTTTTCATTTTACTCTGTAGCAAGACTTAGATGTCGATACAATGTATTATGCTGGTCACTAGCTTGTTTTATAAATTATTATACTTACAAATTCAAATTTATTCAACTTTGAATAAATTACCTAGGGTGCCCTGACATAATTTATGTATATTTCATCAATTTATATAGTCATCAATCTTATATTTGCAACTCTGGGTGGGGCACAGCATGAGATTAAAGCCAAAAACCAGAATACAATAAAACATTTCACTGATCAAAGTCTGAGAATTACAATTTCATTGCTTCTCAATCATTGTAAAAGTAGGGTTGGCAGTAGCTGAATCCCTACATTCATTTTGCTGAAAAAAATACAGTTTAGAAATTATGGAAAAGAGGTTCCTTAGTGTTACAGCTACAATTGTTCATATATGCAAACAATCATACATGCTACATCTTTCAAGTTATTCACTAGTAATAAAGAGATTAAATCAAATGTTTGATTAGTTAGATCATGTTAGTTAGGTTAGATCAGGAGTCAGCAATCCGACTCTGGTGCCGCATGTGGCTCTTTTAACCCTCTGCTGTGGCTCCCTCCTTTCATCCCTCTGCTGCGGAAAGAAGCGGCTGTTTCTGCTGCTGTTGCTACCTCCGTGGTCTGCCTGCTGCTCTCACAGTGCCTTGCGCAGCACAGTGAAATTTAACGTCCTTCACAATGGGGGAGACAGGGTCCTCTCCTCTTCCTCCTCCTCCTCCTGGAGCCCATTACGACACAGAGCCACAATGTGACCTGCCCTACTTGCCCCTGGCAACAGCAGCAGTGTTAGCCATGGTGTGGGCCAGGCCACTGTCTCGGAGCAGAGAGCAGGTCACACATCTCCCTGAGTGACCAAGGCACATCCAGCACCAACAAAGGCCGGAAGTAGCCTCACGCTGTTTCCTGCTACCATGTGTCAGGCAGAGAGAGAGAGACACACAGAGAGAGACAGATAGACAGGCAGACAGACAGACAGAAAAAGATGAACAACACACAGTGTGTGGCAAGAGGTGGCAGGAAAGGGAGAGGTGAGGCAGGGCTGGGCAGGGCAAATAATTTAATAACCAGTTCTCTGCCCTAATGACCTCCTGGATAAGTGTGGCTAAGGGGGGAGTGTCATGTGATTGGGTGGGAGTGATTGACAACAAATTGACCACACCCATCTAGTCACACTGGTTGTTAAATTATTGGCTCCCGGTGTTTTCTGTGGGAAGCGGGTCCAAATGGCTCTGAGTGTTTAAGGTTGCAGTTCCCTGGGTTAAGTAACAATCTTCCCAATTCCCAAGATACTGTCTTTTGTTAGATGTAGTCTGAATACATACTGTACAATGAGAAACAGGCTCATTCAAGACCAGAACAACTGAAAAGCAGCAACATAGGAATCCAAATACTTTTAGGAAACGGTATTCCAGAGAGCCCAGCAATGACTCAGCAAAGCGAAATGAAGCTGAACAAGCTTTCCTGGAAACTTGCTGCCTCCTCCTATGATTCCCTGCCTAAGCATTGCAGGAAAGTAAACCAGCATATCTCAACCTGACATCTCCCACTCATGTTGGCACCATAAGTACCAAAAATCCTGATTTGTAAACCAGAAATTGTCAGGACTGTAGTTCCAACATAGCTGAGGAAACCAGATTGGGACACTTCAGTGCAGTTAATAACCTTTCCTAGAACAAGGAATTTGGCTGGGGAAGCCAAATTCTGTCATTCCAACTCCATGAAAAAGAGAAGTAAAATATATTGCTTGATCCCATCAACCCCCACTCTATCCACAACCTTACTCCATGTTGTGCATATTTGCCTGAGTATATGCAAACAAAACCAAGCAGTTCCTACAGTGTATAATGGAACAGCAGCTGCAAAGCCTTCAAGACATACCCATATTTTTCGTAGTATAAAACGCACCGTAGTATAAGACGCACCAAGGTTTTGAAGAGGCAAATTAAAAAAAAAGTTTTTGCACTCCGCAAACCTCCCAAAAACAACCCATTTTTTGCAAAAACGGCCCTCCTAAGGGCATGAATAGCCCTTAGGAGGCTTGTAGAGTGTTCCTGGGGGGGGGGGGGGGACAAGCAAAAAACAGTCCATTTTTCACAAAAACAGGCCCATTTTTTGTCAAAAAAGGGCATTAGGAAGTTTATACAGTGCTCCTGGGGGCTGACGGGGGCAAAACTGAGCAAAAAACGGTCCATTCTTTGCTCTTTTCTGCCCTCCCCAGCCCCCAGGAGCTCTCTGAAAGCCTCCTACAAGCTATGCACGGCCATTTTGGTGAAGAGGGAAGGGTTTCAGGAGGCAAAAAAATGCTGTATTCAGTGTATAAGACGCACCCAGATTTTCAGCCTCTTTTTTGAGGGAAAAGGTGCGTCTTATACTCCAAAAATATGGTATTTTCTCTTGAAGGACACTAGGGAGGCAAGGCGAGGCATTCTAGAAAACAGGGAAATGGATTATTTGCAGGGCCCAGAGTGTTTCAAATATTAAGTGCCAAACTTTGGAAGGACACCTGTTCCTAAACATAGCATTAAACAACTTACCATATTCTGCAGTGCTCAGTTCCATTCCCTCTTTCTAAATGGTATTTTTGGCATCAAACATCAAGCCAATGAAACTATTCCTCATTGGCCTCTTTTGAGTTTCCCCTTCATTTCCCCCAAAACAGTTTCCCAAACTTCTTGGTATGCTTTCCCTGGGCAGGTGCAGTTAGGGTTCAGGGAAGAAGGGAAGAACCTTAGTCACATTGTTACAATTAATCCATATTTCCCAAAGTTTCATTGTATTATTTCCATTGTTCTTTTGTCTTTATTTTGGTGTTTAGATTTTTAGGGGAGGTGTTATATATTAAAAATATACTAAAGGATGTATAAAGGGACGGGGTGGCTCAGTGGCTGATGCTAAGTTTGTCGATCAGAAAGGTCAGCAGTTCGGCAGTTTGGCGGTTCGAATCCCTAGTGCTGTGTAATGGAGTGAGCTCCTGTTACTTGTCCCAGCTTCTGCCAACTAGCACTTCGAAAGCACATAAAAATGCAAGTAGAAAAATAGGAACCACCTTTGGTGGGAAGGTAATAGTGTTTTGTGCACCTTCGGCGTTTAGTCATGTTGGTCACATAACCACAGGAATGTCTTTGGACAGCGCTGGCTCTTCGGCTTTGAAATGGAGATGAGCACTGCCCCCTAGAATCAGGAACGACTAGCACATATGTACGAGGGGAACCTTTACCTTCACCTAAAGGATGTGTAATATGGACTTTTCCTAAGCAGTAGGATAGAATGTATGATACTCAATGAGTTTGTTGCTATTACGCTGCACTTAGATAGTATTCACATACACAATATTTTAAAATATAATGAAATAGTGATAAAAATTTTTTTATCAGGATTTGAGATACAAAGAGGAATATTTTTTTACCATACAGATTTCAATAAAAGAACCTTCAATTCAGAGATGAATACACAAACTGGAGGAATAACACAGCCTTTACAAAGCAGTGCAGGCTGCAAAAAGGGACTTTTCTTGCCCTTTAAGCCACTATGAAGTAGTTCAGCTTCTGAAATTGCTTCATTGTTTGCACAATTAAGTGTGATAAAGAAAGGGGGAGATTTACTATGCAGTCTATATTTGCTTTCAATTATTGAAATACAAGGTGACACTACCCTGAAAATATCACTCTGTTGCATTAAATAAAGTTTTACACAACATTGTAACATGTATATAATTTAAATGTGTATTTTCAACTGTACACATGAGAAAAGAACATGTTCTGCCGTTTCATCAGCAAACTCAAATACTTCATACACTTTTGAGTTTTAAGAGTGTCTTCCCAGTAGTGTTTGACCAGTTGCTTCCCTTCAAAAGTACATGAGCTTCAAGAATGTGTTTCAAAAGCTAATTTATAATTTGGGCTGTCTCCTTAGATTGGTTATCTTTGCTTTGAAAAAGATTAGCTATAGTTTTAGTTTATCTTAAACCCTAAGGCAAAGGCCAGCAACCTTTCAGGGAACAAAGGGTGTACTTTTCTTTTTTACTTATCCCAAGAAGCAGGAAAAGCAGGATTGAAACAAACACATTTAACCTAAGATCCCAATTCACTTCATTAATTGCTTATGTCGTGGAAGAACAACAAGATAAAAAACAAAACAAAACAACAACCAGCAATCATTGCCACCTTAATTTGTTGCTCCAATCTTTATTTGCCTTTGATGATGATGATCTCTGGCTTTCTCAGCCTTTCTTTACTGTATCAAAGGATACTGACAATTTAAATCTAGATCTGGGCAATGTAAGGCCCATCAGTCTTGATACAAGCGTGATTCACCAATCCCAGCCAAGATAATAAGAAGCTTATTAGATTATGATGGATTATCATACATGGCTGATGGCCTGCATTTCCCTCTGGGGATCACAAATTAATTTCTTCTGGCTTAACATTAACAGGATTTTTCCTGACTCAGGAGATGATGATGACAATTATGATATTGTTATGATTGATTTAATTGATATACTGGTGTTCATTAGAAAATTATCCAGCAGGCTGCAAACACATCCTAAATTACAAGCCAGCTACCTTTAAAAGCAATAACAAAAACCCTGACATTCAGTATCAATGACATTAAAATCTATTATCAAAGATATTCAGTGATTCCCTAATTCCTAAAATGAAAGACAGGGGTATTTTTTTGTTTGCCAAGCAACCATAGATGCTAACAAGGTTACAAATCCTTTCTCTCTTCTAGAAATAATATTCAGTACTAGTCAGTTTCCTTGGGACTGGGAATATTTAAAACAAAACAGGATTCTTAAAAATCAACTCTAGCTCTACCTGTCAGATCACCAGCTAATATCTACCATATTATGTGACCAAATGTGAGTTTGCATTATTGAAAGATAAAGATGGATCATTTCCCTCAATAAATCAATGTATAAAGTTTTTCAGATTTGTTTAATTGAGTTCTCTTTATCTAGTTTTAGGATTCCGGTGGCCAAAAATACTGAACAACCAAAAGGATTCACAAACCTTTAAGCACTACAGTAGATACAAACCTGATATAAATATAGCAGAGACAAATTTCTCACATCCATCTGAATGAAGCAGATGGTGACCTAGCTTTTTAGATAAAACATAGGAAGAGCCCATGAATACAGTTGGGTAAACATTGGGATCTCAGCAGCCCTTTCCATTTTCAGCAAGAATTTTATAGCCCAGAAAATATGCTTGGTTGATGGAGGATGTCTGAAACAAAAATAAAACAGGGAAAAGCAGAACTGGTACAAACAGAATCAGATGAATTAATGGCTTTCTATGTTGTTCAATATAATCCTATAAAGGCTACAAACGCTTGTGCTTTGTCTGTCTTGAAACGGAATCATTCCTGCTTTTATGGCCAACCTGCAATGCAAAAATCTTGGAGACCACTAGATGTCAGTAGAGAGATTTATGCAAAGCCCTGAGTATTTAGCATTTATCTGGAATTTTCAGCTCAGCTCTGGTTAATCTAACCAAATTTGGCCAGTCAGCTATGTAAGTTGGCCTGTGGTGAGACCACATTAATGATTTCACAGAAAGAATATACCTCTAAATATATTAACACATACACTATATTGCCAAAAGCATTCGCTCACCATCCAAATAATCAGAATCTGGTGTTCCAATCACTTCCATGGCCACAGGTGTATAAAATCAAGTACCCAGGCATGCGGACTGTGTTTACAAACATTTGTGAAAGAATGGGTCGCTCTCAGGAGCTCAGTGAATTCCACCATGGAACTGTGATAGGATGCCACCTGTGCAACAAATCTAGAGCCAAGGTGGCGCAGTGGTTAAAAAGCAGCACTGCAGGCTACTGCTAGATCAGCAGGTCAGCGGTTCAAATCTCACCGGCTCAGGGTTGACTCAGCCTTCCATCCTTCCGAGGTGGGTAAAATGAGGACCCAGATTGTTGGGGGCAATATGCTGACTCTCTGTAAAACCGCTTAGAGAGGCCTGAAAGGCCTATGAAGCGGTATATAAGTCTACTGCTATTGCTATTGCTATTGCTATTGCTAGTCATGAAATTTCCTCACTCCTAAATATTCCACAATCAACTGTCAGCTGTATTATAAGAAGGTGGAAGTGTTTGGGAACGACAGCAACTCAGCCACGAAGTGATAGGCCACGTATACTCGTCCAACATCAGTGTGTGACCTCACAAATGCGCTTCTGGAAAAATGGTGAAAAATTCGCATAAACACACTCTCAAACCTTGTGGACAGCCTTTCCAGAAGAGTTGAAGCTGTTATAGCTGCAAAGGGTGGACCAACATCATATCACTCACCTGCCTTTACTCGCATATGAACTTGCTGTACGTGACATCCCATTCCTAATCCATAGGAATAATGAATTCCATCATAGGCACTGCTTTCTAAAGAATTAGTAATGAGCTCTTCAATGCCTTGTTGTCTTGTTGCCAAAACACACTCCACTCCCTTCTATGCCCGTAACCATCAAAATATTTTCTTTCTACAGACCGTAGGAAGTTATCACCCAGCCCTCTCCCAGAAAAATGAAATATCCTAGGAAATATTGAAAAGGCAGAATATTACTTTTCCCTGGATGTGAAAAGGAAGAAACATGTTTTAAAGACAAAGTAACTCTTCCTGCCCCCACCCCCTTTGTCAATGAGACATTAAGATGCCAAGCCAGTCTCTTTACATAATAAAGAGTTCTCCCTTTCAGCTCCAGCGTGATGGGATTAAGGCATGATTAGCCTTTACCCACTCACCACATGGCATCTGAGAACTCAACCAAACCTGGATTCAAAACACAGCCTAGAGAGTTGCCCCTGCATTGCTCTATGGGAGTCTGACAACCAATCAGAATACAAGCTCAAGATCAAAGGCCAGAGGGGGCATAAAACCAGGGACTTTCAGCATGTCACCCCTTCCTTCTTCTCCACCCAACATTGAAGTATGTGATCACCTTTTCTGTTCAGGACTCAAACCATGTGGTCCTATCCACCATTAAACCATCTTTCCAAGCAGCCTCCATGTCTCCAGTGTCTTTTTCTCCACTTGGAGCTGAACCCAGAAGGACATTTCTTCCAACAAGACATAGATATGTTCATATGTTCCTGAAAGTAGATAAGAATGACTGAATTTAATAAAGTTCTCTTTCATTGTTTATAGACTTTGTAGTGAGTCCTTCTCATAATGATATGCATTGGCACTTTCAGCTACAAATCAGAAAAGCTATAGGAAGAAAGCATGTTTTCCAAACACTACTGTACTAGAGAATAACCAAAAATGGCAATATTTTCCGATTTTTCTGTTCAGTCAGAAGTTTGTTTTTTTCTCACTTTCAAATGTAGGAAACCAAGTTTGCTTTTGAAAGACACATATTTTGGTGTGGTACAGATTTTTTCTGCTTTGAAAGTTCACTAACAATGCAGTTTCCAAATTGATATAGAGATAATTATCTCCTGCTGCTGTATTCTTTCATTTTAACTACGCAATGTTTTGAAGTAGCAGTAATGACCTCATAATGGGAGAGATTCTATGTGCGCATTTAATCCCATGCATTTATCTTTGCAAGAGAGGTGTTTTATTTATACTGGAAATTTGGAAAGATGTGTGAGTCACACAAATTGTCTAATTTGTCTTGCTTAACAAGCAAGCTATTCTGTTCTTTGCTAAAGGCATGAGAAGGAAAGTAGAAACTGAGAAAGATTTAATCTAAGATTTTTCTCTCTTTGTAAATATAAAAGTAACAAGGTTATTCTAATACGTTATTTAAATTGCACATTAAAAATCACTATGTGTTTTTAATATTTCCCCATGTATAAACTGTCCATATTTCAAGAATGGTATTTCATACTCTGTGCATGTCCAATGTACTTTTTTCCGAGAAAAAAAAACTGAAATTAAACACAAGAAGCAGGATTTTATAAGCATTGAGCTTTCTTATGTGACAAATAGAATCACATTTAATATATAAGTTAAAGAATTTATCTTTAACTTTAAAAAATTGGCATGAGAATTCATGTAGATCACATCTTCTCCATGGTTCAGATCATGTGGTTCCTCTTTAGAAACTTGTACAAATGTTAAAAAAGTAATCACAACCAGTTAATATACTGCAGTAAGTCTGGGAGTTGCAATATAAAACATCTGTAACAACAAAAGGCTGTTTTTGTATACCTAATGAGCTTCATAATCTTTACTAATAAGCAAATGTATGTGTACTACTCTCAAATTTCTGCTGATACTGTAAAAACATAAAGTGAAATGCTTAATTAAAACATTAGTAACAATTATAAATCAGAAGTCAGTAGCTTCTTTTCTGACTAATACATTTTATGAAAAAGTGTATGTTTTCATAAGCTGAAGCTGACTTCCTAAGAAGCAAAAAATGGCATATGATTCTTTAGTATCTGTGCAATCTGTTATATGCAAATATCAGGAAACAGCAGTGTGACCTGGTGTAACAATCCCTTTATTGTGCATGTGTGGGCAAGCAGATACTGGTGTTTATTGGCAGGGGTGAGCAATAAGTGACAATCAGACATTCTTACCTAATTTAAAAGCTCTTGGAAGTAGGTTAGAAACGCTCGGGACGGTTTCTAGATTGATGATTCTGAACATCAGCTTACTGTCCTTTCCAAAAGGGTTTTTTTTTTCCACACTGGAAATCATATATTGATTTTTCATTTGATATTGAAGCTTGTGTGTACATGTTAACAACAGACATAGTAATAATGAACCTTACTTTTCCCATTTACTGAAATCCTATTGTTCAATGCGTTTTAGGTGTGGCTCCTTAAAAAATTGGACTTGATTTCCATATAGTCTATTTTTTAAAAAAAAATAAGCTGATATATAGCTGTTTGCTGTCATTTCTTAAGGTAAAACAAGGACAGAATTATTTTAATTACAGGTACACACTAACTGAACCATTTACGTATATAAAAGAGTGTTGTGAATTTGCAAAACCTATGAGTCACCTAGGAAACATTTATATAAATATCTCAAAGAATCTGAGAACCTCACCCTAGCCAGTCCCTCAGGTATGCCTCACAAGAGAGTCTGAGCGATGCTTTATCTTGTACCATAAAAAATGGTGGTAAGTTGCATTTATCAACTTGAGCTCCTAGAGGAGGTAAATAATCCATCTCATTCCCATACTTCAACAACATAATTGCCCTTAACAGTCTGAGAATGATTGCAGGCATGTTAATTTTTTTATACCAACCTTCTTGAATATTGTGTACAATTCAGAGATGGACCACAATTACCAGTAATCAGCATAACTGTAAGTTTCTCTGTTAAAAGAGATGCATGCATTTTTTTCAGATTTGAGATTGTCAAAAGCGTGAAGAGCAAAGAATTTTGAAAGGCATATCTAGCTGAGAACCGAATGTGTATTTTGTTCTATCCTATCGATACAAAGCAATCTATAGTCCTTACATTGCAATCAATCAATGACATGGGAAAGATACTTTTAAGGATAGCATTCTTTCTATGATATAATTGTGGCAAGCTCCTTAATTGCCATCTGTTTTTGTATTTTTTTCATCTGTCTTCAAGGAATTTACTAGTCCTAGGACCTTCTCTAAAAAAATGCATTATGTACTCTATATTATGACAGCAAGATGCAGATGACATTAGCAGAAGTCATGATCAGGACCAGGAATAGAAACTGTGTGGAAGGATACACACCCTATTAAAATGCCAGGTTTTGGAGATATGAAAAAATCAGACCCAAATAAATCACTTCAGAATTTTTTCCACCTTTAATGCAACATATAATCTATAAAATTCAATTGACAAACAGGCTTAAATCTTTTAGAGGGGAATCTTTGCCTAATCTTCCTTCCAAAAATGGTCCAAATCTGTCAGATTGTGGGGATGTGCACAAATACCTGGAATTATGGCCAAAAAGCTCAACCTTGGTATCATCATTTTCCCACATTGTTTTGTCAGACTTGATGTAGTGTTTTGCATAATGTAGTCAGGCTTGGATGTTTTTCTTTGTAAGGAAAGGCTTCAGTGTAGCCACCCTTCCCCACAGCCCAGAAATATAATGAATATAGAATATTGTTGTGACATGTAGTACACAACCACTATTTGCCAAAAATTTCTAGGGCTCCTTTAATGTTGCTGTAGGCCTCTTGGCAACCTCTCGGACCAGTTTTCTTCTGGTTTTTCCCCCCATCAATTTTGGAGGGATATCCAGTTCTTGGCAATGTCATTGCGCCATACAAGTAGTTCTCGACTTACAACCACAATTTAACCCAGAATTTCTGTGGTTGAAACATTTAAGTGAAATTTGCCCCATTTTATTACCTTTCTTGCCACACTGTGGTTGTTAATAATACAGTTGTTAAGTGAATGTGGCCTCCCCCTTGACTTTGCTTGTTAGGTTGAAAAAGGGGACCACATGACCTTGGACACCGCAACAGTTGTAAGTATTATAAAAACCAGTTGCCAAGCATCTGAATTTTGATCACATGCTCATGGGGATGCTAGAAAGGTCATAAGTGTGAAAAACGGCCATGCCACTTTTTCAGTGCCATTGTAACTTTGAATGGTCACTAAATGAACTATTGTAAGTTGAGAGCTATCTGGTATTTTCTCCACTTTGGGTGACTATCTTCACTGTGCTCCATGATATAACCAATGCCTTGGATTTTTTTGGTACCATTTTGTACTCTTCTCCTGATTGGTATCTTCCAACAATGAGATCCCTCCGATGCATTGTAAACTCTTTGCAGACCAGAACTTTTGTATTAAGAGGCAACTGAATAAATGTCAGGAAAATCTACTAGAACAGTTGAACTTTATATGGACTTGATCGGTCATTTTAATTGATGGAGCATCAGACATACTGTATGCACCAGTAGTGGGTTCTGAATCCGGCATCCTCCACATGAACACATGCAGCATGCACACACGCACACAGCACATGCATGTGTCTTACCCTCCAGTGATGCCTCCGCCAGCCTCCACGATGCTCCACCTGTTAGGCAGAGCATTGCGCAGGTGCTGTATGCGCCATGCATGCGCACAGAAGCACTGAAGCGTTTAAAGACAGGTAAGGAGTTCGGGCGGGTGGGCCCTCCGGAGCACCGTACCGGAACAGTATCCGGTGCTCTGGGCAGGCACCAGTCCACCCGTACTAGGGCATACTGCCTGCAAATCACCACTGGTATATACTGACTACCATTTGTCATCAATCTGAATGTGATTGGTTAATTCTGAACAGATACATCCTTGTTTATAAGAGTCTGTGTATTGAAGCAACCAAGTCTTTGTATATTTTTTACTATTTTCCTTACTAAAAGATTTGTTTGAAAATTGATGTCTAGACTTTTTATATCTACTGTAGATGAAAGAATGTGCCATACTCTGGCCATCTGTGAACTCAGCTATTAAATCTGTGCGTATTCATGTGGGCGACACCGGGCCCATTCCAACCATAGTGGTTGGAACGGGATCTGGAACCCACCACTGTATCAGCATTATGTCTGCAGTTGTACATATGAATGTTGCACATATCAATTATGTATGATTGATGGTACCCTTTCGGAGGTTAACTGAAAGTGACGAATGCGATTTTTGGGACGGTATTCAAGTACAGCCTGAATCTTGACTGAAGTAGTTTCAGATAATTTCATCCAAGATCCTGGTGAAGTTGTAGCCTGACTACTTTCTATCTTTTGACATTTCCTTAAAAAAATTGGTTGAAAACTGGACAAAAATTATTCAGCATCTTCAGGTAAGACCTTGATATTAAGGTTAGTAGTCATAACAGAATACAAATAAGTTTTGGAGAATAGGGTTTGAGAACTAAGGAGTACAAAAAGGAAATATGAAAATGACAAATGTGCATTCAGAAAATTCAGGGATTGCAGCATTGGATAAAATTGTCAGATTAGAGAGAAAAACTGCCCATGCTTGTGATAAATTCAAAATAATTTTGACCAACTTGTGTTTGAGTTTCTAGAAACAGATTATATTCAAACATGGCTCCAGCAGGTAATTTATAGGTTTACAATGATGGCTTGATATTTTGTCCAGACCACATTTAACCCTCTCCCACCTCCTGACTAGAATTCTCCTTTGTTCTTCCTAGACTGATAAGAAAACATCAACTTTATCATTCTCATCACTTGGGCAGAAAGGGACAGCTTTTGATTCCATCAGTTTATTTTTAAAAACAGGTTTGATGGAAGTAAAACTAGTGTTACAGGATAGGATAATGAGAGATAATCTTGCAGACTGAATTAACCTCAGGTCTGTTTTGGAGTAGAGTTAAAAGGATTCTGGATGCTCTGGCAGAAAAAGAGGATAATTGGGTCTGCATTCCAAAGTTTTTGTAACTCTGATAATTTGAGATTGGAAACTAGATGTAGGAAAGGTTCATGAATAATGCATGAACAAAATCGATGTTTAATATAAAATACATGCTGCAAGAAATGAGCAGTTCTAACAGGCAACAACTTCTGTGATTGATGTCCTGTTAGCATTCTGCTCTAATTTATGGGGAGGGGGTAACACTTCAGAATTAAATGGACAAATTTGCACATGAGATAGTGTGTTACTCTGGGTATATTTCAATGAAATAATAGTTCTGTAAAATAACTCAATTTAAAATTTTCAATTTACATCAATAAGTCTATAGTATTATTCTTAACAAGTAAAAACTTACTGTTAAAACAAAACTAATTTGAATCTTGAAAGTATTTTGTAATGTAGTTTTAAGTTTTCAAAGTGCTCCATATGGTTTGTTTTGAAACAATCCTGTAAAATTTGTCAGTATTTTGATACTGTAGATAAAATAGCAAATGTTAAGAAAGAAAAGCTTGTGTAAGGCCACCTCATTAAGGAAAAAGGTCACAATGAACTAATGATTTTCTTATATGTCACGTTTGTTTAATCGAGATTTACTGCATAAAAACAATTGACTCCATTCACGTTAGCCTCAAAATTGAATCACAAAGTGTGAGTTCATTGTTTTGTGTAAACCCATGCTCTGACTCATTCTTTGCTGGTTGATATGCACCAGCTGTTTATGAAGGAAGAATTTAATTTTGCCTGAAATATCTTCTTAAAGAACTGGCAGCCAATCAATAAATGTAGATTTAAGAAATATTTCTTAAATTTCTAAGTACTTTTGGAACTCTCATTTTTGGTGTAGTGCAAACTTCTCATAAAAAACTGATAAAATGCCAGGCATTGTTATTCTTACAATATACATTAACATTAGAGTGGCGTGGTGGCCTAGTGTTCAAAATGCTCTCCTCCCATTCAGAAGGTTAAGAATTCAACCCTGAACAGTGATTAGGATTGAACTACTCTCAAGGTGCAAAGAAAATATCTGCTGCAAACTCCGCATAGGCATCAGGAAGGGCATCTGACCAGTAAACACTCAGTTCCATTCAGTCACCCTGACTCTACCCCAAATTAAGGGATTGCAGGTTTGGGGGAAAAAAAACTATTTAAACATTATTTCTAGATATTCAATACAATAATGTAATAACAATAAGCATATAATGTGCAAGGTTTTGCACTTGAAGAATTTCAAATCAAATCTTTCAACATAGTGGAATAACAATCGCTTTTGGTTTTAGAATATTAAAATAATATACATGTTCTGCATGGATATGTTCCATATCCAAAGATAGTTAATATTTCTAGATCCAATGCTATCCATCAAGATCCAAGTAGCCTCCATAATAAAGTATGCTAATGTCAACTTAAATTGGTATGAGTTATGTCTTTTCCTGGGCAGATATTTTTGATTATTCTGACAAAAGTATTGTATAGTTAATTTCAAATCTTTAAAGTAAGAGGTGTGGGATTTCCACTGAGGTTAGTTCAACAGCCAGTATTAATTGAGTACAAATATAATTCCAAAATGAAAAGTACAATGACAATTAAAAGAGTTAGCTTTACAACAATTCCTCACTCAAGTATTCATTCACACATGTTTTATCATCAGTTTTACCAAATCTTGCAAAATTCTACTCTATTCAAGGATAAGGTAGCAAAAAAAAATATCGCAACCTATTTCCATGTAGGGTTGCTAGAATTAATAAAGCTCAATAGCTGGCACGTGTGGGGCAAAGCACTGATTTTGCATCTCCTCCGAAAGAAACAGCTCAAGATTCCTGATTTCATTCTGTGTAAATCAATGTTGATATGTCAGTTATGTCACAGATTAAAACAAAACATTTCTATTAGTGGGAAGTAGACTTAGATGTTTGTGCTTGGGAAATATGAACTATGGTTTGAACAAAATGTACGTATCAAGTCAGACTTAATTTTGCATTATCAAAATTTATTCTTCATATACTTCTACAATTTGCAGATCTTAATTTCTCATGTACATCTACTGTAGTTGTGAAAATGCAACCTATACACAAGACACTGGTTTTCAGTATTTAGAATCAAAGAATTACACCTCATGTAAGTTTCCAAAATTTTACATTGTGCTCCAATGTCAAATAGTATTTACAAATTCTTGTATTTCTATTACTAGTTTGTAACACAGAAAATGGTGCCTAAAATTTCAGTTTCAGCTGTTTGAGGAATACATTCAAAATATTTTCTGTGATACTCAGATGGATTGTGTAGGCCTAAGTTTCAGATGAACATTTAAATACACATCCACAAAAATACAACCTCAGCTATAAATATGACAGAGCAATTTAAATATGTTACAGAGCAAACACTTTAGAAAGGATGAAGTGGGTAGAGAATTATGGTCTTTGAGATATCATACAATAAAGTTGAAATTATTTCATGTTTTCTTAGTAAGATTTTTAATAATATTGGACTTCAGACACTATTCTGCACCACAGAATGTTTAACCTTTACATAATCTTTGCTAAAATTATAAAATCTTTAGTGCTATAATGTAGAATGTCACTTTGGAATATTTATTTTGCTACAAGTAATATGTTGGTAAGACACCAGTGGCCTTCAACCTACTGAAATAAGAGAAATGCTCAATAAACTCCTTTCTTCGTAGTTTGCAATGGTTAACAAAGGCACCTGTAATTATAGCTTATAAACTAAAATTGAAAACACGTTTTCATGTTTTTATTGTGTGCATAAAAAAGTACCAAAGTAGTGTACCAGTTGTATGGTAACCAGTTTGCAATTTAGGTTTTTTTACAGCAAAGTTTTTAGACCCTGTTAGATATCTTAGTAAGGATATTGTTACAACTTTTGTCAAACTCATGTTTCTGACAAGAGTATAAAAAACATTAACACTACAATTTTTTTCATTTTCTAGGTAAAAATTATACTTTAGATATTAATTGGGTATAGATAGCTGCCTACAGTGCTGAAAAAATTAAAAACAATTAAAGTTGAATTACCAATATATGATTAACAGATGATGATTAACATCCAAAAAGATAGTTGTAACGACAGAAGGGACATATACTTTTATTTTTAATACCATTTTACAATTTATGGTAATTGTGATATTATTGTAATATCTTTTAAAAACAGTAGTATAACTATTGTTTTAGAATTGCAATCTGTCTTTAAATCAGTATAAAACTATTATTTCCAAAATATTCAAAAACTAATTTGGAAACATGCTTTAGCTAGTTCGGCATTTATTTGGCAGCATTGAATTGTTAATAGTTACATAAGCAGCATCTGAGGACCAGCCCAGATATTCTTTGAAGGAAAAGTGCTAGTACACATTTAATAAAAATCACTACATTTGGAACAAATATTTTTAAAAATATTACTTTCCTGACACTATTACTATTAAAGTAAAAATGTGTTTAATTTTCACACTATAAAGAATTCTGTGCTTTTTAAAAATCACAGGTTTGTTCACTTAAAAAAAAGAATTGTAAAATGTAAATAATGAAAGATTCTCTAACATTCTGTAACATGCTTCAGCAAATAATCATGTGCTTTCTGTATCTTATATATCAGATTGGATAAGCGTTCATCCACATAATTTACATTTCACTTCCAGTTATATAAATATGGATTCTTGTGGCACTGCTCGATTTTATCTGTAGAAATATTTATGTACATATTTATAAGCTAAGCACTATATTTATTAGCATTTTACTACACTAGACAGTGTTCCATTGTCTCCCTAATATCTGAATCAGCAATGTTCCAGAATGCTAAGATATCTACTTAAGGTTTTAAGATTTTTCTTAAATTCTAATTTCCTATTTAACAAATTAATGGCCAAACACTAGAACTAATATTCAAGACAGCTTATCCAAATGATTATATTGTTTACAGAAATGGCCACATAAAAAGAAAGTTTTGCTACATGCTTATTACCATTGCTCTACTGTAACCATTCAAGTGGAATGTTTAAATTATTTTTCAAATTAAATAGTTTTCAGGTGTAGGACAAAAGTTGATCAATGTCTTGTCTCACAACAAAACCAAGTTGACTTTATCTGTTAGTACCACATTCCCAAAGGTATTGCACTTGGTAAATAAACCATAGTCAAAGGTCAGAGCTCAGAAGTACTATTAGAAAACTTTATAAATTAGGTGCAATGGGTATTCTAAAAGTCAATGGCACAATTCCCATCAAGTTTACAGATTCTGGATAACTAATACAGCCTACACCAGTTGTCACATAACATTTTATATGAATGTCCTGAAATATGCGTCTTAATTCATGTCTATTCTCGCAAAAAAAGGCATGGCAACACAGGTTGTCCTGCCATGCTAATGTGCATGAGAGGTGACAGAGAACGCTTGGAAAGGACAGCAAGAATGGTTAACTGTCCCCAAATGCCATTTCTTCTTCCACATATACCCCCTAAGCAGCTTTAATCACCTGGTTCACCTGACTAGGGTAATCCTGGAAATTGCCTTGCATGTCAATCAGCAAGACAATCACACTTGCCTATTCATCAATTGCTGCAAATCCTAAATGCCTTCTCTGCAAATGCGTAGACAATATTTCATTTGGCTTTTTAAAAAGTAAGTATGTTGAATACTTCAACAAAAGTAAAAATCATGAAGAAATGTGAAAGTGTTATCTTTTCCCCAACATAGATTTCTACGGGTGATGAATTTTAATAAGCAAATGGACTGATTTTCTACCTTGCAAACCTCTATCATATGAGTTAATTTTGATGGAGGCCACACATTTAATGTTTCAATAGATATTATCTACACTGGAGAAACAGATCTTACTATGTGGTCAATATAAAACTTGATCATTACTTTTTTAAAAACCAAGTTTATTTTTTTTTTAAATTTTAAGCTTTGGTTCCATTAATCACTGAATTATGAAGCTCTAAAATATAGCTAACCTAAAAACTTCCCAACCAAAATACTTAATTCTATTTAAGCCTGCTTAGACACTAAAGGTATGCCTTTAGGGTTGATTTTAAACCCATCATAACAAAGGACACATTTGTCCTTTTAACCAAATATGTTGGATTTAGGTCTGAGCTTGGAGGAGGCTTTCAGGGACTTTTCTTCCTCCTCCTCCTCCTCTGCATCTCCCCTGAAAGAAGGATGGATGATTTGAGTATGGAACCGGATTTTGTTGAGTCGGGGTTTTATCCTACCACTGCCAGAGGTTTTCCTACTGAGCTCTTTGCTCTTGTTGGGTGCTGCAGAACCGTCTCCCGATTCCCTTTCATCCCCGTGATGATGGTGATGGTGGGAAAGCTTGTAAGTAATGAGGTTAGAGGGGAGCACCCTGGAAAGCCTCCAGCGGCTGCTGCCATTCGATGCCCCGCTGTCGACCTCATCCTGCAGAGCCCCGACCAGGCTGCGTACTTCTTCGGCGGTGCCCCGGCTCAGGTAGTGCGAGGCCTTGCGGCCGCTGTAATCTCGGATATCAACGTCGGCGTCGTAGGCGCCCACCAGCAGCTTCACCACTTCCAAGTGGCCGTGCATGGCAGCCAGGTGCAGCGCGGTGTAGCCGCCGCTAGTGCGCGCGTTAATGTTGATGGGCAGGCACTGCCGGTGGGCGAAGTTGACCAGCCGGGCCAGCAGTTCGGGATGGCCCAGCTTGGCCGCCCAGTGGAGGCATGTGAAGCCCGTGATGAAATCGCGCTTGGGAAACAGCGCCGGCTCGCAGCTGAGCAAGCTCTCCAGGCTTTCCCAGCGCCCGTCCGAAGCGCACAGCATCCAGGCGTGCTCCAGCGGGTCCAAGGCCACCGAGCCCCCGCTGCTGCCACCCTCGTCCTCGGCCGACGAAGAGGCCAGGGAGGCGCTGTCCGAATCCCCGCCGCGGCTTCCTCCGCTGCCGCCGCGGTGCAGGAGCCCCCCGCGCTTCTGCTGAGGGGAACTGCCCACCATCCGCTCCCGGAAGACCTTGTGCCCACACCTGGGTGTGTTGGCGCCGGTAGAGGCTCCGCCCGCCGGGCTAGTGGAGGGCGGCGAGTCTTCTTCGAGCAGGGCCGCAACGGCGTCCCCGCCGGGTTTCTCCTCAGGCTCAGCATCGCCCGAGGGCATCGGCACCGCCTCCAGGCGCCGCGGGCTGCTCTGCTGTTCCACCCGGCTGCCGCCTCCTCCTCCTTCTCCCGGGCTCTCTGGGCTCGCCAGAGGTGCCTGGGGGATTCGGGTTGAAAGTGTCTCCGGCGGTGCTTCCAAGGCGTCGTCGCCGCCGCTCTTCTCGGGCGGCAGCTCTCCAGAAGGGGCAGAGGGATCCCCTCTCGCCCCCTTCTCTCCCTTCAGCGGTTCGGCGCCGGCTTCCTCCTCTCGGGCCGCTCCTCGCGGCGTGTCCTCGGGGTGCCCGACAGCCCCGGAGTCATTCTCGGCCGCCGCCGCTGCCAATTCGCCTTTCCGACCGCCGCGATATTTCTTGCGCAACTGCACATACTTGGTGCCGGAGCCGGGCTCCTGCCGCACCGTGGCTACGGCGTTGACCAGCTCCTTAAAGTGCTCGCGGGCCCGGGCGCGGCTCTCGGGGTCCGGCGAGTTGAGGAAGCCACGGAAATGGTCCAACAGGTCGGCGTTGCGAGCCCGGCCTCCGCGCTCTGCCAGGAACCGGAGCACCGTGTCTTGGTCCAGCTCCCCCGGCGCAGCCATAGGCGCCCACAGACCGTTGGCGGCGGCGGCGGCGCCCCTCGTGTCGATTCCGACCGCTAGCCTTCAGTGCGGGATCCCCTCCTGCCTCCTTCGCTTGGCCCGCCATGGCATCGTCGCTGCCACGAGACGCCCGACGGCATCGCCCGAGTCCGGCTTCTCCCTCTCTCTCCTGCCCTCCCTCGGTTGCCGGACCCCACCAAGCGCGCGCCCCCCTCCTCGCTCACGTGATGTCCGCGAGGGAAACAGGGAGGCGCCTATCTGCCGTTTTCAAACTGTCCTCCCCTCCCTCTGAATGAATCTCGGCGCTGGGGAGGCTCTAAAAAAGCTCGCCGCAGAGAAGGAGAAGGTCGGGGCGCTCGTCCGAAGCCACGCCCTCGCGGGGCTCCTCCCACATTCAGAGAGTAGGTTTCCGACTCCCCCATAGAAGTTAGAGCCGCTCGTCTCTCTACCCCCCACCCCACCCCACCCCCCATTTACGTTCGTTTGCGGTTTGGGCGGGATTGGCTGGGCCTTGGCCCCGCCCTCCTTTCCGCGCGGCCTCTCATCACCACCAGTTACATTCCAGCTGTTGGGATTGGAGTTGGAAGTTCGACGCGGGCTCCCACCCTCCCTTCTCCATTGTCTTTGGCGCGCGGTGACCCCTCCCCTCATGTCATGGCTTCTTCCGATGTGGCTCGGCAGCTGGTAAGTCCAGGGTGTGGGAGGGAGAGGGGGAGCCGGCCTTGAACGGGCGACAACGGGTCCCTCTCGGGCTGCGGCCACACATGCCTGCTTTGTGGGTAGGAAATCCCATTGGATTCCCGGGCTTTACTTTTGGTGAAGCGTGGAAGTTGCAATCCACGAGAGCCGTTTCGCCCCATTGATTTCGATGGGCACAAAGTTGGGCGGGCCTAAATGATCCAAATCAGCTCTGTGGGAATTTCCCAGATTGTTTTCATCCCATAGAAAAGCTTCCAGCTTCCCCCATCACTTACAGCAAGAGGTCCCCAAACTTGGCCAACTTTAAGACTTGCGGACTTCAACTTCCAGAATTCTCCAGCCAGCTGGCTGGAGAATTCTGGGAGTTGAAGTCCGCAAGTCTTAAAGTTGGCCAAGTTTGAAGACCTCTGATTTACAGCTTTGTGTCAATCCGAAAGCACCAGCCTCTTGCCATGACAGCAGACAAACAAAAATAGGAAAGTTTACTGCCCCCAAATCAGTGAGTGCTTGCTTAGATAATTTAAAAAAAAATATTTTAGGCATTGTTAGTTAATTATACTTCTTTCCTCTGGGAATTTGAGGTATTGTAGCTTTCAAAGTAGGCTGGCCTGAGGAATAGTGATTGGCACAGAGTCACTTCCCCGATTTTCCATGTCTGACCATAGAATTGAACTTGATTTCCCTTCATTCTAATCCAGTATCCCTAAACCAGGACATTGCATTAGCTTCTGAATGTTCAGGAGATTTACTTTCAAACAGAAGCAAAAGTTGTCCATTGGTGGCGGCATGTGGCTCGTTGTGCCTAGGTTAGAAACTAAGTAGGATTTGGGTTGGTTAGGACTTGGGCGGGAGATTTTCTGAACTATAGTATAGAATGAAAAATCAGAAAAGCATTCTGGAAGAAGCAGTAACAAATCACTGCCATAATTATTTATCTGTATCTTGTCTATCATTGCTTGGTTTCTAAAGAACATACATGCGTGTCAGCATTGCTGTAGCATTTCTCAAATGACTCAAGTAAGGCATTAAAGTCTGCTAACAGGTTTATTGTTATATTAGTTTATTGGATTAAACCTGGTATACTTCACAAGGTCTGTGGCCCTGTTAAATTACAACTACAGTATAAAAGAATCCCTCATTCAATAGTTACTTGGCAGTTCAGTGAATGTGCCAAGGGTCAACTTTTACACTCACATTTAATTTACAATTAAATCCACATGTTAACCAACAAAATTGTTGCTGCTGCACAATGATAATATGTTTGGAAGACAGTTTCATTGAACGAATCTAGTTTATTGAATAGATTCAATAAAATCTATTTTTGAGTCAATTTGAACAGCATTAAATTGCCAGTAGCTTTATACTACCAATGTAATTCACCTTTATGTATCTATTTGAATGTAAACTTACGCTATAGAGGCAAAAGGTGTATGGGTTTGTGTGTGTGTATGTATACACTCATACATATGCACATATAAGCAGCTTAATTACCTCTGTAGCGTAAGCCAGTTTACGTTCACAATATATTAATTTGTAAGGTTGCTGTCATTAAATACAGCCTTTGAGTTATTTTCCTGCCTTTGTAAGCTTTTATCATGTCAAGATTTTCCTCCACACCCAGCACTATTTTATAATCAAGTATCCTTTATGCTGGTAACTCAGCATTCTACCCTTACACTAAAGCAACACCCATATTTTCATCATTAATCTTTTTGAATCTACTTAGCCCAAGTCTTTTTTCCCCATAAAGACCGCATTTCCTGCTTATGTTAACACCTAGGAATTATAATTTTCTCAGGTGATGCATATTTTAAACTTTTTGTATTGTGTTTGTAATTTGATTTTATGATTGTTTGCTGCCCAGAGTGTCACTTGTTTGAGATGGGTGGCTATATAAATAAATTATTTAAAACAACTATTCAAATTTGGTTTTAAATATTGAAAAAACTTTCCTGATTTTGAAAAATGAAATGCATACTAAAATTTATCCACAGGCTGCTGCTAGCATGGAATAATGAATAAAAACGAGCAGTGTTTTAAATAATTGCATATTTTAATGTAATATTCAATGCTATTCTGGGTAGATCCTCTGTGTGTGTGTGTGCGCGTGCGTGTGTGGATTCTATTTGTGTGTGTGTTGTGTGTGTGTGAGCAGTCCTAAAACCGCAATATGAATGCAGTAGGCAAATACTATTAACATCTTCTAGGGAAATATTAGAAATACATCTAAGTAATTTTTTACTTTTTTACTATCTTTCACTGTGAAACACCCCTCCCCACCTCTAAAGATATACCGGTAATCTATTATAAGTACTATATGAATGTTTAAGTTGTTTGTGTTTGGAGGAGTGTTAAGATATTTTCTAAAATTTAAATACTGATTTCCTTTGCATAGATTTGAATTGGATTCAATTGCTTTTCCCATTCTATTATGAAATCATTAAATTGAAATGAACAATAGTCAGTGATATGTTTTCTATATAGAGTTTTATTTTTGTAAGTTTGACTCCAAGCTGTACTTTGGCAATATACAGGAGTTGTGAGTGTATTTGCTGCATAAGAAACTAGTATATTTTGACTACTGTATAGCACTCTAGTCTGGATGATAAAGCATTAGCCTTGGTTATTGTTGTCCACTATGTATGGCTAATTTTTGAAACTGCATGTGATAGATAAAGAATACATTCTGTAAAAATAGTGGCTTCTTCAGGTAAGGATTTATGAAGATTCTAGAGAAAAAAGTAATTAAAAAGATTACTATTATTTAAATTCATAGTACCAATATAAATGATTTATAGCAAAGTTATTTAAATGTTCAAGCCCTTCAAAAGATTTCCATATCACAGACACTTGAGTCACTTAACTTCCCGATTAAAACTTGCATCTACAAGTATGTTCTTTGGCAAAGATTCAGGGACACAGAGAAATAATTGGCTTGGTATTTCTGATACGCTGTTTGCAGCAGTGTAGGAGAGAGTTTACATCCTGTTTAAAAATGCATATTCAATTATATTTTGATTCTAGAGATTTATTCTTGCTAAATGTACTTTTTTGAAGCTAAGATTTTGCTTTCTTTTTAAAAAACAATAGAAGGTAATTTGCCAAATGGCCAATTGCATTGTTCTGCAAGAGGTAAAACAAAATTGCTGCTTCCACTAAGTTTTTATTATTTAACTTTTGTTTTTATTAATCATTTTAATAAAAAATAAATAAACAGGGAATTTTCAAGCATCATGAATTAAGTTAAAAATGCAGTGTTCCATGCTATATACTATATAATTTTAAAACTATAAATCACTGTTAAGCTCCAAGTAATATATGAATATCAACAACAATTATCTGCCCAGCGCAAATTAATATCAGCACTGATATTAAGAATTGTAATTTCCACCTAAGTAATTTCTGTTAAGAAAACTCCACATTTCAGATGTGGTTCCGGCCCCTAAATAGAGGTATAATACAAAAATGGTTTTCCAACTGAATTGATTTCTTTAAATTCTTTGGAAATATACACTGTTTTTGACATCAATCATATTTACAGACTTTAATAAGCCATTCTTCAGCAAAGAGAACTGCCCCTACTCTTCAATAGGAAGTATTTTCAAGCATCATGAATTAAGTTAAAAATGCAATATTCCATGCTATATACTATATAATTTTAAAATTACAAATCTCTGTTAAGCTCCAAGTAATATATGAATGATCTGCCCAGTGTAAATTAATATCAGCACTGATATTAAGAATTGTAATTTCCACTTAAGTAAGGAGAGCAAGGGTCCCCAAATCTTTTGATGTCAATGCACCTGCGGAGGTGGCAGTGGGGTGGGGATGGTTTTATGTGCATGTACGCACAGCTTTCACAAATGCAGTTTCGCATGCACATGAGGCTACACCAGTAGTGAGATTCAATTTTTCTTACTATCAGTTCTGTGGGTGTGGCTTGGTGGGCATGACTTGGTCACAGTGGCAGGGGAAGGATACTGTAAAAACTCCATTCCCTCCCCACTCCAGGGGAAGGTTACTGCAAAATCCCCATTTCCTCCCAATTAGCTGGGAATTGGGAGGCAGAGAATAGATGGGGGCGGGGCCAGTCAGAAGTGGTGTTTACCGGTTCTCCAAACTACTCAAAATTTCCGCTACCGGTTCTCTAGAACTGGTCAGAACTACCTCTGGTATACACACACATGCACCCTCACCCACCACTTCCACGGACCGGTTCCAAACACTAGTTCCCTGGTGTAGTGTATCCTGGAAGCAGATAATATGTACAAAGCTAATCCAGTACAGTAGCTAAAATGGATGATCAATGATGGTGAAGGGTGAGTTACAGACCAGAAGACTATGAACAGTGAAAGTGAAGAAGTGATGAGCTACCAGACAGAGTTTGCTTGTAGGATAATGGAGTACTACAGTGATTGTTGTCTTTATCTTCTACCTGTACAGGTAGTCTTCAACTTATGACTACAGTTGAACCCAAAATTTATTTTGCTAAGCGAGATAGTTGTTAAGTGAATTTTGTCCCATTTTACAACCTTTTTGCCACAGTTAAGTGAATCACTGTTAAATTAGTAACACAGTTGTTGAAATAACTCTGCCTTCCCCATTGACTTTGCTTCACAGAAGGTCATAAAAGATGATTACATTGCAACCATCATAAATATGATTCAGTTCTCAATCAACTGAATTTTGATCACCTGACCATGGAAATGCTGCAGTAGTGGCAAGTGTGAAAAATAGTCATGAGTCACTAAATGAACTGTTGTAAGTCGAGGACTAACTATATATTTGGTAGCAATGTAAGATAAGATAACATTTTTTTTAAATGTTGGGAGGGAAATTCGGCTTTGGAAATGGGCTTCAATCTATTTTAACCACTTTCCATAACTATTTACAATATTTCTACATAATACGGAAATATATTCTAAACTGGTTGTTATATTTTAACAATTTTTAGAGAATGAACCGACCTCCAAACTGGGGTAATATTCTAGCAGTAAAGCATCATATATACCCATTTTCTTTACAACATTCAGTGTGCATTTCTTTTTGGGTATCAGTGATTGTATCTAAAGTTTGTCTCGCATCTAATTGTACAGTCTTTTACTTGTAGAGATGTAGAGCTATAGTTCATGATTTATTAGTAAATTGGGCATAGCAAATGCTTATTTGAAGAAATTAAACTGATCAAGGTCTGTTGATTCAATTTAAAAAATCATTCATTCTCTTTTTTAGTATTTCAGTAAAACCTTTGCAGTGTGCATTCAATACAGAAATAGACTCGCTGATTGATTTTCTTGTAGATTAGAGAGATGAAGCTTCTTTCCATGATGGAAGAGTTATTTGTGTTGTCTCATCAATTACGTAGTGGTTGACCAAGATTTCTTGAAAAGTTTTATAGTATACATATGTGATCAGAATCAATCTTTTATTATGGCCACAGGCAAAGAAAACAGAATAAAAATAAAACAAAACAGGACAAGACATAATAATGTACTATAAATAATGGTGAGATCATCAAGGGATGGCTACAGTCTGCCCATTTTTACAGGTAATATAGCAGAATTTAGCTACCTACTGATTTGATAGTAACAGCTGTCCATAAAACAGATCCAAAGTTTCCAGATATTTTGTCAGATAAGGAGTTATAAAATGTGTCCTTATAGAGGGTGCAATATAACAGGACAGTGGTTCACGGGGCACAATTTCAGCTATTATGGGACTTTTTTATATTGCCCCTCCAGAACTGTTGTGGAAAGGGCATTACAATTTCCTAGAGTTAGTGCCACCCAAAATTTGGGGACAGTTATATACTCTAAATATCAAGTCCTAAATTCTTCGTTTCAGCTTTTAAAAATTAATACTTTAGTTTCATCTTTTGTAATGTGTTTATTAAGAATCAACTTTTGTTTTTCTTATATTAAAATGTTTTTATTTTCCATTTTTTCATTTTCATACACTCACATATATACTGAGCATAGCCGGGGCCATACAACATTAAACAATAATCACAGATTCCTCTTGTCAACAATACCCCCAAAAATAGAAACCCAATATACCTCTTCCACTCTCCATACACCTCTTTCTTCCACCCCCCTCCAACTTCCTATCTTCCCTCCATCATTCCCCTCTACCCTACTTCCCCTCCCCCTCTACCACTCTCTCTCCCTATCCACTCCCTCCCTTTCTTCTCACCCTCCCTCCCATCCTCTCTCCCGCCCTCTCTCCCCATCTTTCTTCTATCCCACTTCTTGGTGTATTTCCACTATATGTCAATGTACTCAACTTGTCCTATTTTTACAGAAAAATTAAAGAGAAACAGTATACATGTGAAGTCGCATTACATTGAAATCTAACACATAGTATATATCCCTCCCTCCCCCCACCCTACCCCCCAACACCCCACCTCCCTCCCCCCCGACTTCCCAGAGCCCATACACGGTATAGATTTTTAACAAACACAGTCTGAAATATATTGAGAAAAAAGAAATTAAAAAAGAGGTTAATAACATCTCTACATTGATCTTAGCTTCTTCCTGCTACACTAACTTTGAACAGTTTAAATCATTCCTGATCTTAAGCATAGGCTATCTGGAATTTTTTAGTCCCGTATTTGTTTTGTATATAGTCAATCCATTTTTTTCAGTCTCGTTTATATCTTTCATTTGAACGATCTTTAAGATATGCCGATATTTTAGCCATCTCGGCTAAATTTGTAACTTTCAATGTCCATTCTTGAGTTGTAGGCAAGTCTTCCTTCTTCCAGTATTGCGCCACCAACAGTCTTGCCGCTGTTATTAGGTGCAGAATCAAGTTAGTCTCTACCACTGTAAAGTCAGTACATATACCTAGTAAAAATAACTGAGGAGTAAACTTTATCCTTCTTTTAAAGATATTTTGCATAATCCACCATATTTTTATCCAAAATGCCTTAACCTTTTGGCAGGTCCACCATATATGAAAATATGTAGCATCGAGAGAACCACACCTCCAACATTTAGGCTGTACATTCGGATACATAGAAGCCAGCTTTTTAGGATCTAAATGCCATCTATAGAACATCTTATAAAAATTTTCTCTCAGGTTTTGAGCTTGTGTAAATTTCACATTTCTTACCCAGATTCTTTCCCATGTATCCAACATTATTGGTTCTTCAATGTTTTGAGCCCACTTTATCATACTATCTTTAACTAATTCTGTTTCCGAATCCATCTGTATTAATACATTATATATCCTCTTTATATGCATTAAACTTTGATCTCTTATTTGTTTAAACAAATTATCCTCAATTTGGATAAAACCAATTTTTTGATCTATTTTCCACCTGGCCTGTAATTGCCCATACTGGAACCATGTTTGAACTACCTTCTCCTCTTTTAATACCTCTAAAGATTTTAGTTGTAGTACCCCCCTTTCCAAAATGAGAAGCTGTCTGTAGGTAGTTCTATCCTGTTTTTGTGCTATATTCATATTTTCAATTGCATGTCTAGGAATTGCCCACATGGGTATCTTGTCATTTAATTTACATTGGTATTTTTTCCAGACCCGCAGTAAAGCATTTCTTAAAATATGACTTTTAAAATTCTTATCCAATTTTTTTGTTGAATAACAGGTAAGCATGCCAACCATATACCAGATTGTGTCCCTCGATATTCAGTATTCTATCATTAGTTAAATGAGTCCAATCACTAATTACAGATAGCGCCACTGCATCATAATATAGTTTTAGGTTAGGTAATTTCAAGCCTCCTCTCTCGCGTACATCTTGCATTATTTTCCTCTTTACCCTCAGCTTTTTTCCTGCCCATACAAATTTGTTGATGCCCTTCTGCCATTCTAAAAGATTCGCATCTTTTTTGAGTATGGGTAACATTTGGAAGAGAAATAAAATTTTTGGTAAGATGTTCATTTTCACTGCCGCTATCCTACCCAACAAAGATAAGTGCAATTTCTCCCATTTTTTCATCTCTGTCTGTATACTATGCCAAAGTGGTTCATAATTATGCTTATATAGTTTCCCATTTGAGGTTAAAATATTAACTCCAAGATCATGGTAAAATGAGACGCAACTCACTTAACTCTTTACTTAGTAAAGGAAATTTTAAACTCAATTGTCATAGGTTAAGGACTTACTTGTATTAATTTTTATTACTTTATTATTAATATTTTACATTAAAATAGTCTATGAAATATATTAACATTGCATTATTAAAATTTGTATTACTTGTATTAATTTGTATACTAAAACTCCAAACATATTCTGCACTCTGAATGTCTTAAATTTTATTACAAAGATGAAAAGGTAGAGTGGACTTTCTTTATGTCAGAGCTCCCTCTTGTGGTTATAAAAATCTTACAAATTCCATAGAAAATAGAAAAATAGGAAAGGTTAACTTACAAAATGCAAATAAAATAAAGCTGATTGCAGTACAATAAGCCCTAGTAAGGCAAATAAAATAATAACCAAAATAAATTATTTCCAGATTGGCAAAATCCTTACTGTATCATTGTATCAAATAGGCAGGTTCTTTTAAATTGATCTGAGTTCTCTGCATTTGTCACACAAAGGAAAAACCATAATGAGCTGTCATTTGAAATCCATTATACAACTTTTAAAGTATCTTAATACCTAGAATCTTAATAACTAGTATTTAGGGATTAATATTTTGTTATGAAATCAAGAGGGTCCTATTGCAATGGTTGTTGACTGGTTTTTCTTGATGATTAAGCATACAGAATACCGTTAAATGATTTGTTTGGATTCATAATCTTTCTGATCAAGCATAAGGCAGATCCCAGTCTTATTTGTAACCTTAGACAGGAAAATGCAATTAGTATTGTAGGTTTAAATGGAATTTGAAAGAACCCATCTCAGCAATCATTTTCAGACTTGCAGAGGAAGAGATAGTGTGCCATCTCTGTTTGACTTTGACACTGCCTATTGCAGGCGGAAAGCCTCTAACAGAGGAACTTCAAAGGTAGAAAATCACCTATTGTTCCCTGTATCAAGGATAGGAGTGGATAACCAATTATTTTTCCCATTGTTGAATTATCATTGATGGAATTCTTTGCTTTAGAACACGCTGGCTAGAGCTACAAGGAGTTGTTATTTTAGCAACAAGTCCCAAGTCTCCACTTTCATAACTGTTCAGGATCTGCTTCTTTCTCTGCTTCTTTTGGTACATACATTGTGTAATGTGCAAACAGTTTTCTCTCTTGTTCTTTATTGTGTAGTCACGGATTTAAGTCATGGAACTTACACCAGTAAATTAGGTGAGTCTTAAGGTGAATTCATAGCTAAAGTAAAATTCCAGTTGCCTCTGTTTAAATCTTGGTCTTTGCCTTTAAAGTAATGTCAGTGTCATTAATTATTTTGGTATGTGATCACATCATAAAATATACAAGTAATTTATGTTGCAACTATTGAAACATAGGAATAGGGTATCAAAAATGTAAAGCTAATAAAAGAGTCAAATGCTGGCACTACATAGAAGAATGTTACTCTGTAGCAGTGACGTACGGTGAGCTTTATGGCTGGTGAGGCAGCAATTTTTTTAGACTTGTGGACTTCAACTCCCAGAATTCCACAGCCAAGCATGCTCAGTTCTGATTTAAAGCGACAGCATTTTTCCCTCTTGCAAAATAAGTTTTCCCATTCTTTTTCTTTTCCCTCGCCCTCCTTCCTCCCTCTCTCCCTCCCTCCCCCCTCTCTCAAACAGGCACATGCACACAGAGAAGTTGGATCCCTCTTTCACTCACTCACTCTCAAACAAACACAAACACAGAAGTTGGATTGGATATATTTTCCAATGGCTTGAAAGCAGCTCCTCTGCCATACCCCCGCCCCCCGCAATTCCCCTGCTGCCTTCCGATCTGAGCCTTTGATTGCAGGTGGAGCCACATTGCATTTTCAAACTTGTAATCAGTGAAGCTGGGCTTATATACTTTTATCCAGCTGTGTGTGTGTGTGTGTTTGAAAAGGCAACGTGGCTCTGCATGCAATCAAACTTTTTGAATTCCTCCCCCCACCCCCATACACGGACCTTTTCCAGCTGTTTCAGAGAGGATTTCAACTCTGCTTTTGCCTGCCCTCATGAAAAGAAAAGAAAATGTAAAAAGAGAAAGGCAGGAGCTCTGAGTCAGACTGAGCTATTTGCTCCCAGTACTCTAAAAAGCCTCTAAAAATGCCCTCTACAGGAGGCGAGAGAACACGTGCCTCCTTTGCATAAGGAATTTTTCACCTTTTAACCCTTGCTTAACTCTGCTCAAGTGATCATAAAGCTAGAGTAAAGGAGGCCCGTAGTTCTCTCGCCTCCCCTTGCAGTTAAGCACTAAGCAGAGTCATCTACTGTGACTCTGTCAGCAACTACCTTAGCCTTTTTCCTTTTAATTTTTCTTTTCTTCCTTTTCATGACACTGGTGAGGCCCCGCCTCCCCTGACTGCACGTCCCTGCTCTGTAGTATATTTCTATAGAACAGTCAAGGAACGTTTCTTTATGCTGAATATATAGTTTGAGAAAGGATAGTTTGGTGCAATCTTAGGGTGTCAAACCAGAAGTGAAGCCAGTTTCTTTATTCCCAGGGAAATTGATATGCTTTTTTAAAACTGTTGTTGCTTTTATGGAAGCGTGTATAACCTTGAATGGGAGGATTGGTAGGAACATTGAAATTTTAAGAATATGTTGGAGGTAGTTTCAAAAACTATTACTGTGAGGGACATGTCTATTCACAAATCACATACCGATGAGGTTATTCCCTAAAATATTTGCAGTTCAGCCTACCTTTGCTTTTTTTTTAGGACAAGTTCCAAATATGATGCTGAACCATTTACCAATTTTATTTAATAACAGTGGCTGGGTAGGCTCAAATACATTCATGGAAGCAGACACCAGAGGCTCGTGCTTTACCTTGAAGCATATTACCTTCTTGTTTAATGCAATTTTATTTATTTTCTTATAATTATATAAGCAATAGATAAGGTCTATTAAGTGGCGGGGAAATGTCTGCTTGCAGGCTGAGTTGCCCAATAGCAATAGCAATAGTAATTAAACTTAAATACCGCTTCATAGTGATTTACAGCACTCTGTGAGCTGTTTACAATGTCAGCATATTGCCCCAACAATCTGGGTCCTCATTTTACCAACCTCAGAAGGATGGAAGGTTGAGTCAACCTTGAGCTGGTCAGGATCGAACTCCTGGAATGTGTAGTGAGTTAGCCTGCAGTACTGCATTCTAACCACTGACCATCGGGGCTCCACATTACAATGTTTTCTACAATACTGCTTAATTAATCAGTATATTTAATTGAAATACTTGTAATTTAACCAAAAAGTTATCCCTTTTAATGTATTTATGTCAGCCCTTTGTTGTTGGCCAGATCAAGAAACCAACTAATCACTGAAGTGATTAGAACTACACCTTATTAAGATTGGCTATTAATAACAGTATCTTGAGCAAGTCTGATTGTGTTGATCTCTCCTCCCTCTCATATTCCCGTGGAGGAGCTTGCCTATCTATTTTCCAAATATTGACTTAGTTCCCAAACTTGAGGAATATTTCAGTCTTCATTTTTTATGTATTGGTTTTCCCCATCTCCCTTATTCTCTATAGCTTTCCCATTATGATCAGAATTATTTCTCTTTCAAATTTCTTTAACTTGACTGTCCCAAAATTATTTTATTTATTGTTTCAGTACTATCAACCTAATATTGGAATGAAAGGACCCTTTACTTCACCAGCAGATAATCATGATGCAGGAAAAGTGAGTTGTTCTGTTCTGTCCATTCTGTTCCGTTCCCTTCTGTTCCATTCCATTTATCTGTATCTCACCTTTATTATTTTTACAAATAACTCAAAGTGGAGAACATATCTAATACATCTTCATCCTATTTTCCCTACAATGATGATCTTGTGGGGTGGGCTGAAAGAGAGTGACTGGCCCAAGGACACCCAGCTGACTTTCATGGCTAAGGAGGGACTAGAATGGCTTCCCTTTCCCGTCCAGTCCCATCTTGTCCCAGGCAGCTTAAATGCCTGCAAATTTATCACAGCATTATATAGGTTCCTCCCATCCCCCACCTTACCATCTACATAATCAGAGCATTCTTGGGTATTTGTAGAGCATTCTGAACAATTGCCTGTTTATTCTGGCTCCAAAGAAGACATTTCTCAAAGTGGTGATAGTGGCTATTCGTAGAGGATATCAGTTGATAAATCTCTTGGTGCCAAGTGTTGTTTAAAGCCATTTCACCAGAGCAGTTCCAGTTTTTAGGACTGTGTTTCATAGGACTGCACTTCTCAAAGTGTGCAAGGTTATGCTGTACTCTGGTGTCGCTGACAGATACTTGCATAGCATTATTAATAGATGTTTTGGTCTAGAAATATACTTTCTTTGGGAGAGCACTGCTGTCATCAGTTCTCTCTTACTTGGGCATTTGTCTGCTGCCCTAAAGTCAGCTTGCTACTTAACCTGTAGTGAGATGCATTGAAACCTCAACAAAGAGTAGTAAACTTACTTGTAGCTATGATTCCTAGAACACTCATATGTGCATTCACACAGTCTTATTCTCTTTCCCCTTTAATGCACTTTCTTTACTGAGTAACCTGTTAATGGTGACTGTCAGTCCTTTAGAATGGAAGAAAAAGAGGGAGCATTATCTTAGGCATCCATGGTAAGATGGAGTTCTTGCTCCAAATTTCCTCAGTTGTGGAATATTTCTAATAAGGCTTTTGCACAGGTGCAGTATCCATCTGTATGAATGAACTATTTGCCACTTGAAGACACACAGTTGCAGAAAAAATAAATCTGTTCTAAGGGATATAGCAATAGCACTTAGACTTATATACCACTTTATAGTGCTTTACAGCCCTCTCTAAGCAATTTAGAGAGTCAGCATATTGCCCCCCACCATCTGGGTCCTCATTTAACTCACCTTGGAAGGATGGGAGGCTGAGTCAAGTGAGATTCAAACGGCCAAATTGCAGGCAGCCAGCAGTCAGCAGAAGTTGCCTGCAGTACTGCACTCTAACCACTGCGCTACTGCAGCTATACATACCTTGGATTTATTATGTAAGGAGACATTGGTATGGGTGGCTTAATGAAGACATTTCATTATTTTAAATACTAAAGATCAAAATAAATATCATAATACTTGTGATTTTATTGAGTACCTTTGGCTATGCTAAGGAATGACCAGAAACCTATTCAAGAGTATATTTCAGAATTTGGATTCAAGCTGTCAAGGATATCTTGTTATGACATTAATGTTGTAAGATGCTCAGAGTCTCCAGAATTGGAGCAACATAAAAGTTGTGTGACTAAATAAAAATGTCTCAGAACTAAGAACTTCTCAACAGTGCTGATCATGGGAAAGAAAATATCAGAAGTCTCTGGAATTCTCAGTATATACACATGACTAAGCGATAGAAAATGTGACTTTTTTCTTATTTTCAGTTTCAAGGCAAATTGAAGTTTTGCTAGACTTTATGCCTCTTCTGTTTCTCCAAAATCTTTTGTAGTGTCAGAATACTTCGAATAGCTCGGATCTGTGAATTAGCAATAGCACTTAGACTTGTATACCGCTTCACAGTGCTTTACAGCCTTCTCTAAGCAGTTTACAGAGTCGGCCTATTGCCACCAACAATCTGGCTCCTCATTTTACTGACCTGGGAAGGATTAGTTGTCAATCAATATTGAGGACTCTTGTAAACAAACATTTAATAATAGCTAGACATCATCATAGATTTGTATGGGTGTCTATAAATGTGGTGCTTAGGTTATGAAAAAAAATGACCACCTCTGTTTTTTCAGATGCATGTTGGTTGAATTTTAAAGATGTGTATATACATATGTTGTGGTTATATATTAAGCTTGCTGATAGAATCAGCACTGCATTCCATAGGGAACAAGTGCAAGGCAACCCAATTTTGTGTGTGTGTGGGGGGGGGGGAGTGGCATTTCTTTTTTTAATTTGCTGTACTTGCAGCCTGTATTGAAGCTCTGCAAATGAAAGGCCAGGTGATTTGGTAACAGAAGCATCAAAAAGGATGCACAAGCTTACAAGAAGGAAGGAATAGGAAACCGAAGAAAGCAGAAAACCTCTGAAGGGATTAATAAAAAGAAGTGTTTTAAGCAAAAAACATGGAATTAAGCAAAAAACATGGAAAAAGGGTTGAGGAGAAGAAATGACATATAAAAAGGGAGGAATAGAATGATAGGAATCTAAACATTCATTTTCTTTGGTGTTAAGCTTATTGGTATTTACCAATATTTATTTAAGAACTGGAAATGATTACTCTTTAGTAAATACCTTGGAAGTATTGTAATAAAGGAAGAATAACTTATCTGTGTAACAGATTAGTAACAGTCAAGAAGGTTTTTAAATTCTGTCTGCAGATTAACAGCCCATAGTGATTTTTATTTGGTTGAAAAAAACAAACCAAATGTCACCTAGTGAAAAATTTTAATATGTAAAATATTATCCTATTTAGATTTATCAAAATTTACTAGCATCATAGATATTACATTGCAGTCTTATGCCCTAATATTTTTTACTCTTTCACTTCAGCAGAATTGTCGATCCTTATTCTTGTCTGGCCATGTTGGTTTTGATAGTTTACCAGATCAATTGGTTAACAAATCTATCCATCAGGGATTTTGCTTCAACATTCTCAGTATTGGTAAGTAATTTAACTTTCAAAAGTGTAAATTAATTTAAACAGGTCATGTTGAAAAGCCTGAAGTAATGAAAATGACAAAGATATTAATGTTGACCTCTGGATATTGTTCAAAGGTGACATAACTAAGTTTCTTTACCTTTTTACAGTAAATTCCTTAATCTGTTTAATTAAATACATTTAATTCCTTAAGTACTTTATATTCCTTAATTGTTTCCGCGCTTTAAGCTTCACAAACATTACAAAATATAGTGTTTTTTTATGATTAGCAATAATTCTACATTGGTTTAGTTTGACAGTAAAAAAATAGCTTTTAGGGCCTTTGTATTTATTTAATGAAAATGCTATTCCATTTTTCCTACAGAGCATTTCTAAACATTTTCCACCTATTTTCAAGAAATACTTATCAGGGTTAAAAGAACTTAGTGAGTAATTTGCAAATAAGAGTTTTAATAAATATTATTGTTCGTTTTTAAAGTCAGAACCTCATCTGAAGCAGAATAGGCTATAAGTCTAATTATAATAAAAAGTATGCTATTACAAATTGAACAAAATAGTTTAAAATAGATAGTCCTCAACTTATGATTGTTTACCAATGGTTCAAAGTTACCACTTGGAAAAAATCACTTAAGACTTGCACTTGTACTTGCGACTGATGTATCACTGCCATGGTCACACAGTTGCAATTTGTGCACTTGACAACTTATTTAGACTGGTTCCCGCAACCTGCAGTCACATAACCATGATTTGCATCTTTTTTTTGCCAGTTTCTGACAAAAATTGAATTTTCTTAGCAACCACCATTAAAATTTTGTAAAATTATGTTCAACCTGACTTATGACCACAATGACATACAGTGAAAATTCTTGTCTCAATTATCATCATAAGTCAAGGACCACTTGTACATATGACTGATTAAAGATGGATATTTCATCCCATATCAGTCATTATGAGCTCATTGTTTGGTTCAGTTATTGTGTCTCAGCTTACTGTATTTTAGAGGATTGATGTGAGAGTAACTGAGAAGTGAAAGCCATGTATGCTAGTAACTTATGAAGACAATATTTGAAGAGAGTTGAATGAGATGGATTTTTTTTAAGTGATAGCATTTTAGAGGCCATCTTCTGAAAACTCAGCACTTTGGTTTCAGTTTCTTGGATACGGTTCCAATAGAGTAAAAGGAAACACTGAAATGAAATCAGTGATATGGAAGTGACAGTGGAAGACAGAAGGAAATAAAGACTTGATGAGAAGCAACAGTTCTTGCAGGTTGCAGAGTGAATGAATGGGCACCTGATGTCTTTTTGAAAAATGCTTTTACATATTGTTCAGATGTTACTATAAAAATTACAAAAGGAAAGTCATTTCTAATTATATCCCTAATAAAGTTATAACAAAACTCACTGTATTACTTTTAAATGGTAGAAATGGAATTTTTCTTTTTGTGTTTCAGTGACATTTATGCAAATACATCTGTGATATAATTGTACTTCTAAAATCTCTCTTTAATTTTAGGAGAGACAGGAATTGGAAAATCAACTTTGATTGATACATTGTTCAATACCTCTTTCGATGATCATGTGTCAACACACTTTCAGCCAAATGTGAGGCTTAAAGCTCAGACTTATGAGCTTCAAGAAAGCAATGTCCGATTGAAGCTGACAATTGTAAATACAGTTGGATTTGGGGACCAGATAAACAAAGATGATAGGTTAGTATCTCTTAATTCAAACGAGCTGCCTGCTGCTATTGATCTAGATTCTTGGCATTTATTTTATATAATAGAACAAATATAACCTTGTATATCAATAACATCTAATAAAGCCACTAGTAATCATTTCCAAATGGTTGCTTATAGTTGGCAATTATGTTCCTTCTTGTTCAACTATGTTGAATGGGTTGGGTTTGCTAGGCTTCTCAATACTAAGTAATAGTGTTTGGATTAGTATTCTTGTGTCCTACCCTTCCATTGTAAAGTGAGTGGAATAAGTTATGCAGTCTGCATAATGGACAATAATAGGAAAAAGTAACATCCATAAGATTAAAGTTGACTCTGCTTTAGGACTTCACAATTTAAGGTAAAGATAAAGATTCCCCTGCACATGCGTGCTAGTCGGTTTCAGCTCTAGGGGTGGTGCTCATCTCCGTTTCTAAGCTGAAGAGCCAGTGCTGTCCAAAGAAGTCTCCTTGTTCATGTGGCTGGCATGACTAAACGCCGAAGCACATAGAGTGCTGTTACCTTCCCACCAATGTGGTCCCTATTTTTCTACTTGCATTTTTTAACATGCTTTCAACTGCTAGGTTGGCAGAAGCTGGGACAAGTAACGGGAGCTCGATCTGTTATGCGGTGCTAGAAATTCAAACTTCTGAATTGCCAACCTTCTGATCGACAAGGTCAGCCAATTCAATTTGTCAATTTTAATAGATTTGTATGCCGCCCAATCCCAGAGGACTCCAGGCGGCTTACATAAAAACAGTTCAAAAGAGAAGATATTAAAATTTTAAAATATAAGACAGAACGAATTAAAAAAGGAAGGCTGACAAGGTCAGTGTCTTAGCCACTGAGCCACCACGTCCCACTTCACAGTTTAGTTTGTTCTAAATTAAAATTTAAAAATCTCCTTGGTTTTTTTTCTAGCATACATAGGAAATGGCTCTATAGTTTTGATTTTATAACACAATGTGATCAGTTTTGCTGGAATATTAAATGATTCTGAAAAGAATAAAGACTGCTGAATTATATTTTTAAAAGCTGTTTTAGATATAGATTTGTTGCATAGTTAGAAAATGTTTTGTGTCCTTGGACAGAATTAGATTATATTTGCATGCATTTCTTTTTTCTGTTCAACCATGTCTAAGTGTCAGAGACTGTTTTACAAGATCTTGAACTCCACAGATTGTTTCAAAAAGACAATTGATACAGCTTACAATATTCCGAGTTATTAATAGGTAGTAAAATTTTATAAAAATAGAATAGAATTGTTAAAATTATTGTTATCCTCTCCAGTTTGAGCAGGCATATTGGCATGGTATTTAACTCCTTGTTCTAAAACTGATTTTTTCTCTCTCTAGTTATCAGCCAATTGTCGATTATATCGATGCACAATTTGAGGCCTACCTCCAGGAAGAGCTGAAAATTAAGCGTTCCTTATATAATTATCATGATACTCGCATCCATGTGTGCCTGTATTTCATTTCACCCACGGGGCATTCCCTTAAAACTCTTGATTTGTTAACAATGAAAAATCTTGACAGCAAGGTAAGATTTTTTGGTTCCACCACAAAACCGCGATGCCCTTATCCGCGCCGACATAAGTGCGGAGGCAAATCCGCGGCGTCCGAAGCGCTAATAAAAAAACGACCCTATCGCCGTGACAACAGCGCGGTGACAGAAGGGCGTTCTACATGCTTCGTTCTTTGCCTCCAAAGGTAGCCCTCCTCCTCCAGCTGACAGCGGCAGCGGGCACGGGGCAAAGCGGGCTGCCCAGCAGCAGCAGCCCGCGGGAAGGGTCCAGCACAGCCGCGGGGGGCATCAGGAAGCGGAGGAGGACGCGGCAGCGGCGGCGGCTGAGGCTCTCCCGGGCCGGCGAAGCGGGCTTGCCCGGCGGAGGCAGGCTGCCCTCTTCTTCCTCAACATCATCTCCTTGGACGGGCGGCCTCCGCCGCCGGCGCCTCCCCCGGAGGAAGAGGCAGGGCGGGCGGCAGCGGCGGCTGAGGCTCTCCCGGGGCCGGCGAAGCGGGCTTGCCCGGTGGCGGCGGCCGCCCATCCAAGGAGATGTTGTTGAGGAAGAAGAGGGCGGCCTGCCTCTGCCGGGCAAGCCCGCTTCGCCGGCCCCGGGAGAGCCTCAGCCGCTGCCGCTGCTGCGTCCTCCTCCGCCGCCAGCGTCGGCGGCCCTGCTCGGCCCCCCCGCGGGCTTCCTGCTGCCCTCCGCGGCTGAGCTGGATCCTTCCCGCGGGCTGCTGCTGCTGGGCAGCCTGCTTTGCCCCGTGCCTGCTGCCGCTGTCAGCTGGAGGAGGAGGGCTACCTTTGGAAGCAAAGAACGAAGCATGTAGAACGCCCTTCTGTCACCGCGCTGTTGTCCCCGCGGTGATGACGCGCGATGATGACGTCGCGACTTTAGTGACGCGATTTAATCTCCGCTATTTTGCGTAGCGCGGTTTTGTCGTGCCACGGATTTTTTAAATCATTTTTAGGAAAAGATCAAAATACCCCATCTTTTAAAATAACATGCAGGTAGTCCTCGACTTACAACTATAGTTGGGATCCGAACTCCCATTGCTACTTAAGTCAATCATGCCCAGTTTTATGGCCTTTTTTGTCATGGTTGTCAAGTATATCACCATGGTCATTAAATGAATTTGACTTCCTTCATTGACTTTGGTTGTTGGAAGCCCGTTGGGATAGTTGTAAACGGTGGTCATGTGACCCCAGGATGCTGCAACCGTGATGAATACGTGTGAAATACCAAGCACATGAATTGTGATCACATGACCATTACACTACATAGGATCAGCGATAACTTTGAATAGTAGTAGAACAAGTGATGGTAAGTTGACGACTATCTGTAATAATGTTAGGTATGAACAACTAGAGCCACACAAGGGTTCCATTAGCTGCTTTATTGCTGAAATCCATGTACAGAAATCTTCTCAGATTAACAGTTTGCACCTGAGTAAAATTAATGTTCAGTGGCACTCAAGATGGGTCAGATTTCGCCATCTTGTGCCCACATAGGGATTTCAGACTAATTCCCCATTTAACTCCACCTGGCTCAGCCATTCTCTCTCCAACATATTCAGTGTAATATTTTAAAATGTATTTTTTTAATGGTTGTAGCATTAATGAAGGTTTTAATAAAAATAAACATTGTTTCAATTTGATGAGTAGGTCAGTGTGACTGAGTAAGATTAATCATTATTTTGGGGGGAAAATGAGAAAGTTATTTTGTTACGGTATAAGAAAAGCATGATATTACCTACTTTATATAAGGCATATTATATATGTTTGTGGCAAAATTTAGTGAAACGTCTGTATGTTACCAGTGTTGTAAGTAACTTGCTAAATAAATTGGCAATCTAAGATTGCTATTAGGAAATATAGGATGATTTTTTTTTCTTGTTTGGGAAAATACCATATTTTTTGGAGTATAAGACACACCATTTTTCCTCTAAAAAGAGGCTGAAAATCTGGGTGCGCCTTATACACCGAATACAGCATTTTTTCCTCCTGAAGCCCCTCCCCTTCACCAAAATGGTCGTGCATAGCCTTATGGAGGCTTTCAGACAGCTCCTGGGGGCTGGGGAGGGCAGAAATGAGCAAAAACCGGACTGTTTCCCAGCCCCCAGCAGCACTCTATAAACCTCCATAAGGCTATGCATGCAATTTTTTTGACAAAAAATAGGCTGTTTTCACAAAAAATGGGCCATTTTTTGCTCATTTTTGCCCCCACAGGAGCACTCTGGAAGCCCCCCCAAGGCTATTCATGCCTTTTTTAAAAAAAGGGGGGGCATTTTTGTGGAAAACGGGCCGTTTTGGGGAGGTTTGCAGAGTGCAAAACCTTTCCCCCCCCCTTTGGGAAAGCTGTTTAATTAGAGTGGTTGATGAGAATTACATTGATCAAGTGTATTATTTAAGGATTTAAATTATTTAAAAGAAATAGACCAAATAAAGGAGGAGATGGAGTTGCACTATATATAAGAAATAACTACATCTCTACAGAAATAGAGCACAACAATGATGATGAGAACTATCTTGAATGCATTTGGGTCAATATTAAAGGTTGGCAGAGGGGGGGGGGAACAACATTGCCATGGGCCACCCAACCAAGCAGACGAAGTAGATGAACTTTTTGCTAGTCAGCTAACTAAGGTATGTAGGAAGCACACCACAATAGTAATGGGGGATTTTAACTCCCCTGACATCAACTGGGAAATAAACTCTGCACCAATGGAAGATCCAATAGGTTCCTAACAAACCTAGCAGACAACTTTGTTTCCCAAAAAGTAGAGAAGGGAACAAGGGGATCTGCCATATTAAACTTAATTCTCACTAACAGAGAGAAAATGATAGAAGGTGTTGAAGCCACAGGAACCCTGGGGGCAAGTGACCATGCAATATTGGAATTCAACATTATGCAAACACAAGTAATAGAACAAAGTCAAACTAGAGTCTTGGATTTTAAGAGAGCTAATTTCGATAAACTTAGAGAGAGCTTGGGAAGAATTCCATGGATGAGAATCCTCAAGGGGAAAACAACTTAAGAAGCTTGGAAAATTTTGAAAAATGAGATAACAAAAGCTCAGTCTAGCACAATACCAATGAAGAAGAAAAATAACAGCTCCCAAAAGAAACCAGCAGGGCTGCTTAACTCTCTGACAAATTGAAAGACCAAAAAGTTAAGTATAAAGAGTGGAAAGGGGGGGGACATAACTAAGGCAGAATATCAGCAAATAGCCCGAGCCTGTAAAGATGAAGTAAGGAAAGCTAAGGCTTACAATGAAGAAAGGCTTGCCACAAAAGTAAAAAAATAACAAAAAAGTTTCTTCCAACATGTTAAAAACATGAAAAAGGTTAAGTAAGGAAACAACTGGTCCATTGCTGGGAGAAAGTGGCAAGAAGGTGACAAGCAACAGGAAGAAAGCAGAACTATTTAACTCATGTTTTGCATCTGTCTTTACACAAAGGGATAAAACAGTCCAACCTATAAAAACAGCACCACAAAAATCAGATGAGGAACACAAATTGAAATAGGGAAGAAAATGGTAAGTGAGCACTTGTCTACCCCTAGACGAGTTCAAATCACCAGGACCGGACGGATTATATCCCAGGGTTCTGAAGGAACTGTCAGATGAGATCTCAGAACCACTGAACTATATCTTTCAGAGATCCTGGAGCACCGGGGAACTGCCAGAGGACTGGAAAAGAGATGATGTGGTTCCCATCTTCAAAAAAGGGAAAAAAATAGATCCAGGAAACTATAGACCTATCAGCCTGACCTCAATACCAAGAAAGATTCTGGAAAAGATAATCAAGCAACAAATTAGCGAACACCTAGAAGTAAACAAAGTAGTAGCCAAAAGCCAACATGGGTTTGTCAAAAACAGATCATGCCAGACTAATCTTATTGCATTCTTTGACCAAGTGACAAAATTAGTGGACCAGAGGAATGCCGTCGATATACTTTACTTGGACTTCAGTAAGGCATTTGATAAGGTAGACCATAACTTACTACTACATAAAGTAGAAGGATGTGGGTTGGACAGCATCACCACCAGATGGATTTGTAACTGGCTGACCAAACACACTCAACATTTAGTCCTCAATGGAACTGCATCTACATGGAGGGAAATATGCAGTGGAGTACCCCAAGGCTCTGTTTTGGGCCCAGTACTCTTCAACATCTTCATCAATGATTTGGATGAGGGAATAAATGGGGAACTCATCAAATTTGCAGATGACACCAAGCTGGCAGGAATAGCCAACACTCCAGAAGATAGGCTTAAGATACAGAAGGATCTTGACAAACCTGAACATTGGGCACTTTCTAACAAAATGAAATTCAATGGTGAAAAAAATAAGGTTCTACATTTAGGCAAGAAAAACAAAATGCACAAGTATGGGTGGTACCTTGCTCAATAGTAGTAACTGTGAAAGGAATCTTGGAATCCTAGTGGACAACCATTTAAATATGAGCCAGCAGTGTGCAGCAGCTGCCAAAAAAGCCAACACAGTTCTAGGCTGCATAAATAGAGGAATAGAATCAAGATCATGTGAAGTGTTAATACCACTTTATAATGCCTTGGTAAGGCCACACTTGGAATACTGCATTCAGTTTTGGTCATCACAATGTAAAAGAGATGTGGAGATGCTACAAAGAGTGCAGAGAAGAGCAACAAAGATAATTAGGGGACTGGAGGCTAAAACATGAAGAACGATTGCAGGAACTGGGTATGTCTAGTTTAATGAAAAGAAGGACTAGGGGAGACATGATAGCAGTGTTCCAATATCTCAGGGGTTGCCACCAAGAAGAGGGAATCAAACTATTCTCCAAGGCACCTGAGGGTAGAACCAGAAGCAATGGATGGAAACTAATCAAGGAGAGAAGCAACTTAGAACTGAGGAGAAATTTCCTGACAGTTAGAACAATTAATCAGTGGAACAGCTTGCATCCAGAAGTTGTGAATGCCCCAACACTGGAAATCTTTAAGAAGTTGTTGGATAGCCATTTGTCTGGAACGGTATAGGCAGGGGGTTGGATGAGAACACTTCCAAGGTCCCTTCCAATTTTGCTATTGTATTGTATTGTAAGTGCTGTCCCAGCAGAAACAAAGTTTTAGGTGCTACAGGTTGTCAGCTGTTTCCTTCTCCAGCACATGGATAAATACACCTGGAAACATCTACCTACCTACCTACCTACCTACCTACCTACCTACCTACCTACCTACCTACTCTCTTTCTCCCTACCTACCTACCTACTGTATTTCCCTCTCTCTCTCTCTCCCCCCTCTCCCTCCCTCCATCTACTTATATACCTACCTACCTACATACTTTCTCTCGCTCTCCCCCCTACCTTTCTACTGTATTTCTCTCTTTTTCTCTATCCTTCTACCTACCAACCTACCTACTTTCTCTTTCCCCCACCTATCTACTGTATTTTTCGCTCTCTATCTCTCTCTATTTCTCTCTATCCCTCTACCTACATACCTATCTACACTCTCTCCTTACCTACCTGCCTACTGTATTTCTCTCTCTCTCTCTCTCTCTCCCTCCCTCTCTCTCTCTCCCCCTCCCTTTATCTACCTACCTACATAACTATTCTCCCTACCTACCTACTGTATCTCTCTCTCTCTCTCTCTCTCCCTCTCTCTCTCTCCCCCTCTTTCTCTCTCTCTCTCCCTCCCTTTATTTACCTACCTACTTTTTTAAAAAAAATGCCTCTTCAAAACCTGGGTCCATCTTATACTCTGGTACGTCTTATACTCTGAAAAATACGGTATTTTTTAAAATATCGGATATATTTCTGGGATTTGATTTGGTCTGTAGACCCAACAGAACACATAAGCTAATTAACATGAATGTCATGACAGCTACTCAGCATCAACCTGTCTAGATATTGATATATTTGTGTAAAGATATTCTCTACGCTAAAACACACCTAAGCTTCAAGTAAAAAATTAAAAACCATGTTTGACATAAAGTATGAGCTGCTTCTAAAAGTAACAATGTGCAGAGCTGGATGCGTTTCGATATACTGCAATGTTGAATTGTAGTAGAAAACAAAAGCAAACTTTTGGGAGAGGAAAATATGTAAGAAATAAATGGGAACTATTGTTATCAAATAGCTACATTATCATAATTAGAGGCATGGGCTGAAATTATATTCTAATTAAAAATATTTTCTATAATTGTAATTAGGACTGTTTTAACGTAATGATAATGACTGAAGGAAGATATTATTGTGGTCTACATAAATCTGGAAGTTAGTTTAAGAGGGAGTGGGTCTATTTTGTATTGAAACTGAGAAGATTGAAATTAAAAGAAAAGACATTCAAGCTGAATATTGAAAGGAATTTTCTGGAAGTAAAAGCTCACACAGTGAAATGAACTGCCTAATACAGTAGTAAAGTCCCCATTTTAAGTTGGATCTTAACAGCTATCAAGAATTGGTTGGAGTAGATGACCATGAACTCCCTTCCAATTAGAGTCTAGTTTCCTGTGAAATGAATAACCAACCTGTCATATTGATTTGGTATGGACTAGGCTTTCTATAAGTGCTTTGGGCAGTGAAATAATCTTTGTGCTGCCATTCTATTAAGTAAAATGTTCCATGCTATTTAAAGCAATTGCACTATCATTTTAAAACTAACTAACATTAATAGAAGTACACCTCAGAGAGAATGAAAAAAAATGAGTTTTATATATATTTAAATACTAATTTGTACTGCTTCAACAATTTTTTTACAGTTGCTATTTATTATCATAAGTAGCTGAACTGAATAAGCAAGTTAACTAAAACTCTAGGGTAGTCATCTGAACAAAGTGAACTCCTTATTAAATAACTGCTACTCATCATGTTAGTCCTGTTTGGATTCATCTCTTGTCTGTTTAATATGAACTAAGTCTAATGAAGATGTCACGAGAATAGATAGCTAGGCATACACATCTGAAAGATAGTTGTAAATGAGTTGATAGAGAAAATGTGTATTTGACATAGGCCTCTCTTCAGCTTCCAAACATTTTTTAAAAATAATTCTTTATATCAATGTTATATGCAAAAATAATTTAATTTTAAGGCATTCATTTATGTTTTGAAGATATTGTTCAGGCTTGAAACTAAAAATTTTGTGTAGGAATCTGATTTTCTGCTAATCTAAATTGGCTGCAGAATGCTCTTTGTTAGCAATCTATGGAGTGATAAAATGGGGTGGAATGGGATCTGGATTTAGCACTTTTAGGCTTGGATTATTTTCTCCGTCTCCTTCCCATTTCTAAATGTTTTTTATATTTCCAACCTTTCCTTGCATTGATGTACCATATTTTTTGGAGTATAAGACGCACCGGAGTATAAGACGCGCCAAGATTTTAAAGAAGGAAATTATTTTAAAATCTTTTTTGCATTTTGAAGACCTCCCAAAAATGGCCCATTTTTTGCGAAAACGGGCCCAGTTTTTTTTTTAAAGGGCATGAATAGCCTTTAGGAGGTTTGTAGAGTGCTCCTGGGGAATGCCCCCAACAAGCAAAAAACAGCCCATTTTTTGTGAAAACGGGCCCATTTTTTGTCAAAAAAAAAAGGGCATGCATAGCCTTTAGGCAGCTTATAGAGTGCTCCTGGGGCTGGGGGGAGGGCAAAATTGAGCAAAAAATGGCCCGTTTTACACTCATTTCTGCCCTCCCCAGCACCCAAGAGCACTCTGAGAGCCGAGGTGGTGCAGTGGTTAGAGTGCAGCACTGCAGGCTACTTCAGCTGACTGCAGTTCTGTAGTTCGGCGGTTCAAATCTCACCGGCTCAGGGTTGACTCAGCCTTCCATCCTTCCGAGGTGGGTAAAATGAGGACCCGGATTGTTGGGGGCAATATGCTGACTCTGTAAACCGCTTAGAGAGGGCTGAAAGCCCTATGAAGCGGTATATAAGTCTAACTGCTCTGAAAGCCTCCTAAAGGCAATGCACAGCCATTTTGGTGAAGGGGCAGGGTTTTGAAAGGCAAAAAAATGATATATTCAGTGTATAAGATGCACCCAGATTTTCAGCCTTTTTTTTGAGTGAAAAAGGTGTGTCTTATACTCTGAGAAATATGGTAGTTCTCCTTACAGTTCTTCCCAAACATAATTAACGAAACTAAAGAAACTATTATGGCAGAGACAAGTTGTCATAAAAGACTGTTAATTAGCTAGAAAGTCAGGTTTTAAAAATGATGAGGACAGATCTGGTTTTTAACTTGTAGCTGAGTCTGGAGAAAACATCTACAAGCCTTGATACAGCACTACAAAAGGATCATTTTTACCCCAAAGCAGCAATATTCATCTCTTCAACAAAATGGCAAGAAGACATGAAAGCAACCTTTGTGCATTATTCATACACATATCAAACATATCACTTGGGATTGCCAGTATTCCTTCAGACACTCTAAAATATTGTCTGTTCACAGATATTCAAGCTTGCTTAGCATTTAATTGAAGAAATCAAAAGAAACATAAGAAATCTAATGCAGATTGTTGGGGCACATGTAAATACTTTTTTTTAAAAAAACGTGTTTTACATGAAGTCAGTCCCAACATAATGTTATCTTTCTCTTTGAAAATGTAGGAAATACAAATTCATTCTAATAACAGTAACTTTTTCTTTCTTTAAAGGAAAAGTTCTTATATTATTTCTAATGAAACCGATAGCTCATATTTATTAAAGAACTTCCATGTAGTCATATTAAAATCTTCTGTGATATACCTGATAAGTTTAATGATGGACCAAAGGCTAAATGGAGTATACAAATGGGTGAAAATTGTTCAGGTGATTATAGTATTACCTTGTATCTCTAAAAAGACAATATATTGTGCAGTCTAAAAAACAACTTACCTGTTCAGTGATAGTAACTGGTATCTCAAAAGTATCTCAATGATCTTCCAGGATTTTGATATCTTTGCATATTTTGTAACAATCTGATTTCTTTCATAGGTGAACATTATTCCAGTTATAGCTAAAGCAGATACAATTTCCAAATCTGAACTGCAGAAGTTTAAGATCAAAATCATGAGTGAGCTGGTCAGTAATGGAGTTCAAATATACCAGTTTCCAACAGATGATGAGAACATTGCTAAAATTAATGCTACCATGAATGTAAGTATATTTCCAAAGATACTGTATTTAAATTAGAGACTCATTGTCTGCAATTACTGATTTCATTTTTGTATGGAGGATAGCGTTTTAATGGGAACAGTCCAGTCATTTCTGGACTGTTCACCAATTACATTTTACATTTTAGCAGAAAGTATTCCACCACAAGTGTGTTTTTCTTTCATAGAACACAATGTTCATATATGAAATTTGAATTGAATTTGGATTAGTGGCATTTACAGCATACATTTAAAATTTTGCTAGAACCCATCTTTACATTCCAGATTTCAGCTTCTTTGAGTGCTTATGCTGAAGAGAATTCTTAACCACAAGCCTGAAATTACTATGGCTATTTTCTTCTTTATATTGTTCTCAGGTGTTTAGTTTTTTGTTTTTGACGCCATGCCTTTGCATCATGGTCTAGTGGTTAAGGCACCAGGCTAGATATCAGGAGACTATAAGTTATAGTCTTGCTTTAGGAATGAACGCCAGCAAAGCCAGTGACTTTGGGAAGTCAGTCTATCTCAGTCTACGATGACAGGCTCTAGCATCATCCGACAAGCCAATCAGTCAATTCTTGTTGCAACCAATGAATCTTGGTTGATCTGGAAAAAAGAAGATCTTGCACTTGCAGAATGGATGGATGGATGTGGATGGATGGATGGATGGATAGAATGAGAAAGAGAGAGATCTGTTGTTAATCACTTTAGGGCTAGGTCTTTTCAATCTTTCTGCTGAGGATAGCTCCTTTTTATTTTTTAAATCTCTAAACTCTGTTCCATGAAAGCATGAGAAATTAAGTGTATATTTTACTGATGTAATAAATTTATTAAATATTAAATTCATGTTCTTCTGATGTCTGAATTCCCTATTGAATGTGTCATATTCTAGTGGGAGGCCTTAATGCAATACAAAACTTAATACAGCACTTAACCCTTGCCCGCCCTTCCACCACAATTGTCTCCTTTTACTATAATGGCAGTGCTAATGTTCTACCACCTTACATTAAAAATTATTTGACAAGGGACTGTCATCTATATGGGAGGCAGTTACGTCTTGAGAAAAAAATTACCAGGCCAATGTTAAGAGGCACAATGAATCTTTACCAATTCAAAATTTGGACAAAGATTTGGCAGAATAGCTTCATTTTCGAAAGAGTGACGCTAATCTAGGAAGTCTACCCTGAAGTTATTACAGTTTTACTTTTTCCAGGCATTAAGGCTGCTTTTCACACATATTGTTCTCAGTTATCAGAAGTCAGTTGACATCCTGGAATAGTTATATTAATGTTTCTGGAGCTGCTACTTGAATAACACAGGTCGTTCCACTAGTGTCTCGACAGTTCATAATTTTTCAACTCATTGGTTGAGAGCGTCAGTTATTTATATCTGCTAAAGTTGAAATGAGATTTGTGAAAAAATTTCCTGTCAAAGTTTCAGCCTGAGAAGGTGAGGAACAGGTTTCTTGCTATAGTTAGATCTCTTTTTATGACCAGGAAATAACCTAAACAGAAATATTGCCCTTTTGGAATAGGAATTTTATGGCCTTCCCTTTTAGAATGAAGATTTAAATAAATAAATAAATAAATAAATAAATAAATAAATAAATAAATAAATAAATCTATCTATCTATCTATCTATCTATCTATCTATCTATCTATCTATCTATCTATCTATCTATCTATCTATCTATCTATCTATCTATCTATCAAAGGTAAATACCATTCACTCATCACGAAATCTCCAGAACTATAAAGCCTACAAACACTTAAAATTTGGCATGTATGTTCCCCTTAGCTTCTAGATGCTCGCTAGAAAGGATTTTTCAAAATGACCATCAGATCATTAGTATTTCTTATACAGTAATTAACATGCTCTGATGCTACTCCCCCTCCCCACCTGAAAATAACTCTGTTCCAACTTCCAGTTGCCTTATATTAACACGCTCTGATGCTAAAGAGTTAGACATTCCACTGCCCCTCCCCACCTGTAAAGAATTCTATTCTAACTGCCAGTTGCCTCACATTCTGTTAACTCAGTTCAAACTGGCAGATGTTCCACTCCTTCACTCTGGGGCTCCTTACAGTACTGAACATTGGTAGCTCACCAAAATGTATACGCCTTCCACCTATGGAACTGCTTCCAGACTCAAAGTGGCAGGAGTGATATTCCGTTATGTGTTTCAATCACCGACCACCATTGAGCCAACGGATTGTGAACCAAAGTCCTCCTGCATAGCCCAATTACATAGTTTCATCGTGAAGCTTGGGTATCCAGCTACTAGTAATTTATAAAATTAGATCCTTGCTTTTCACTAGTGCTTATATTAATCTAGTGTTAGAAAATGAGACAGAACCTTGGTGACATTACTTCATCAAGCAGAGGATGAGATGTACAACTGAAGATCAGCTTATGTGTTCCCTAGAAACTTCCCAAGTTCAAAAACAAGGTTTCACATCCCACTCTTCCAATAGCTAAAAGAGTTTCTAGGTAAACAAAGCCCTCCCCTGTCCTCAGGTTGCTCCTGATGTCAATCTTGAAACTCTAATGGCCACATTTCCAGGAGGGAGCCATTCCCATTCAGATTTTGGATAACACATACAACAGCAGTCCTCTCATCCATGATAAAATATATGTACAAATTAGTCAAAATGCCATCGTTTTATTTTATTCTAGTTTCATCTGTGCCATTTAATGCATTATCTACATTTCTCAGGGACACTTGCCATTTGCTGTAGTGGGGAGTACAGAAGAGTTAAAGGTCGGTAACAAAGTTGTAAAGGCTCGCCAGTATCCTTGGGGCATTGTGCAAGGTAAACAAGAGTTTAGACTCTTCTTCATCCAGAATTAAATTTAAATAAAGGTCTGCTTTTAATTAAATACGTGTGCATTTTGCAATACCTTAAGGAATCTATTTCCACTAAAAAATTTTTTAACAGATTCCAGAATAGAGTCAACATTTTTTTCATATTCTGGAACCAGATATATTTCTGAGGTTTTTTTTAAGTAAAGTTATTCATTTTAGAAACTGTTAGGATAATATAAGCCAATTTTAAATAAAATCCTCATCTTGGCCATAATTCTAAGCATACCATTTTGACAAGTTGCTATTTTATAAGCATGATATGTGAATCGTAGAGGTTTGTATTAGATCCAGGTATAGATTTCCCACTCAGTCCCTATGTGATGTTCAACCTTCAATCTCTTTATCTAACTTGCTCCAGGTGAAACTCAAAAAATTAGAATATCATGATAGAATATGTCAATATGTATGAAGCCAGTTCTGGAAAACTCTGGGATAAGTGAGCTTTGATATCTTAAGATCTTTTTTTAGAAACAAATGTAAGATCAGGTTTTAGAAATTGAACTACAGTATATGGATAACAACTTCTGCCTCACTGATATGTCTTTTCAATCTAAAACTTACACATGAATTTACAAGTTGGTAAATTACTTTTGGTTAGACCTTTTTATAAGGCACCATGAAAGAATGCTGCTTATTTGGAGCTATGGTGGCTCAGTGGTTAGAATGCAGTATTGAAGGCCACATCTGCTGAGTGCCGATTGCCAGCAGTTTGATTCTCACTGGCTCAAGGTTGACTCAGCTTTCCATCTGTCTGAGATCAGTAAAATGACCCAGATTGTTGATGGCAATATGCTGACTCTGTAAACCACTTAAGGCTGTAAAGTACTCTGAAGTTGTATGTTGGTCTAAGTGACGTTGCTATTGCTATTTAAGAACTATATTAAAAATTATAGAAGGTCTTCACTTCAGTCTTGACTGTAGATGACAACATGGACAAGTCCCTGCAGTTTTTCCTGGCAGAATTTTCAAAAGTAGCTTCCATTAGCTGCATTTTTCCTAGAGCTGAGAGAAAGGGATTGGTCCAAAGTCCGCCCCATGCCTAGTCAGAGGCACAGTTTCCTCTGCTTTTATCCAGCACCTTTAACCACTCTACCAAATGGGCTGTCTACTTGTAGATCTAAACTGGCTTATTATCAGCCAAAGAAATAAGTATCAGTATTATTTTTGCTTTAAGGTTTTACATATTTGAAAAAGGGTGTAACATTTACATAAATGTTAAGAAAGTTGGGAGCAGCACTGGATGCTATCTGCAGTTAAATAATTTTTCCATCCTTTTTCCCATTTCCATTCCACCTAAAATTTTCTCCCTAAGAATTGGAACATCCTTGAAATATCTGGCATAGGAGAGAGGAAAAAAATCAGGGAACGGTTGACTGGAAAAGGCTTGTAGATCTTCTGTTTACTCAGATTGCCATCATTAGCTTTTTTTTTTTTCTTTCCAGTTGTGAATGCTTATTCAGTTCAGTTCAAAGTTTATTTTGGTCAAAAATCAGTATACACCAAAACAATGAAAAACTGTTTAAAAGTAAAAGAGGAAGGGTGCATATAAAACACATGCTAAAAGTATAGTATAGAATATTGTTACCACTATTGTTGTCAGTATAAACTTTGCAAAACTAAGAAATAAAATGTTATTTATTTAAAATTATCTTAGTTTACCTAAAACTAACCCCTAAAACGAAAATTCCAATACAGAAGAAATTTTACAGAGAGGGGGAGGGCAGGGGGGAGGGGAGAGACAGAGAGATTTATATTCAGGATTGTTCAAAGATTAGCCATAGTTGTACCATGTTAAGCAATGGGGATTAGTTCACTTGGATCTTATTTTGCTGACTGCATAACATAATTTGACAATGTCCAGGAAGGTAGAGTCCCTTTGACATGGTATGATGCTTATTTGCATAAACAGCTTTTTAGAAAGTTGTTCTCCTATATGTACTGTTTTGAATATATTCTAAAAAAGTGCTACTCGTACTATATTCCCTTCCTTAGTGGAGAACGAGAACCACTGTGATTTTGTGAAACTTCGGGAAATGTTGATTTGTACAAATATGGAAGATCTCAGGGAACAGACTCATATGCGCCACTATGAATTGTACCGGCGATGCAAACTGGAAGAAATGGGTTTCCAAGACACTGGTCCAGAAAACAAACCTGTTAGGTAAGTACATTAAAAATAATTCCATATTTCAGCAATATAAGAATGTATTCACTCTCTTTATTTTCACCTTATTTGTAATAGCAGGGGAGGAAAGGGACTTTTCAAATTGCTAAACTCTCAGTAGAAATCAAGCATTTAAAATAATTGTGTAACTGAAATCTGAAACACTTTGCGGAAAAAAAAAATTCTGGCATTGCTTGGGCTACCACCTGTGCCTCAGTGTTTGCCAGCATTCGAGATATCCGGCAACTACAGCTTCAGTATTTGCAACAGAGCAAGTATTAGGAAGCATTTGTTTGGGAGTACTTTTTGGTCACTTGATGGATTTAAGCAAGCAAAGCTGAAGTCATTCTGAAGGGACTGTAAGAATAGTTAGTGCTGTGTCTCACTTAGAATCGAATATTGTTGCTTTCTGTGGTTCTGTAGGAGTATTGGCTTCCTCTAAACTGGGGATGATACTTTAGGATCAGTGATGTCTTCTAGTCAAAAATGGCTTGAGGAATGTCTTGTAAAAATGGGTCAATCGTATTCTCATTTTGGGGAGGATATAACTAAAATGTTTCATAATTTTGACGGCATATTACTCATTTTTGTGATAAGTCATTTATGCATTCCTCCTTTTTACACATATTTTTAAGGATTTTGATTACATTAGTGAAAACAAATACAAACTAAAAGAAAAACAACTGTCTTGCTTAGCAATATAAATTTTGGGCTCAATTGTGGTCGTAAGTCGAGGACTACCTGTACAGGTAGAAGATAAAGACAGCAATTACTGTAGTACTCTATTATTCTACACACAATTGGGAAAACTAGTAGCAAAAACTATCAAGTAGTCCATCACTGCTTCACTTTCGCTGTTACATTGTCTTCCAATCTGTAACTCATCTTTCATCATCAGTGATCATCCATTTTAGCTGCTCAGTCATTACCCTTGTACCACTATTTTAATTTTTCTAACTTCTTCAGCTATATTCAGTTCTATGCATTCATTTCCCCTTTCTAACTCACTTAACAACAATTATCTCTTAAAATAAAAACTGACACGAACCTTATTCATATGCGTATTCATTGCATGTTTGTTGATTTAGAGAAAATATATGATAAATAATGTAATGTTTGCATAAACAGGCAATTAACGTTTGTTGAATGTGCTGAGAGTAGCATATGACAGGAGTAAAGCATGTGTGAGAATAAATGGAATTCTTACTCAGATGGTTCAGCATTGAGCAAGGAGTAAGAAATGAAAATATGACTTCCCTTTAGTTGTTTAATGCTTTTATGGATCAGTGTAAGTGACAGTAGAGGTGTTGAATGTGAATGTATATGCACTTTTGTATGCAGATAATGGCTGAGGTTATTGGCTGAGGATATGAATTATTTGCAGGGAACATAGAAAGATTATATGACATAGTGAGGAAGATGGTTTGAAAATTAATTCTTCAAAAGACTACGGTAGTTGTGTTTGACAGGGGAAATGGAGTGAGTGATTGCAAATTATACTTGGAATAGTGAGCAAATAGACATTTTAGTTGGTAGAATGTTTTATAAAAATGAGAAGAAGGATAGAGTAATTCTTAGATGTGCAGATGCTACTAGTATGGTGGTCTTTTGCTAAGCATAAGTTAATTTATGTAAATTAAAGTATGTTAGGTATAGTAACATTTCCTTGACCTTTATCTCTTGCCTGTTGTTATTAATTGTTGCTTAGTATTTTCTATCCTTTCTATATTTATGTGTGAAAAAAGGGAATGGTGTGATGGACTTGTATGTCATATACAGTATAGAACAGAACTTCTGTAAATATGTTGGGAAAAATAATCAAAATCAGCCCTGTAGACTGCATTTTTGTAATGCGTAATAATCACATATATTTAATGCATCAAAGTTGCATGACACCTTCAGTTTCCATGGAAGGAGAAAAATAGGAGCCATGTTGGTGCAGGGCTAACTCACTGCTCACTCCAGGAATTTGATCCTGACTGGCTCAAGGTTGACTCAGCCTTCCATCCTGCCGAGGTAGGTAAAATGAGGACCCAGATTGTTGAGGGCAATATGAATCTGTAAACAGCTCATAGAGGGCTGTAAAGCATTGTGAAGCAGTATATAAGTCTAAGTGCTATTGCTATTGCTATAGGTATTACTTTACAAGTTCCATTAATACCACAATACCACAGGTGTACTTAAAAGGCGCTTAGACATTTTTTTCTGAATAGCCCTCAAACTAAAGAGGGATTACGTGCTGAAGTATTGCTATGTAGGTAAGGCATTTTCAATTTTATTTCAGTCTCTTAATAATAACTGACTGTCAGGGAATCCAGCAGTCAACAGCATCCTGAGCTGCTGCCCTTGGGTAATTTTTCCTGATTTGACTACACATTGGAGGTTGAATTTGCCAACAGTTTCTTAGTTTGGTTTCACTGCAAGGCAGTGTCCAGCCTGAAATGAACATATCCAACTTCAGTACTTAATGGAGAGTAAATGCTTACTCAGGGCAATTTGTGGACAAAATAAGGCATTAATTTCTGCAGATAAAGGGGCAAAATATTAACCAAGGTTCCAGATTTGAAACTCAAGTTCTTATGGCTTGAGTTTTACCCTCCCTCTTCCTGACATGAAAAGATTCTGAATGTTTATTATGTCAGTCCTCTTTAGTTCAGCCCTGTCCAAATTTATTTAGATGTCCCTTACAATCTCTACAAACACACATACCAGTTTTTTCCCCCTTCCAGGATAATAAATAATCCATGAAATCTTCCAAAGTGCCACAAAGCTCTTTGGTTTGACTCAGCAGGTTAAAATAGCTACAAACTATACTGGTTGGGTCTTTATTAATACGTTTTGTTGTTCAGTGTTAAACAGAAACTTAAATATGATAAAAGCGAGTTATATTTTTGTAGGAAAAATGAATTCATTTAACTTTTGGAAAAATGCTACAGCTTTTACGGCACAAAATGCTCATTATTATTTTTGTAAAAAATAAAGTAAATTACATTACAGTCTCACATCCGCTCCCTTGAAATAAATGTATTTAAATTCAGTAGGGTTTACTTTTGAATAAACTTGCATAGGGTTTGAAAAGGTTATTTGGACAGTAACATGCCTTGATGAACCTGTATACCTTTGTTTTTAGGGTGCCAGATAGCAGGAAGACCAGTTATAGAGAAAGGTATATTGTTTTGTAGTATAGAATGATTAAAACATAGCTTTAGATACATTGCTGTTTTATAACATTGCTGTTTTAATATATTGCTGTTGTAATATATTGCTGTTTTATTTAACTTTATAGAAAGTGATAGTGTGATCTTACACGAACTGATGATGCCTTAATAGCAATATTGATTCTAAGCTTTTGATTCTAATGAATTAACTTATATCAAACTCAGCACTCTTTAAATATAACACAAAAAAACCATAATGCAATAATAGATCAATATGTTCCCAATTCAAAAGACTCAATAATAAGCAAGGAGAAACAAATAGTTTTCTTCTGCACAAGAACCCAGAAAGCTACTTGTTTCTGGAGCGCCGAGACTTATGCTAGATGGACAAATAGAGTGAGTTAATGCAAGAAAATTTCCTGTGTTGTTAAGTACCCATTTTCTCTATCTTCTTGATATTCAGTAAAGATTTCCAACATACTTGCTGCCATAAGATTAAAGCTCTTATACTGCAATTCCAACCATTAAAGAAATAAAGCATGGTTGGTAAGGATAAAACATTAAAGTGGAGAAGTGGACAATTTGATTATCAACAATTAGATTATCCTAACTCTGAAAAAGAATTGTTTTAACATAGAGTTCAGAAGGTTAAACCTGTGTTCTGCTGTCCCTCAATCGATGTGATCATTTATTTATTGGATATAATTGAGCTATCCTCCCTGATTATATGAATGCATCCTTTCACATTGCAACTAATAAGACTTTTTTCAGCAATCGTATTAATTTGGTTTTATTTTGCCTGCATTTTTAAGCACATTTGCTACTTTTAATTCAGTAAACTTTCTCTAGAGGTTTAAACAAGCTCCCCCCCCAACCCATTAATTAATTTAATTTATTAAATTAAATAAATTAAAATAAATTTAATTTATTTTAAATTAAAAATAATTTAAATTATTTTTTTAATTTAAAAAATTAAACATGCCAGAGCATAAATTAATCCAGCCACTCTGTAACCTCTGATCAAGTTCCCTAGGAAGGAGGCCAAATTGTTTTTGACCTTCTTTCAGGAAGGCCAGATAAAATGAGTGCAGTTCTACTATCAGCTTGTTTAATTTATATAACCTTCCATGCAAGATGCATGGATAGTGAAAAAGTGAGATATGATTCTATAACCCAGCATACAAGGAGGGAAGGAAACAAATTGTCAGATATAATCACCAGGCTTTCAGTAAAGAATGTTGCCCAGTGAAATTAAAAAAACCTTAAATTGTGCTCATATCTCAAGTGAATTAGTCATGGGACGCTATAGCTCAGTGGCTAAGATGCTGAGCTTGTCGATCAGAAGGATGGCAGTTCAGCGGTTCAAATCTCTAGCACTGCGTAATGAAGTGAGCTCCCGTTACTTGTCCCAGCTTCTGTCAACCTAGCAGTTTGGAAGCACATAAATAATGCAAGTAGAAAAATAGGGACCGCCTTTGGTGGGAAGGTAACAGCGTTCCATGCGCCTTCAGCGTTTAGTGATACTGGCCACATGATCATGGAGACGTCTTCAGACAGCACTGGCTCTTCAGTTTTGACATGGAAATGAGCACCACCCCCTAGAGTTGGGAACAACTAGCACAAATCTGCGAGGGGGACCTTTACCTTTACTTTTTAAATGAAACCTTTAATGATGAAAACAGCACCGTTGCTGTTTAATGGATCCCAAGGATGGAAAGTTAGGAGAACCCCTGGCTGCTGCTGTTATACATTAGAGAAAATTCTATTTTATTTAAAATATAAATATCTAAAAATCATCTAATAGGTGTGACTATTTCAGTCGACTAATCTGAATTTATTTAGTAACATTGTGGGCATATAACAGTGAGATGGGAGTCACTTTTCAAATAGCTTTCTTTTGCTTGTCTACTTTGCAACAGCATGTTTACTGGGATATGACTTTGTTGAAAGAGCATCTAAGAGGCCATCATAATGGCATGGTATCAGAAGGGAAGGATGTTTTTAACAGTCATTCAGGAAATTTAGAAACATTGCTTTTAAAATTAAGAAGAGATTCTTAATGGGCAAATAAAGAAGAGAAAAATAAGCCAGACAATAAGAAGAAAAGAATACATAAAGGAATCTTTTTAGAGTTTTTACATGAAACTATAATTTTAGTAAATACATCAGTCAGATAATGTAGTTAGATATGTTGAATGATCTTTAGATATCTATATTTTAAATAGAATTTCCTGTAATGTACACCATGTGCTACTATATATTACTACAGCAAGTAAACTTTGTTGCTAAAAGTAATCTTTTAAACCCCTTTTGGAATTTCAAATCCTTTTTAAAGCTTTTGCTAAATTAACCTCACTACTTTAGCAGAGTTAAATTTCACTTCACTCCATAGACCATATGTCCAAGCCAAATGCATTTAGGATCAAGGCTTAAGAAAGCACTAAGCACATTCAAATCAAGCAAATAATTCTTATTCATACTGTTGCTGCCTATCTCTTTCTAACAGATTTCTTATTGCATCCTGTTTGTACAAGTCAATTTTTTATTGTGGAAATATATGCTATCACATATATTTCACATACAACAAATACAGTGTTGCATTTGAAGTTGTATATATGTGAATATATCTGAACCCTATTTTCTATTTCAAAGTGAAACTGAGGCAATAAGACTATTGAATACTGTATGTAACTACAATATGCCTTGTTAATATTAATTATCAAATATGTATAGGGTAATTTCTTCTTTGAGTCACTTGGGGGCTTCATAATGCTTCCACCTGATGATTCTTGTAATTTTCTTTGCTAATACACTAAAAAGGTTTGCCATTGCTTTCCTCTAGCATTAAAAAAAACCACTCATCTAGGATACAGCTATTGCATTCTGTGGTGGCAATCTCCTATCCATGTAGTAAACAAGTTCAACACTGCTTAATTTGTTGAGATCAACCAAAGTCATCTAGATGTTCCCTATTGACCTCCATGTGATATATGTATGCCTACTGCTAATCAAAAATATTATTTGACCCATAGAACAAGATATTAGATTCTGTGTAACAATATTTTTATAAGAGGATGTATAGCAGGGATGTCAAACTCACGTTGTTATGACAGTGTCATGTGGCATATCAGAACTTTTTTCTCCTTTGCTAAATCGGGCATGGGCACGGCCAGTGCATGACACATCCGGCCCCTGTACCATGGGTTTGACAGCCTTGATCTCTAGGATAACAACAGTACTTTGAATTGTTCCTGGGAAGTGAGTGAAGTAGTTTTACAGTTGAATATGAATATTCCCAATGATTATCTCATTATTATATTTGCAGAATTCATGTAGTTTGCTTCTCCCTGATAGTCTTTGCTCCTGCCTTTAACAATCACTTTCAGACGTGACAGAAAAACTAATATATAATCAATCAAAATAAGCATGTTAAAAATAACATCAAACTGAAAACTGAATTACAAACAATTTTGCATTTTTTATTTTTTATGTTGGAAAAATGGAATGTATTTGTTTCCAATCTATCAGATTGCTGAAATCTGTGTTCTTTGGTTGCTTTTGTGACTGATATCTTTTCCTCTGAAAGGCCAATATAGAATCAAATTCTGAGGTGGAAAAAAGTTATGTTTCTAAATTCTAAAGAATTTCTGAATTTTAGATAGAATTTAAATTTGGAAAATGCTATAGATTCCTACAAATAGAATATTCTTAGCATGGACCCTTATTTTCAATGTAAAATAAGTATCAGCCCATGGCATTTGTTCCACATTTTTGGGGTCTCCAAGAGAGCATTAACTTTCTGCAAGAAGGAATCTTTTCAGAGGTACTCTGATATTTTTTTGTTGAGCGCAATTCTGAAATCTTTAAGCATTGTTGCCTGTCACTTAAATGAGGAAAGCTATTTACATTTTATGGCTCCCAGTCTACAGGAGACATATGAAGCTAAAAGACACGAATTTCTTGGAGAATTAGAACGGAAACAAGAAGAAATGAGACAAATGTTTGTGCAAAGAGTCAAAGAGAAAGAAGCACTGCTAAAAGAAGCAGAGCGAGAAGTAAGTATATTTTGACTCTGCTTAGGTGAGTTTGGGTGGTTGTAGAAATTTTGAACAGATTTAATCAGGTTCTCAAATTTGGGGGTGCCTTGTCCTCTAAAACAGTGATTTCTAAATGAAGCTATCAGATCATGTTTTGTCAGTCATGCCATTGTACCTGGAGAACTTGGATGATGATTTGTACATGCAGAATGGAGACATGACCTGGCAGAGTTCCAGCTGTGTATATGGAAGCTAGACATGCATACCCCCATCTGGATCACTGTCAGAATTCTTCCCTGCTGAGACTGTTCTTGGCAAATGGCAATTCTTCCCCCTGGGGGTGGGCAGGACCTTGAGTCCTATGGTCCTGCTCCAGACATCTTGACTGCTACTGTAGGAATTGTTGCTGGGACTACAAAAACTGTTAGGAAACTAAAACCCACTCAGACCAACAGCTCAAAGAAGGCCATCCTTTCCCAAGCAAATAGTGGATTTGCTCATGACATCTTCTCCTCTTCCAACCCACCCTGAAAATTCCTTAAGTACATAGATAGGGTATTAACAATCTAATCTGCCTACAAAAAATTGATCACTTGGTTCAGCAAGAGAAACTTAGATGTGATGCACTGAACTCCCATTTGATTAATTTTATATGGCCATTGACCACTGAGCTTTCATAAGTATTTTTAAAAAAATCTGCTTAAATGTTTCTGAGTCTAGATCAGGGGTGTCAAACTCGATTTCATTGAGGGCCGCATCAGGATTCTGTTTGACCTAGGGGGCCAGGGTGGATGTGGCAAGGGTGGGCATGACCAGCTTGACATTACTCATGTTAGGGGCACCTGTGCTGGCATGAGTGCTACTATGGCCTCCTGGAACCCTCTGCCAGTGAAAAGATCTCAGGAAGGTTGTATGTGGCCTTCATGAGCTCCGTTTCTGGCTGCAACAGCCTCCTGCAAACTTCTGCCATGAAAACAGAGTTTGCGATGGCTGCATGTGTCTCTCCCGAGCTCTCTTTTCACTGGCAGAGGCACCCCGGGCTGGTCCTTCTCTGTTTCCAGGGTGGCCCCATGGGCCAGATATAAGCACCCCGCTGGCCGGATGTGGGCTGTAGACCTTGAATTGACATCCCTGGTCTAATTTAATTTAATTTAATTTATTAGATTTATAGGCCGCCCAATCCCGGAGGACTCCGGACGGCTTACACAGAACAAGAAAGAAAAATAAACAAAATAAAATAAAAATAAAGATTAAAATTCTCCAACACGCATACATTCAAATTGGGGCTGGACCCTACATAATAAGGTCAACAGCCCCAGGCCTGCCGGAACAGCCAGGGTTTAACAGCTTTTCTGAAGGCCATGAGGGTGGGCGAGGTCCGGACCTCTGGGGGTAGCTGATTCCACAGGGTCGGAGCGATCACAGAGAAGGCCCTCCTCCGAGGCCCTGCCAGCCGACACTGTCTGGCTGATGGCATCCTAAGGAGGCCCACCTTGTGGGATCTTATCGGCCGTTGGGAGGTATGCGGCAGTAGGCGGTCTCACAAAAATAACGCTGGTCCTGAGCCATGTAGGGCTTTAAAGGTAATGACCAACACCTTGAATTGCATCCGGAGACCAATTGGCAGCCAGTGTAGCTCGCGGAGGATAGGTATAATATGGGTGTATCTCGGTACACCCAATATCGCTCGCGCGGCTGCATTCTGGACTAGCTGTAGTCTCTGAACGCTTTTCAGGGGTAGCCCCATGTAGAGGGCATTGCAATAATCCAGCCTTGAGGTGACAAGGGTGTTAGTGACTGTTTGAAGTGCACCCCAATCCAAGTAGGGCCGCAATTGATGCACCAGGCGAACCTAGGCAAAGGCCCCCCTGGTCACAGCCGACAAGTGGTGTTCCAGTGTCAGCTGTGGATCCAGGAGGACCCCCAAATTGCGGGCCCTCTCTGAGGGGTGTAAGTTTTCACCCCCCAGGATCAAGGATGGACTGTCTGAACTGTCCTTCGGGGGCAGCATCCACAGCCACTCGGTCTTGTCGGGATTGAGTACGAGTTTGTTTACCCCCATCCAGATCCTGACAGCTTCCAGGCATCGGCACATCGCGTCCGCCGCTACACTGAGTTGGCACGGGGCAGATAGATACAGTTGTGTATCATCTCCGTGTTGATGGTACTTTATCCCGTGCCATCGTATGATCTCACCCAGCGGTTTCATGTAGATGTTGAATAGGAGGGGGGCCTAGGGGTCGACCTCTGTCCCCCGACCAACACTGACTGCGACCCACTGGAGAGGTAGGAGGAGAACCACCATAGAAAGGTGCCTCTCACTCCCACCTCCTCCAGACGTCGCAGAAGGATACCATGGTCGATGGTATCGAAAGCCGCTGAGAGGTCAAGAAGAACCAGGATAGAGGAGTGACCTCTATCCCTAGCCTGCCAGAGATCATCGGTCAGAGCGATCAAAGCGGTTTCTGTGCTGTACCCAGGCCTGAAACCGGACTGAAAGGAATCCAGATTATCCGCTTCATTCAAGATCCGTCGGAGCTGAAGCGCCACCACCTTCTCAACAACCTTCCCCAAAAAAGGGAGGTTGGAGACCGGATGGTAGTTTTTCAGGACGGCTGGATCCAGGGAAGGCTTCTTGAGGAGGGGCCTCACCACCGCTTCCTTTAATAATTAATAAATTCCTACCTCAAATTGTAGTGATCAGACTCTGGCAGCATTCTGTGCCATTTGATTAGGAATCTCAGTCTTACTAATCTTTGCAATCCTTTGGTCTCTGAATGACATATATTTTAAAGTTTCTGATCCTTCTAGAGATTACTGTTCCTTTCAATGGATTAAGAGGAAGTATATGTAGCCCATTTATAATTCTATACAATGTTCCAATCCAGTTAGTTTAAATGGAACAAAGGTCTTGGCTTCACAATTCTTGACTTAGGATAAGAAAAATGTATATATGACTACATGTGTGCCAAATAGAATACGTGTCCCCAAGCTTAATCACCCCCCCCCCCGATAATACTAAGAGGTAGGTAGGAGTTTCTCTTGTTTTTCTTACCCTCATAAATTTCCTCTGCAGGATCTAATAAAGGGTTTTACCCTGTTTGGTAAAAAAAACCAACAATCAATTTTGTCAGAGTTCTATAATTCCTGCAGGGCAATGAACATGTTCAGTTAACTTTAGTTGGAGGCTGGAGGCATCTAAGAAATGTGCAATGATTGCTGTGCATAGAATTTTTTTTTCTGAATATGTAGACATTTTATCTCTGTGTGACCTGGTTTTTTCGCTGCTTGGCAATAGAGAAAAAAAAATGCAACGCTACTATATATTTGATAGAAATTTTTCTTCAGTTTTCAACACTTTAAAAGGAGACATTTAATGTCCTCAGAAGTTGATCTAGTGTATAGTTGTTCAACTTGGTTGTAATCCGTTAAACAGATGTCAGTTTTTGCATTCTGAACTGTAAGCTAATTAAAGCAACATCTCTATTCAGATTATTTTAAATCACACAAATGAAAGAATTATCTTAAAAATCTGTTTCTATTTTTTATTGAGTGTAATTATTGAGCATAGATTTAAGATGAGACTAAACTCTTCTAGTAAAAACAATGCTTTTATTTTAGCTTCAAATGAAGTTTGAACATTTGAAACGACTACATCAGGAAGAGAGATTGAAAGTAGAAGAAAAAAGAAAGCTTTTGGAAGACGAAATTATTGCATTCAACAAGAGGAAAGCTGCCTCAGACATATTGCAAGGCAGGCCTCTGCCTCCTACACCTACAGCTGGTTTTAAAAAAGATAAAGATCGGAAAAAGTAAGCAGCCCATTTTGAAAGATTGGAGGAAGGGGAACAATGTCTTAAGCAATATACATCACTCAGAGATTCCAATGATGAAAATGATGGTTTTAAATTTTATAGAAAAAAAGTTTTGATTAGGCACCTTGATGAAAATACTTGTTTTTCTTTTTATTTCCTTAAGGGATCCAGGTTTTCGGCTTGAGCTCCTATGCTTTGATGTCAGAGATCAGGAAATTGTGAACGTAGATGACGAGAGAACAAAAGAGAAGTTAGAAAGGGACAGATACCATCACAGGGATTCCCAGCAATAGTCTTTGGCTGTAATCCACAAAGGTTTCAGTGGTTAGGGCCTGATAGTAAGTCACAGAAACAGAACCGTATGTTGAATATTTTTAATACTTAGAGGAAGCTGTTTATCCAGTCCAAAAATTAGTGGTACGACTCGCATCAGATATTATAGTTTCCTTACTATGATTCAAAATATTAAGTAGAATTTTTAAAATCCTAAAGGTTTATTGTGCAATGCAGTGCAGCAACTGTGGTGGTATTCAAAATCTCAACTGCACATTGAACAATATTCATTATTTTTAGTCTTACAATTCTGTCTTAAACTGAAAGGCAGAACAATCCAGAGTGAAACTGCAGGAAGTCAGAGAATCAAGACATCCAGGGCAGAAAAGTAAAGATGCCTTTTTTAATATACTCTTTTCTTGCAGTCCAGTTTATTTTTCATTCTCATTTTTTGTACTTTTTAAGAGTACTATTCTAACAGCAAAAAGTGTCCCAATGCTCGTCCTTAGATGACACGGAGGAGAAATCAAATTAGATCCTTTCTGAGACTACAGGCTCAACTTACAACCATTCATTTAGTAACCATTTGAAGTTACAACAGCACTGAAAAAACTGACTTTTGACTGTTTTTACACTTACAACCTTCGCAGCATCCCTATGATTTACATGACCAGAATTTGGGCACTTAGCCATGGAATGTATTTGTAACAGTTGCATTATCCCGGGGTCTTGTGATCACCATGTGTAAGTTTCCCAGCTGGTTTCTAACAAGCAAGGCCAATGAGGAAGCCAGATTTGCTTAACAACTGCAGTGATTTGTTTAACAATTGCAGTGATTCGCTTTACAACTGAGGCAAAAAGATTATAAAATGGGGCAAAACTCACTTAACAACTGTCTTACTTAACAACATAAACTTTGAGCTCAACTTTGATTGTAAGTCAAAGACTACCTATATTATTTCTGTGGGCAACTAAACCGGTATTCTGTCAAAAGAGATCAAATTAATTAACATGACTTGGTCATCCTGGTTCCTTATAAATGTTCACAAGCTGACTTCTTAATAATCTGCTGCAGAGAGTTGCTTTGTATTGATACCAAATTGATTGTTTTCTCATTTTTGAAGATGAAAACAACTGTCCCTTCTTTATTTCTAAATCAGTCCTTCATGATTCAAAGATCACAGAAAGAGTTCCAAGAAGATATCCACAAACTCCTTCAGGACTTTTGTATGTTATGGTTCTGCTTCTGGGGACCTCAATTTCGATACCCATAAATTTATAGTTTCATAACTATTTCTTTTTTTACCTTGGATTGCCATTCCCTCCCTTAGTTAACTGCTCTGGTTAGGTCTGGAAACATAGTTCCTACTTTGGGACAAAAAAGAAATAAAATAAGAATTGTGAAGCTCTGCTCTATTTCCATCCTACCATGTGCAGGCTATAGACCACCTCTTCCTGTTTGCTTTTACTCCTGATAGATAGTTTAAGATACATTTTTTGGCATTGTAAAACTGAAAAATCTTTCTTTTCTTTCAGCACCGGTTTCATGTGAACTGGAGAAGAAATTGTTCACAAAATCTGAGAGGAAGAAAGATGGATTGATACCTCCTTTCTTTTTCTTAACGTGTGTTCATTGGAAAATTGACCGCAGCAACCGCATTAAAATATGTAATCAGTTCTGCATCCTGTCCTATAGGTTGCTGTCAAATTAAGAATTCTCTCGAATGGACTTTTTCCCCCCAGCAGCTTGCACTTAAACTATGTACTTTTGCCAACAGAAATGCACATCAGCCTTCTGTACCAAAGACCACCATGCTATGAACTCTTGTGCTTTGGATCTGAAGGCAAATGACAGCTTCAGAGTGCATTGGGGCATAAATCTAGCACAGGTCTGCAACTTGCTTTCCTGCCACTGCTCAGTGAGGGAGGAGAACAGCTGCTAGTTGCAAGGAGAGCTTTAAGGAAGAGCAGGGAAGTGCCACCTTCATGCAGTGCAGGCTCAGAAGCTCCTTTTGCCTTAGAATCTAAAGCACACCAAAGCCCCGATATAAACAACTTTCATTTAAGATACGAATACTGTATTATAATAGTATTCACTGACTACACATTATAATTGTTTTAAAGAATTTGTGCCTTTTTGATCTCTTAGCTATATAACCTTTAAAGTGCCTTTTATTGAATTGTATAAAATATGTAAAACAATATGTTTTAAAATGTGCACTTTGCAATTTTGTAATGATGACAAGCTTTAGAGTTAAAGTGGATCATGGTTGCCTTTACCATTGCAGTATTCATGCAAGCACAGACATTACTTGAAAACCGATACTGAAAATTAACTTGGTTGCAAGGGTGTCTTCTCTTTAAGCCACCTTCTCTCATCTATGGCTTAATTACACAATATGAAGGCTGGGAATGGTCATGTTAAAAATTAGATTGGGTTTTAATAAAAATTCTGACAACTTCATATTCATTTAAACATGTCCTAAGTGTTCCTTGACACGAAGCCTTCCATCAATTTTAATTCTTATAATTTAACATCAAGTGGTAGAAGAAGAAGAAAATGAAACTTTTTTCACCCTGAAGTGAGCTTGAATAGGGTTGAATCCCATGCTTGCTTACTTGGACAAAAGTTCTGTTCTTCAAAGAAGCAATAAAACTTGATTTTGAAGTTATCCATTACTTAGGCAACCAGTAGTTCTGGTGCTTCCTGTTTACTAATAAATATAGCAGTTGCTTATGTAATCCTCATAGATTTCTGCTAATTATTTTATAAAACACATGTAGCTTGACAAATAAAGTTATTTGGTTAAACAATTAGTAAGTATTCCACAGTGCAATAGTGCTTGGATTTATTGGACAATAGAACTGTTCTTCCCAGTCTCACTGCTTTGCAAACTACCAGTCAGACACTGGAGCCATCAGTCGTACTTTAGCACTACAAAGTTGAGAGAAATGTATTCATAGGCACTAAAGAAACTATTAGTTGGATGGCAAAATTGTCAAAACCTATCTAAAACCCTGTTCAGATAGATTATTCCCTAATAAATAAGATCAATACTAGTTTCCTAGATTTTTCTCCCAACTATGTGTTCTCTTATAGAATTTTGAAAGCAGTTATGAATTCCAGAAGGGGCCCCTCATCTAGTGCTCATGCTTCCTAAAGCCCATGATGGCTTTTCAATAACATATTAACAAATTCTTAGCTCTACTAATACTCTGGTATAAATCCTACATATTAACTCTATTGCCATCTATATTGGCTTGGTTCCCATAAACTTATGCAACGACCTCCATTTTGTTATTGTGACCAGCGACTAGGGGTCTCAAGTGAAGATGCACCCCATGAACGTTGCGATTAGCAGGTTCCTTCCATAGATATCAGGGAAATTGCTAACCTTTCCAGCAGTTTATGGAATCGGTGCATTCAGAGGATCCACACAAGCCTTCTGACACTGGTGCTCATATAAGCTAGCTATAATGAAATGATGGGTACACTTATTGATTCTGAAACAAGAATAGTTCCAAAGAATTGTGATGAATTCCCTTATAAAGTAGTTATTTATAAAAGTGGAGAGAACAGATTAATTTATATATAAACTTTCAAATTCCACTGAGTATTTAGATAAAAAATTGAGGGTTTGCCATTATTTAGGATAAAGACAGCTCACCGAAAATTAAGGCCAAGTGTTTATTTCAGAGGTCAAAAGAAAATAAGACCCTGTCTTATTTTGGGGAAAACACGGTACAGCAACACAGTTGCAATATTTCATGACTACTCACAATGTTGCATTATTCTTAACCTTTTAAAACCAGATTTCCATAACATTCTTTATTGAGAAAACATTTTCAGTACTATCCCAAGTAAAGAAGTTTGAACACATATATATATATTTCATGAACTTTAGCCAACTTTTCCGCTGCTGAGATGATTCACAGAATTTCTTCATTGACTACAGTTCCTTGTACGTTGCTTTTTAAGTTAGGCATAGAAAGATCACTGAGGGGAATTTCTCTTGCATTGTTACGACTGCAAAGGGAGTCATCTGCATTTCCTCCAGGAGACATTTAAATTTGAGCAGATGAAACCCTGGCAGGTTAAGCTAATTAAATGTAACCGTTGGGATCGAGGGCGTGGATTAACACTGAAAAATTATTGAGCAAGGTCTTAACGAAATAGTACAATAATACAAATGTGAGTAAAATCACCTACTTCGGTAGTTATTAGCATTTAACATGGGGAAATAAGGCTGAAAAAGAGTATTGGAAAAGATTATATTTCATGTTGCAATGTTACAAAATGTCTAATAAGGAGACATTTCAAAATAACTGTGCCTAGTAATCACCAGCAGATGCTGCTCAATAGCCACAAACTCACTCCTTTATTCCAGAATCAATGTGAATCTGGCAATCAAATGCCCTAGATATTTTTATATAAGTTTATGTAATCTACATCCAATATTTATATTTAAATATATTAAATACATGTTATATGTGTAACATGTATAACTGTTCACTCTTTCAGATCTGCAAAAAAATATTTCAGGTAATTTATGATTTTTTTAATTTGTGGGTGTTTAATGAGGGATATAAAGAAAACTATGAATAGTTGTGGCTTACTACAACACAACAAGGACAAATGCTTAATTCACAACATCTTCAGTTAAAAGGGATTGGTAACAAAAATTGTAAAAACATTTTCTGCTAGATGAATTATTTATTAAAACTTTCTAACTTTATTGTATTATGTTTAAACAAAGTATGAAAGGGTAATATAATTAAAGTGCAATAAAGTACATCTAAAAGGGATGTGGTGGCTCAGTGGCTAAGACACTGAGCTTGCTGATCAGTAAGGTCAGCGGTTTGGCAGTTCGAATCCCTAGTACCGCATAATGGAGTGAGCGCCCATTACTTGTCCCAGCTTCCGCCAACCTAGCAGTTCGAAAGCATGTAAAAATGCAAGTAGAAAAATAGGAACCACCTTTGGTAGTAATAGCGTTCCATGTGCCTTTGGCGTTTACTCCAGAGGTGGGTTGCAAATCCTAATAGTACTGGTTTGCTTGTGTACTTGCGTTCTGCACACGTGCAGAAGCGTCCGGGTAGGTGGGCGAAGGCTCCTGCCACTACTAGTTCTCCCAATCCAGGCCGAACCGCGACCAACCCACCTCTGATTTAGTCATACCGGCCACATGACCAGGGAAATATCTTCAGACAGTGCTTTCTTCGGCTTTGAAACGGAGATGAGCATCGCCACCTAGAGTCAGGAATAACTAGCACATATGTGCGAGGGGAACCTTTACCTTAAAGTACAACTATGTGGTGAAACTATAAAACTGGATAACACAAATGCTTTAAAATCTTGAGACACAAGAAGCAACATTTCAGATTTCTTTCTGGATCAAGCAGCTCTTTTCCATTCAGCAGAAGAGCCCAGTGGCTAAAAGCAGATCATGTATGGATTGATTGTGGAGAGGCCCAAACGGGATTGCTTTCATGCAGGCCTTGAAAAGACTCAAAAAATGACAGCTTTGCTAGGAATCTCCTTCCCTTTGGGTCTTTTTAAGACTCAAGAGGTCCAAACCCAGAATATAGCTCATTTGAGCTTCCCTGTGCTCACATCAATCTCATTCTTTCTCTCTAGTTTTTTTGTCTATGAAAGAATGCAGTACAGAAGGAACTCTTGAGATTGTCTTTTAATTGAATGTTATTGCTTTAAATGAAAAGCATTGTTTTTGTTGGCTTTTAATCCTAAATTTGCTGCCCAGGATTGCAGTTGTAGAATGGGTGGCTTTATAATTTGAGATAGTAAACATAATCAATTCATCTTAAATCTGGATTCATAATACGGATAGGGCCTCTTTCCGCCATGTAGCAGGAGCCATTGCATCCTCAAAGTCTCTGCCTTATCTTCTCCAGTTGTCATCAAGCAACAGTTGTGCAATTTCATAGATTTTGGCCAAGAATCTAGCCTCTTTTGGCTCCTCTTTTTTGCACTGTTTTGTTGTCCATCTGGCCACGACAAGTACTTAGTAACTAAGAGTTTCCTGTGCTTGCTTTTCCTCCCCTCTTATATCCTGCTCCCTTTTCTATTTCTATGAGCTGTTTTTTTAAAGAGTATAACCCTATGGCCAGGGATGATCTTCTTATGAAACTTTGTAAGCCATTCTTGAGGGGTCTTGAGGGGCCGTTAAGAACTGGATGAGAGCTAACAAACTGGTACTCAACCCAGACAAGACTGAGTGGCTGTTGTGTTTCCCTCCCAACAATTTGGCCAGCGTTCCATCACTCAGGCTGGGGGGTCAAAATTTACACCCCTCAGATAGGGTCCGCAACTTGGGAGTCCTCCTGGACCCGCAGCTGACTTTTGACCATCATTTGTCAGCTGTGACCAGGGGGGCATTTGCCCAGGTTCGCCTGGTACGCCAGTTGCGGCCCTACCTGAATCAGGAGGCCCTCACAACAGTCACTCGAGCCCTTGTGATCTCTAGGCTGGAATACTGCAATGTGCTGTACATGGGGCTGCCCTTGAAGAGCATCCGGCGACTTCAGCTAGTCCAGAATGCGGCCGCGCGAGTGATCATGGGCGCACCTCGGTTCGCCCACATAACACCGATCCTCCGTGAGCTGCGCTGGCTACCTGTTGATCTCCGGGTGCGCTTCAAGGTGCTACTTACCATTCATAAAGCCCTCCATGGTAGTGGATCTGACTATTTGAGAGACCGCATTCTGCCGATTACCTCCCTTCGTCCCATCAGATCGCATAGAGTAGGCCTCCTCCGAATTCCATCCGCCAGTCAGTGCCGACTGGCGACTACGTGGAGGAGAGCCTTCTCAGTAGCAGCTCCAACGCTTTGGAACGATCTCCCCGTGGAGATTCGTACCCTCACCACCGTCCAGACCTTCCGCACAGCCCTCAAGAACTGGCTATCCCGTCAGGCCTGGGGATAAGACCCTAATCTCGCCCCACCCGAATGTTGAATGAATGTTGTGTTTTATTGTTTTATTTTATTATATTCCACATTTTCTTTTTGTGTTTTGTCTTGCACTCCCTTCCTACAAATTGTAAGCTGCCCTGAGTCCCCTCAGGGAAAAGGGCGGCCTATAAATGTCAAATAAATGACAAAAAAAAAAAATGACAAAAAAAAATTCTGGTTGCTCTTTAGCAGAGCAGAGTGGAATGTGTGTGGAGATATATACTCTAAATATTCATGATGCTGCATCCTGATGGCATCTGCATCATAATGCACGTGTAATGCTTCTGATATAACTGAGAAGATCCACATGCAGACACTTTTCTATTGCTAGGAAATGCCTAGCGCATTGGGTCAGTTTGGGGAAGGTCACTGCTGTGACGCATTAGCATATAGGACAGTGATAGCTAATCTTTTTGTTGCTGGATGCCAAAAATGCAATGGTGCGCATACAATGGTGCACATACGTGCTGGCACCCATAAGCATGCCCCACATACGCATGAGCGCATAACCCCCCTTACATTCCCAACTCATGCATGCTGAACTACTCACCTCCAAGCTGAGCTTGGTATTTCCTCCAGAGGGCCGGGGGAGGCTGTTTTTGTCCTTCCCAGGCTTCAGGAAAGCCTGTTTTTCGCCCTCCCCAGGATCTGGAGGCTTTCCTGAAGCCTAGGAAGGGTGAAAACAGCCTCCCCCCATCCTCCAGAAGACCAAAAATCAGCTGGCCGGTGTGCGCATACGTGCTGGAGCTGACTGCTCACGTGCCAGCAGATATGGCTCCATGTGCCACCTGTGGCACGCGTGCCATAGATTCGTCATCACAGATATAGGATTTTGCTGAACATCAATCCATGCCTGGCAGTAACTGTGTGCACATTTAAATAATATAACCAAGGCTATGCATCTAGAATCTGCCACTATCACGGGGTGATCCAAGGCTAGATAACTAGGGATACTCTAGTTAGGAGGTCTCCAATTCCCTTCTGAGTTTGTCTTTGTCCCTCAAAGCAATTGTCTCTCTTCCATTAAAAGCAGCAATGATGAGACAAGAAAAAGTTTGCTTTACAATATAAGGAGGATATGAAAAAAAAAGATATTGTTCCAGATATGAACCTGGAGACAGAAATGGAAGATTTGTATTATGCTGAGGTTCAGTGGGAATTTTGTGAAGATGGTACTGTAAAGCCCATGTTCACACAGAGACACACACACAGATACACATGGGGGTGTTACTTAATGTTGATGTCAATAGATCAATGTTGATTATTGACCGACGAACATGCAAATCTCGTATGATGGATCATGTCAGTAGTGCTTTATTTATTTAATTAATAAGTTTTTTTTCCACAGTACTACTTCTCCAGAGCAGCTAGCAAGCAAACAGAAACTTTAATGTATAATTGGGGTAAAAGGGAATCATGCAGACATCTAGCATAGCTAGGTGCCAAAACCAAAGCCAAAAAATAAAAGTGGGATTAAAAGTCACGGGAAATAAGGAGGTTTCCACTGAACTCCAAACATTTTAAAAGTCTACCAAAGATCCTCTCAAAGTAGGGCAAAAAAGATCTGGGGTACACCCAGATGGATCTGGGGCTTTCAGCTGCAGAATGAAATTGAATATAAGCAGGGGTGGGCTTCAGAAATTTTAGCAAGGGGTTCTCTGCCCGGTTGCTGGGTGGGTGTGGCCTAGTAAGCATCCTTCACCATGGCGGGGGTGGGCGTTTTTCCCCTCCCAAGCTCCGGAGGCTTTACTCAAGCCTCCAGGAGTGTGAAAACAGCCTCCCCAGGCTCCAGAGGCCCTCTGGAGGCCAGAAACGGGCCCATTTCCAGCCTTTCCAAACTTCCAGTAGGCACATTTTTTGCCCTCCCTGAGTCTCCACATGTGCCCTGCACTTACCTGCATCCCAAATGGGCCACGTGGAGACTTCTGAGAGTGGCAGGGTGGGGGGAGCGGGGCCAGCCAGGAGTGAGATTTGGGGGTTTGCCAAACTGCACAGAATCTTAGCTAGAGGTTCTCCCGAACCCCTGTGAACCCCCAGCAGTCCCTCCCTTGAATACAAGGCTCAGATAGGAACTTCCTGGCTACAGTTATCTCTCTTGATGGACCTAAAGGCTATTAATCTTCCCAATTTTATCTACATCTTACATAGAGAAACAAAGATTTGGGTGAAGCCAGCCAGTTTAAAATATACTCATATGTTTTATACTAGCTGACCTCTTCCAAAATACACATGCTAATTAACAGAATTACATTTAGATGAGTCAATACAGCATTAAAGCAAGTGTAATCAGAACATAGCGGATCAACGACAGTATTTTGAACTGTGTGAGCCCAAAGCTTCCGCAATTGGGCATTTAATTCATTGAACTCAGTTCTGTATAGTCCTTCATGAAAGACATGGAAACTCCCACTAAACCCTGCTTTTCTGCTCCATTTTGGAGAGAGATTAGGTTGCTAGGCAACATTTCCCATGTAGCTTCCTCCTCATCAAGAACAGTAGATAAAAAGTGAAGAAAAGAGGAAAAATGTCCTCCTGTTGGGTCAAGTTATTTCAGTGATATGATGAGTCAAAGTAAGTTAGAAAAATAGTTCTCAAATGGAAACTGAATTTTAATCATTTGTATTTAGGTAAATCCAATCCAATTTATTTATAATCTATCCTTTAATTTTTTTCACTACTGAAAAATCTTCACAGAAGAGTTTCAATGTAGTTGAAAATCACATTCAATTAAGCTTATGAGTGGATCAATCTATTAACATCTCTAAGATTCAGGGCAGAAAATACAATTATATACTCATTAGTGGGGAAAAAGTCTTTCTCTTTCCCCCCAGTCCAATAGCTAATAATGCTGCTGTCAGCTTTAACACAAACCATGTAAAAAAACATGATCTGATGTAATCCACTACACAATTTCTTTGAAGATTGAGATCTATTTGTTTTCCAGCTCTAGCAGTGGGGGATTTTACATGCTATAATGAATTATGCTGAAAGAGATAGAAGGGCAGGAAGAGGGGATTAGTGCCTAATTTGTCAAATACGTCCAAGTAAAGTGTATTCAACATTCAGCTTGCAACAGGAGAGGATGTGTGAATGATGGTGGTGGAGAAAGAGCATTTTATCTGAGGACTTCTTGTGTTATATCTGTTCTATGCGAGAGGCATCCATTTGTAAAGTCTACATTTCCATTTGGTTCTTGTTGGCATTACGGTGCTCTTGTGCTGTCCAAACTTTGGGTCCCCCAGTTTCCTTTGAGAAAACATGGCTTCTCCCTTCCCTTCCCTTCTGTTTTGCATAGTTGTATAGTTTTGTGCCAGAAGGAGCACCTCCTCCCCCTACTCTAATAATATCAAGAGTTAGAAAGCTGGAGATGAGCCCACATCGATCATTCACATGCTGTTCCATGTAATCATTCTGTCTTTAGCTGGAACTAAAAAGGAGATAAGAAAGGATGGGGTGGAATGGTACCAGACCTCCAGATCACGGGGGGTGGGAGCCCCATTGGATGTTAAGCAGTGGCCCATCAACTGAGTCTAGAAAATAGTTTTGGTGGCTGGTACCCATTGCCTTCTCCCTTGTCTCAAAAACAAAGTTACTTCAGGAGTCTCTGGATATACTATTATTTTCCAATCACCATTATTATCCCCTGTATGCAATTTAGTTGAAATCTGAAGTGTGTATATAATGTTGCTTAAGTATATGCACATAATGTTGCTTAAGTGTGTGTGCATGAGTGTGTGTGTATGTCTGTGTGTGTGTGTGAGGCAGTGGTGGGATTCAAATAATTTAACAACTGGTTCTCTGCCCTAATGATTTCTTCCAACAACCAGTTCACCAAACTGCTCAGAAATTTAACAACCAGTTCTCCCAAACTGGTGCGAACTGGCTGAATCCCACCACTGGTATGAGGACACATGCATAGTTAAGATACTTGTTCTTAGTTAAATGTATGCCTTGTTTTGTGGGCATGAGGCTCCTGCAGCATTTGCACCAACTCCATTTAATGATGTACCTATTTTCTTTTTATTGCATGGTGAAGCAGAGAGGGCAAAGGCAATGGTGGAGCACTACTTGAGATGTTAGGTCCAGTACCAACATACCGATTGGGCTGAACTCCTCCCCTTTGCAGAAGTTGCATATAACAATGCAGTGCATAAAAGTACGGGATTTACCCCATTCCATGTGGCCACAGGGTAGGAGTTCGTCCCAATTCCCGAGTGTCCTCAAGTGTGTCCAGATGACACGACCTCGCAGGAGTGGATAGCCCGGATGCAAAAAGTTTGGAAAGTGGTGAGGGATGCATGCCGAAGTAAGAATACAAACTGCATTTACAAACTGTTTGGCTGGTTTCATTAACCCTTTGGAACCTGATAATGGGATGGTGTGCACTGTTATGAAAAAAAAGGGTATCATGGATTTTCCAGTCTTTTCATGACTGATTGTGAGGAAAGTAAATCATGCATCTCATGTGAATGGTATCATCAGTGATGTGTTGGAGCCGGCTTGTACCAGCTCACAAGAAATGAGAATTAAATTCTCTGAAATTTTGCCAGTGGTTGGGAGCAGAGCTAAGCCACTGAGACCATGGGTCAGCTCTTCTGCAGCTAATGGCACAACACACTGACACAAGTGAGCCAGCTGATCCAGTTTTTAAACTTTTGCCAGCACCCCACTGTGGGTATATTGCACGCATGAATCAAATATCACTGTGATGGCAAACCCATGCATGCGTGCCAGAGGTGGCATGCAGAGCCCTTTCTGTGGGCAGGTGCGCCATCGCCAGATGCTCTTCTGGTTTCCAGCATGCACATGCACGCTGGCCAGCTGGTCTTTGTGGGTGCCAGAAAATGGCTTAAAAATGGCCAAAAATGGCCAAAAAAACAGACCATTTTCCAGGCTGTTTTCCGGGTGTTTTTCAGGTTGTTTTTGGCCTGAAAATGGCTGAAAAACACCCCCAAAATGGCCCAAAGACCAGCCAAAATGCCCCCAAAACAGGCATATGTGCGGTGGCCAGCTGGTCTTTGGGTTTCTGATGCTCTGGCACATGCGAAGATCAGCTAGTCCGCACACATACTCGTGCTGGAAACCCAAAGACCAGCTGGAGGCATGCGCATACGCACCAGCCAGCTGCTCTTTGGGTTCTAGTGCTCTGGTGCATGCACGCGCACGCATGCACATGCATTCCGGTTTGGGCACTCTCTGCAGAAAAGGTTCACCATCAATGGTGCATCATATACTTAGAAAGGCACAGGATATGTTGCCCAAAAGATACACTATACAGTCCTGCAGTCCTATCTTACAGGCCTAGTCAGTATATCGAATAACAAGATGACTTTCAAGATAAATTGTCCTTCTCTCCTAATTTTGGGGAAACCCTAATAAACCTCCTAGCAACTTGATGTTCTCTGGAGCCATTATTGAAAGCAGTTTCCAAATCTAGAATAAGACATTTAATGCAGATTTCATTTTATTAGTTTCTTTGACAGAGCGAGAGAAAGTCTCTCAACCAACTCTTTTCCCCTATGCCTTTAATGTTGGATTAATGTTAATGGCTGGACCAAAAGGCAGCCGATGTGGCAAACGGTGCTGCTTTGTGCTTACATCTGTGGTGCAGGCCACCGATTCAGGCCATTAGTCAAAGACTGTGTCCCAGTTCAATGGTTGACCTAATTGACTCCCCCCTCCCCACTCCCAACAGAGCGAGGCAGTAATAAAACCACTCTAAAATATGGAGATTGCAGCCGGTGGTGCACAAGGTGAATGAAGGCAGAATGCAAAATGGTGGAGCACGCTAAAGATTGCATTCTGCTGCTATTTTTTGCTCCGTTCATCTTGTCTCCTAAACTTGGCAGACTCATTTCAAAGGGACACATTCTTTATGGCACCAGAACCAAAAGTATCAGTTATTTTGAAAACCATCACATGCACATGGAGACTTTGGAGAGGGAGGATAAGATGCATACTGGCTTTTGGAGCTATCTGTAACAAAGGATGGATTGCAATGCATTTAAACACATCAACAGCAGTGACCACCACCCTAAATAGCTCTGTCAGAGGGATTTAAGGCTGATTTCTGCATGCAGAGAAAACATGCCTTACACTGTTTTCTGCCCTAAGTATATGCTTTTATTTTCAGCAGGTTATGCATTATCTAAAGCTGTCTGTAAAAATTCATAGCTATTATTATTTACTTGGCGTTTTTCAAGAAGTTGTCTTCTTGTGAATAGGTCTCCCACTTACCCAGATATCCGATCTATGAAATATTTAGAATGTGTCAGGCAGTTTGGTAAAGAAGGCTTGGTGTGGGTACCTTTTTCAACATTGCCCTTGAGTATCTGAAGGACATCTTAATACTGATGGTCTCATCAATGTATTATCTTCAGCAAAATGATTGTGACTGTGCAGGATGTGTGTATCGTGCAAGAATATTCCTTCTTGTTAACAAGGAAAATAAAAGCTAGGAAGTCCTCGACTTACAACAGTTTGCTTAGTGACCATTCGAAGTTTCAACAGCACTGAAAAAAGTGATCATTTTCACACTTACGCCCGTAGCAGCCTCCCAATGGTCACGTGATTTATATTTGGATGCTTGACAACTGACTCACATTTACAACAGTTGCAGTGTCCTGGGGTCACCTTTTGTGACCTTCTGACAAACAAAGTCAATGGGGAAACCAGATTCACATAACATTGTACTAATTTAACAACTACTGTGATTCACTTAACAAATGTGGCAAGGAAAATGGGGCAAAACTCATTTAAAAAATTTCTCACTTAGCAATCTAAATTTTGGGCTCAATTGTGGTCGTAGGTTGAGGACCACCTGTACAGCCTGGGGAAGGAAAGACAGCATAATTCATGCAGGGAAGGTCAACAACTTCATCCTACAATCTGCAGTTTCAATATTCGTTGCTATTCTGCTGTGCTTTTCACATGGCCAAGTTCTTTGAGAATAATTCTTTGTCTTTTTGAAAACATAGTTCCCTTTCCCCCTCCTGCTTTCTTGTTCTTCATTGATGCAGGGCATGTTAATCTGTTAAATAATAGGTTCGTGGTTTTCTTGTGTTAATTTTAATCCCTATAAAATTAGGTAATTATTACATACCTGAATCTCATCTGCTGGGATCCAAGTTCATGTAGTAGATCTGCATATATATTTGTCCATATTATCATTTATTTGTCACATTTATAATTGTCTCCAGGACAGTAAGAAAGCATGCTTATGAGCTAATCCAGACAAGAGGTATCCCCATAAATACTAGCTCTAATTTAATTGTAAGGTAACATTAGCAGAATGTCGCATATCTGAAAGTAAATCACTTGCCCCCCATTTTTACAGTGCAAGAAACTAGGGAAGATCCTATTCAGATGTCCAGCCAATTGGTTCTTTTGGATACAGAGACAATAAGCACGTGGGATTTTAAGCTTTATTCTTAACTCAGGCAAACAGATTTTAAAAGCATAACATAAAGAGCATACAGATCAAGCAAGATGATACCCAAGTTTTTTATAAGCTGCTGGGAGCTCCCTAATAACAACAGTGAAGATGCCTCAAGGGCAGTCAGTTTTCACAGTACCAGTGGTGGATTCCTACCGGTTGGGCCAAACTGGTAGTAGCTTGGCGGTCTGGGTCTCTGAACCAGCAATGACCCAGGCCTGCCATGCCCCCGAACTGGCTCTTCCGGCAGCGTCATAGGCTCCGCCATTTTGTTTTTTGCTTCTGCGCATGCACAGAGCAATTTTAGTTATACTTGCTCGTGTACTCGCAGCACATCCCTGAGCGAACCGGCAGTAGCCTCTGCCGAACCCATCCCTGCACAGTACCCAGTGCTTGGTTCTGTGCAGAAGCTCCCAACAAACAACAACTACCCCAAGGTTTTTGTAATCAAAATTTTGCCGCCATGACTTTACGGCCCTTCTATGAGATTGCAAGACTCAACCTTGATTGGGTGACACACCATTCTGGGATGGAAACTGACAGTCTAAGATTTTCACAATTTTGCAACGATAATGAAGATTTCCCCCTCTTCCCCCACCCTCTGCTTCCCTTTATTCAACAAACAAGAGAGGAAAAACAAGCAGGTTAGCTCAGAATGCGTTCTAAACTTCTAGCCTTTTTGAAGGTGAAGGAGAAATCAAAATAAGTTGCTTTTCTTTGCACTTTTTCCAAAGTCTCAACAACTTTTTTTGTAATGTGATGACCAGAACTGGATGCAGTATTTCAGGTATGGTGTCACCAAGGATTTATAAAGCAGTATTAATATATCATGTAATTCTAATTCTATGGTCTCTTTATATAGCCAAGGATTTTACTGTCTTTTTTTGGCTGCTGCTGCACACTGCTGGCTCATGTTTAAGGGATCGTCCACCAGGACTCCAAGGTCCTCTCACAGATATCATTGGTGAGCCAGGTTTTGTCTAATCTGTACTTGTGCCTTTGGATTTGCCTGCCTAGGTGTAAAACCTTGCTTTTCTCCACATTAAATTTTATTCAGTTACAACCTGCCACTCTGGGCCCAACGTTTGGGAAGCCAGGCTCTGCCTGTCACAAGCCAGGACAAAGGGTGAGTGATGAACAGTGGTGGGTTTCAAAAAAAATTGGAACCTCTTCTGTAGGTGTGGCCTGATTTCCGGGTCCACTGGTGGAAACTCTTTTAACCGGTTCGGTAGATTTGACGAACTGGTTCTACCGAACTGCTGCGAACTGGTAGGAACCCACCTCTGGTGATGGAGGAGTAACATCTTCTTTAAAAACCTTGTCCAGCTGACCCAGCTGGTAGCACCTCGTAAGGGTCCCTTTCCAGGGTTACAGGAGAAGACAGTCAATGGTTTTGAAGGCGGAAGAAGGCTCTACGCCCCAATGGCAGATAAAGCGGCAGAACCATCTTCTAGGAGAAGGGAAACTGATTACAAACCTCCACTGCCTTGTGGCTATATCCACTACTGGAAAAGGCTTCGGGAGTCAACCTCGAGGCAAAATCCAGAGCCGGAGTCCCGGAAGCAGTTCGTGACTGTGTACAACCATGTTCTGGTAACTCCTGCGATGCAGCTGAAACCAATCGTATCAGCTCTGCCGTTCCATTGGACTGTTTCAGCGATGTGGAGAGGGCAGATCTGATGCTTGGGTAATAGTCTATCTTCCATATTAATCTACCCAGGCCTCGTGCTCTGGAGCGGACACTCCAGATTTACCTCTTTCCAGAGCACGATACCATAGTCTTTTGAGACTGAAGGATGCCAATGCAATGTACAACAGCACTGAAAAATGTGACTGTTTTTCACAGTTATGACCTTTCCAGCACCCCCATGATCATGTGATCAAAATTCAGATCCTTAGCAACTGGTTCATATTTTTGACTGTTGCTATGTCCCAAGGTCATGTGGTCACCATTTGAGACCATCTGACAAGCCAAGTCAAAGGGCAAGTCAGATTGACTTAACAACCGGGTTGCTAACTTATTAACTGCAGTGATTCACTTAACAACTGTGGCAAGAAAGAACGTAAAATGGGGCAAAACTCACTTCACAAATGTCTCATTTAACAGCCAAATTTTGGGCTCAATTGTGGTCGTAAGCCGAGGACTACCTGTAGTACAACACACACTAGTTGTGCTTACATGAAGCGAATATTCTTTGTAACAGGGACAGTCATGAAACGCTTTGTCTCTGTCAGACTATTTTTTACTTCAGTGGGTTCAGCCGTTGTAATCAACTTGTCCTCATTTCTTGTTGTAGGCCTGAGAACCTTATCAGTATTTCTATCACTTGAAAGCATGTATGATAGTATCAGAAAGGAAGCCAAAGCTTGCAGGGTACAACACTTTAATCCACATGTCTTACTTCCAGCAATAAGCATTAAAAATGTCTTTATCTTTTTGCTGCAGTAGCGAGGAAATTTGTATTTTTAAAATATCTTAAGTAGGGGGGAAAATGAGTTACTTTTTCTCGACTATGACAAGTGTTTCTGTAAGGCATTACAGAACAGAATTTAAAGTAGCAGATTCTGAATAATTTTATTAACAGAAAGAGAGTGCTTGGCAGTGGATTTTCATCCTGCTTTAAAATGAACTGGCTATTTTTCCCGTGGGGAGAGAATGGGGCTCAGTGGCCCCTTTGAAATCTATAATTCTGTGATTATCTACTGGGCAGCCCATTGGCACGCAGGAAGAAATATACTACTTATGTTAGAAATATGAATAAATGCCTATCCTTAGAAAAACACAGTTGCATGCAAACATTTAGTTATCCTTCGTTAAATTCACTGACTCCCAGGGGAATAGATCTCTGCAGGATGCAGAGTTAAGCACAATATTTTTCTGCAAACCTGTATTCATATTTCGCATTTATAGGCAGTTGTTTACCATTTCAAAACCAACACAAGCAAAAACAGTACAGCAGATACAGAGGTGTAGAGGTCTTTCTGATCATTGCTTCATAACATCTTCTGTGGCAGAAATAAAAACTTCCAAAGGTCTTCTGCAGCCAGATAGGAATCTTTTTCCCCCCTGGATTTTGGGATTATCCCCTCATTGAAGAATTTTTCTAGTTCAGAAATACTTTTGGATTTTTGCCATGCACTGCAGGTTTGAGATCTACTCCAAGGTTTTCAATAATCTTCCGATGTGGGGAGTGTGAAGGCCATTCCAAGGACTTTCACTTTCTTTCCTGAAGGAATCTGAGGGTTGATTTGCACCTATCCTGTGGTTTGTGCTATTGCTGAAATGCCAGCCTCTTTTTGGCTTCACTTTCCTCACTAATGGTAGAACTTTAGTTTGAAGCTAAGTTGATCTCTAACGGAATCCATTCTTTCTTCCTCCTGCACCAATTATTTCCTCTATTTTTGATCACCAAAACCATAATGCAGCCATCCAATCCTTAACTGTTCGCCTTTGGTCATCTACTTTACCCTTGTGAAGTAGTTGTGACTGTGCAATTTAATTTTTGTTTTATCATTTCAAAACCCTTTATTCAAAAACATTTCTGTTTATTGTTTTCTTTTCCCAAATTTAGAAAATAGAAAGAGGGAGCATTATGTGTACAGGTAGTCCTCGACTTACACAATTCATTTTGTGACCGTTCAAACTTACAACTCCACTGAGGAAAGTGGCTTATGATCAATTTTCACACTTACGACCATTGTAGCATCTCCATGGTCACAAGCTTTACATTTAGATGCTTGACAGCTGGTTCATATTTATGACGGTTGCAGTGTCCTGGGCAGAGGTAGGTTGCTGCCAGTTCAGCCTGGATCAGCCGAACTGGTAGTAGCGACGGTGGGAGGCTCCGCCTACCCGCCCGGACGCTTCTGTGCATGCGCCCGAACTGGTAGAGAAAAAATTAGCAATCCACTTCTGGTCCTGGGGTCATGTGATCCCCTTTTGTGACCTTCTGACAAGCAAAGTCAATGGGGAAGTCAGATTCACTTAACAACGGGGTTACTAAATGTCTATGGAGATTCTCAATCATCCAGGTCATGGTTGTCCCAAGGGTGTTTTTTCAAGAGGCAACTTTCTAGTTTCTCTTTGAAGATGTTCTGCTTCTCATCCAGGAAGCTTCTTCAGCTCTGACTGGATAGTAGGGAATGGAAGGTTTTATATTCCTTGCAGACAAAGAATGCAAATGACCAGCATAAATCCTTCCATTCCTCACCACCCAGACAGAACTAAAGAAGCTTCTTAGACAAGAAGCGAAACATCTTCAAAGAGAAACCAGAAAGTCCAGTTACCTCTCGAAAAAAATACCTTTGAATAACGGTGTTACTAATTTAACAACTATAGTGATTCACTTGTGGCAAGAAAAGTTGCATGAGACAAAACTCAACAAATTTCTCACTTACCAACATAAATTCTGGGCTCAATTCTAGTCGTAAGTCAAAAACTACCTATAGTACATGTCAAGTTTATGTAAAATAAAGGTGGGATCTACTAAGATAAATAAAGTGACCTATGATGAGGTCAGAGAAAAAAAACCCTTCCTTTTCACATTGCACAGGCAGCACTGTATTCTGCCCTCTGGACATTTACTTCATTGTCAGCTAAACTTTTCAGCAGTCATTTGCTGTGATCTGTAGGTTGTGTTTTGCAGATTTGACCCTGTTTTAGGACAGTTTTAGCCTAGAGTTATCTTGTTCTTCCAGATCTTGTCTTGACTTTGCTGTTCCAAGTAACTGTATTAGAGCAGAAACTGCTAGCTAGAAACATTTAGAGACATTTTTATAGCTCTGTAAAAGTGAATACTGTAGTCTCCCTTTTCAGACATTTAGACAGGTCCTTAGAGGACACCCTGATGGTTGGAAGTAAACAACAACAACAAAACCAGTCACAATCTGAGGTTGTTCATATCTGGTCTTGTCTTCACATGACTAATTGTAGATTTAATGAGTTGATTTAAAGATCTTATAAAAAAAAAACAAGCAGCACTAAATCAGCTGAAAAATTTCTAAATGTGTATCTGCCATATTCACCTTTTTTAAAAAAATGAATCTGTGAACAGCTGCACTTAAATAGTACAATATATCACAGAAGTGAGTACACTCCTCACATTTTGTATATATTTACTCACTTTTGTTGCCAGAGTTTAGACATTAATGGCTGTGTGTTGCATTATTTTGAGGAACAGCACATTTACACTGTTATACAAGCTGTATACTCACTACTTTACATTGTAGCCAAGTGTCATTTCTTCAGTATGTGTTCAAATCTGCAAAAAGATGCCATATTTAACTATGTACAATGCAAAGGTTTTATTGCTTTCAGAAAACACTGAAATTTGCTTAAACTTTTTTGTGCAAATGTACATACAAAATACTTGCGGTTTCACATTATAAATATACATATATGTGTGTGTTTTTTCCTTTTTACGACCCTGCAATGCCTTTATTTGGGGTGGAGTTGGGGCGATTGAATGGAGCTGAGAGTTTACTGCCTGGATGCCCTTCCTGATACCTACACAGAGTTTGCAGCAAATATTTTCTCTTTGTGCCCTGATAGAGAAACATTTATCACTGCTTAGGATTTGAACTCTCAACCTTCCAAGTGGGAGGTGTCTTCATCTCAAGGCATGTATATGTATATGTATTTCTCAACTTACAACCACAATTGATGCCAAAATTTCTGTTGTTATGTGAGACATTGTTAAGTGGGTTTTGCCCCATTTTATGACTTTGCTCGTCATATGGTTGCAAAAGGTGATCACTTGACCTTGGGACACAACAACATTCATAAGTACGAGTCAGTTGCTAAGCATCTAAATTTTGATCATAAGATCATGGGGATGCTACAAAGGTCATGTGTGAAATACATCATTTTTTTCAGTGCCATTTTTTCAGTGCCAATGGTCAATAAACAAATTGTTGTAAGTCGAGGATTACATGTATATGTTTGTATGTGTATATGCATATTCTGAAATTGGGAATAGGAGGATGTGGATTTCAAATATATCTCCAATAACCTTTTCCCTAATGTTCTCAAACATTTTGAGAAATGGAAGCAGAGATTCCTGCCCTTTGCATCTAGAGGTGGACTTCAGCTAGAATAAAGGAGCATGGCTATAAAGCACCATTTTTTATGATGACAGAAGTTGATGGAAAAATGGCCATCTAGGGAGAATATAATGAAGCTAAGCACATTTTGGGGGGGGGGGGTTGCCTTCTTGCACCGTAGGCCGTGCTCCGTATTCTTAATTGAAATGGCTCATTCCCTGTGTAGCCAGGAGGCACACAGGGGCAGCTTTTTATGGGCTCCTCGGGGTCTTAGCTATTACCTTGGAAATGTAGTGGGCTTGATGGATACGGGAGACAGTGATATTCCTAAAATGCACTTGGAGGATCCGAAGAGATTTGGAGTTAAGATGATCCTGTAGTGTGTAATCATTGTCCAATGTGTCAGGAAATATGTATCATTTCCACTAATTTCTAAAAGGCAAAACGATATTGGTGAAATCAGTCGAAGGAGGAGGAGTTCTTTTCCAGAAGCAGCTGTGTGAAGGGATCCTTTATCAGAACTGTGAGAGGCTGTGAGGTTTTGCATACTCATTAAAGCCTTTGCTTCAAAAAGCCAGATAAGGCTAAGAGCTGAATAAATCATTTTATATCCATTTAGTGATGGCAATTTGTGACTAATTAACTATTGGGGAGATGACCTTTTTTGAGCTGTTGATGTGTTCTTTGCAGGCGCTGGCTGAGAGCACATCCCAAGGGACAGAAATCCACCCTGCAGGGCAATTATGATGTAAAGCAAAACAAAACAAATGCGTGTTTCAATTTTAGGGCACAATTTTTGCCAGATGCATTTAGTTTCAAATGACTCTGCATCATTTGGGTTTGCAGATGTGCACTTGCAAGCATTAAAAATTGGGCTTTGAATTAAAAATGTTTCATATTTTAAACCCCTCCCCACAATCCATGATCAGGAACTGTAAATGAGTGAATGTTTTTTCACAATATATTTTTAATAGACGATATATCCCTTCAATACTGCTTTGAATACTACTTGGTGGAAAAACAGGATTTATATTTTTTGGGGGGAGGGGCATAAACATAAAAATAAACTGCAGTTTTGACACTTAGAAGAACATTCACTTTTTTTCTTTTCTTTTTCTTTTTTCACTGGGGCTGGAGAGTCATAGTATATATAAGCCATATATAATTTTATATTTCCAACTGTATTTTACCACTGTGGTCAGCCTTGCAATGCTGGTGGAGGAAAAAGAAAAATGAATCTGTTTTTTAAAAGATGTCCTCTGGGTCCGTTCAGGGAAGCCACGAATCTGAATTAACTGGCATTTCAAAGTCTATTATCCGTTTGAGTTCATGGATGTAGCTACAGATGGAAGCTATTTTTTGCCCACAATTTTCTAAAGAACTCCCTTTACTGACAGGTTTGCACTCTGTCAAAATTATTAGTGTGAGATTATAGCAAGATGCAGCTGTGTGTGTATGTGTGTGTGCGTTTATTTTTTTATTTTATTTTTTTAGCACCTGACAAACAATAGCCATTTTTAAGATGAGGAACTTCTCAAGCAACAGTTGAAGGCACCATGAGATGAAAATGGGCAGAATAAACCAAACCAAATGCCTATGGAGATGCTCAGTCATCCAGGTTGTCTCAAAGGTGTTTTTTCAAGAGGCAACTGGAGTTTATTTTTCTTTGAAGAAAAACAAAGTACAGTTGTCTCTTGAAAAAAACACCTTTGGGAAAAACCAAACCAAAACAAAATACATATTTATAACAGGCATAAAAGGGAAGAATAGGTGATAGGAAGATGTTACTTTCACTGGTTTGCTTTAAAAAACAAACACCAAATCAGCCGATGATGTTAAATCCATGTTTTGTGTTTCATCAACATCTCAAGGGCTACTAACTATTAAGATTGCAACATGCATATAGCAGCCAGGTTATTATGTTTCCTTACTTCATACATGGATAAAAAAGGGCAAATTATAATGCTGGGCAGGGGAGGGAAGCATTGGAATTACTAGGTGTGGAAATAATCTTTCCCATCCTTCTGCAGTCTGGCCAAAATCATCTTGATAAAGTTTTTATTGTTACTGCTGGTGCTAAATGAGTTGTGCAGTCAGGGATTGTGCATGAATGGATGGGTGGAGTCTCCAAGGCCATTTCCCTGATCATCATGAGGAGAGGTGGCTAATGCCAATGCATTAGATCAAAGTTAAAGGAGGTGCCCATTCTCTGTTCAGAGTTGATTGAGCTTCAGCCACAACATGAATCAAATTTGATCAGGCATCACAATGCAATAATCTTGTTTTCAATGGCTTGTTAGGTCAATGATACATATTTTTATCTTGGTATGATGATATGTGCAATCTTTTGATGACTATCAACTACACTCAATATTTGGAAGGACAATATAAATAGGGCGAGGCAGAGTGAGCTGATTTTCTGGATTTTACTGGTCTCTGACTGTAATAAAAATTGAAATTGATTTTCTGGATTACACTTACACACACACACACACACACACACACACACACACACACACACACACCGGAGTTGATTAAGAGACTTTATGAGATTCATTGCTTTTTTTAAAGAGAGCAGCAGTTAAGATGATGGGCTTGTCAGTTGGAAAACTGGCAGTCCAGGTTCAAAATGCAAGCTCCACATGACAGGGTGAGCTCCCATCCTCTCCTTAGCTCCTGCCAACCAAGCAGTAATAAATGTAAGTAGATCAATAGGTACCACTTTGGTGAGAAGGTAATAGCACTCCGTGATGTCATGCTGGTCACATGACCACAGAAATGTCTTTGGACAGTATGGGCTTAATATCTATCTATCTATCTATCTATCTATCTATCTATCTATCTATCTATCTATCTATCTATCTATCTATCTATCTATCTATCTATCTATCTATCTATCTATCTATCTAATTATCCATGAGAAATATTCATGACCCTCACAACTGAAGTATTTCCCCATCCTGTTGGTATCTGAGAGGGCCAGTTTTTCTTTCGTCTTAGGCAGCAGCAAAATGTCTTGAGTCAAACTATGTTCCAGGTCTTAAGTAATGGAAGAGACAAGTTCATTGCCTCCTGAGGAAAAATAAAGATATGTGTGGAAAGAAGGAACTCCTTGCAATATGAAGATATCAGCAGAGAAGAGTAGATTAAGATTTCCACAGTATAAATGGCATAGGCACATTTTTAAAAAAGGAAAGGATTATGCTAAAGAGAGACCAACATATTTTGGTTCCTGAGGCAGAAAATGTAAATGATCAGAGTAAATGTAGTCTTACCGGTTGTGTCCTGATTAAAAGTACGCTGCAACTGATTGCCTGGAAGGGTAAATAAAAGCTTTCCATAATTAATGGAAGATTCTCTGAGAAGGTCCACCCTGACCTACTTGGAGAATAGATTCTTAGGGACCTAATATTCTTTGTATCATTCCTGGGAGCTGTCCAAATCAACCTGATGACTTGGCATGGTTGTCCACAAATATTTGGAAGTGGAAGAAGTGGGTGGAGAATTGATGTTAATGTTTTCTAAAAGAGACTCTAGGGTCTAGGTAATGCCAACTGCACGCTCGTCATCATCAGAAGTTAGATGTATGAACTGTAGACTGTTTTTTTAGTGACCCTGTAATTCTTTGAGTGGGTTTTTGTCTCTACCAGGTTCTGATCTAATGCCATACCTGCAGTCTGAGCAAGGAAAGGGGTTGAGATCTCTCCATCAAAGCAGGGGACAGAACAGCCTGTAGAAATAGCAGAATTAAAAGGTGGGTTGTAATTTCCCATGTTTGCTTTCTACATTTGTAGCAACTCTGATGGGGGATGGGGGGAAACCCTGTAACGGAGAGTTATTGCACATTTTTTTTTGGGAAGGCTACGTCATTTGGAGGAAAAGGAAACAGCCTAGTTCTTTAATAAAAACAACAACAACAATCCTGGAACAATGGCCTCTGCAGTTGAACTGTAACAAAATTGATGATTTTTATGAACTGGCAGTCATTTCCACTTCCTCACATTATCCAATAACCTTATCAGAAGTTAAAATGCCCTCCTCCCGCAGCCCCACCTACATTTGCATTTAGATTGTTTGGTGCCAACCTTCTCAATAAGATACTTTTCAGCTCTGTCAAACAAAACCCGACTGTCATTTAGCACAGTGGCAGTCAATTTACATTTCCATTAACACAGACCCCAGACAATTATCAGAGGAAATGAAAAAGAAAACGGCTCTACCCAAAGCAACCTTCTGCCTGTTGTCCTGACGGAGAGTTCAGAGGTTGATGGTGGGATGAAGTCGGTCAGTTTGGGAAAGAGCAGCAATGGGATGTCATCACCTTCCCTCAACTGGAAGGTTTGTCAAGATGACAAACAGGCAAACCATCCTCTAGATCAGGGGTCACCAACCTTTCGGACGTCAGGGACCACTAAATTCATAATTTTAAATCCCCGGGCCACTAATATGAATTATTGATGGGATGGGGTCCTTCAGACACTCAGCTTGGCCGTCTGTTAGCGGAGAGAAGCACCCAGGGTCAACCCTAGGTTTGCTGTACATTGCAGCAAGGAATCTCAAATACAGCCAAGAATGAATGTTTGTCTTGTAGCCAGCCTAGGTGCTAGTTTGGTCCCCTGCAAACTCTGTCTTTTGAGGAGCCCGGCTGAAGTTTTGTGCACTGCTCACTGAAGCACTTGGACTCCCAGGGAGGAAGGGAATGGCTGGAGCTACTAAACAGGCAGCCAAGCTTAATGCCTGAAGGACCCCATCCCGTCAGCAAGCGGAAGTAATTGCTTTGGTGGGACGTATCTGGTCCAGGGGCTGTAGTTTGAGGATCCCTGATTTAGTGCAATATAAAAAATACAAAAAAAATTCTGCAGACCACCAAAATTTTCTCAGGGACCACCAATGGTCCATGGACCACCAGTTGGTGACTGCTGATCTAGATCAGTATCGAAGGAAGATGGTCAAGGAGAAAGAGGCAAAGTGTGGATGGAAAAGGCATACGGCACGATATGAGAGGAATAGTCTAAAAAAACGAGCAGGCGGAGGAGGATGCATGTGCTGTAAATCATAATTCAATATTATGAAGAGAGGAAGACCTAAGACCCATTTTTCTAATTGAAAAAAATTGTCTGGAAATGCACCATGTAGATCTCACCAGATATATTCCTACTCATTTCGAGACAACATCGAAGCATTTGCATAGGAAAGCCTTCTGTTACTTTATAATGGCAGTCAGTAGTATTGTTCTATGATTGCAGGCAGATCAGTGGTGATGCAATTGAGGTTTATAGATAGCAGCTTAATAAATGTACAGTTCAATTCAAAGAAGTGCCTTGTGAATTGGGATTATGCAGTTTGAATCTGAGCCTTAGTACTCATTATCTGTCTAATGAATCTTTGTCTCCTGTGATTGGTTGCAGTTTTCCAAGATGTACCTCAGTCCTATCATCTGCTATTTTAGTCTTTTACCATGAGATATTAGGAACTATCTTGTGGGAACTACTGGGCTCAAAGCATGAAAGTTATTATAAAAGTGTTATTTTTTTAAGGAACGTACTTCTCATTCTAATGAATTTCTGATGTGCTCGCTTGTAATTAATGTGGCAAAATATTTTATGCTTAAGTAAGAATGCATAAAGGAGAGCATCAGGAACAATTGGAGGTATATAAATGTTCTGTATAAATACAGAAAGCATCCTAAAGGCATTTCCATGCAGTAAAGCAATGAAAAGACCTCACATATACTGGTCTCCTTGTGTGAAAATGGTGCCTGCCTCCAATGAAGGGCTTTAAGTAGGGGATGACTAGTTACTGTTTCTTGCTCTCTAGCCTTTAGCGCTTGTATAATTCAAGCTCGTATTTCCCAGAGTAACATATAACATGCTAGGCTATTTCTAAGACTAATTTCTAGAGGCCAGACAGCTGCATAAATTGCATTTATGTTCTATGGACTCTTATTAAACTGACTTCTCCTTCTGGTCAGTTTAATGCTGCAGATTATCCCAATCAATCTTCACAATTCCAAATTTCTACATCATCTCAGAGAGGGCTAATTGTGCTGGAAGGGTAACTCCCAGGGCCTTGACTCTTCAGCAACTCACAGCCTACCAATGAAGAAAAATACAGATTTATTGACTATGTCCCCTCTTGGTCTATCACTCTTCCTGCTTGCATTTTCTGAAATTGCTAATCTTCTTACTGCCTTTGTTTTCAGACGTGCACACACAAAAAAACCCTCGGCACTGATTTTGCTCTTGGGACAGATCCATCCAGGAGCTTGGGTCAGCCTCTGTTTCATTCAATCAGCCTTTTTTTTCCCCTGGGAAAATAATAACTCTGTTTTATTCGTCCTTGTCCAGATTTGATTCCCACTCATCCGAAATGTTCATCCACATATACAATGTTGCTATTTGAGGTAAACTGAGAGGTGCTGGCCCCAGGCATGGGCATGGGGTGAAATGCTATCGGTTTGGTCAGGGGATTTCCTGCTTTCTAGCTAATCTAAGTAATGTGGCACAGTGGATTCCTCCTTCCCCCACTGTTCACTTACCTTGCTGTTTGTTTACTCGCTTGCCAGGCGCACTCGGTAGGAGGCTCTGCCCACCCGCCTGGATATCATTTTGATGCTCTGAGCATGTGCAAAACGTCCTGCGCAAAGGTAAGTGGATTTCACCCCTGCCCAGAGTGATCCTCAGCATGTCTTTGGGAATTCCATTCTGTTTGGATCATGAATAAGACAAGAAAAAGAAAAGCACAAATTGCTCCTGCCACTGAATTACTAAACTAATCAGAAAAGATTGTTCAACGAGAGAAGGAAGAAAGAGATCCTGGGAATTGTTGAGAGGTTGGGGGACTATGTCACTTATATTGCTTGTTAACTAAACACTATGTTCTGTCTCTTTTCTAAATCCCTGCTCTCTAGCCAAGCAAAACAAACCTCCTTCACTCAGGTTACACTAATGGTTATTTTATTTAAAGGATGAGAACACTGTCACTGTCGGTCATTTGTACTCATAACAACCATTGACATTTTCTAAATAATATGTTAACATTCATGTGTAACAAAATCCTTGTTTCTGACATGTGCAAAGTACAAAGGCTTTTTCATTTGCAGAAACCTCCCTCCCCCTCCCACCCCCAGTATAACAAATTTGGCCTTTTGCAAAAGAAGGCTGCAAGGACAATTTCTTCAGAGATGTCTGTCACAGAAAACATACACATGTGCATGTGCTCCCCCTCCCCTCATGCTTTCAGTCCATTGAAGGCATATTTCTCAATGGAGTCACTGTAGACGCAAGATCTCATCGAAGGACAGAGAATTCCCTGTCTGAAGTCTGTGGATTGCCGTTGCCACTGTGCTTGTGCTACTTAGGCGGGATTGGTTGACCACCGGAAATGAGCGCCAGCTACCATGATGAAAGAGATCTAAGAGCCAGCACAACTCATATTTGCAGAGCATTGAAAAGTCAAAGGAGGTCTTTATCCTCAGATGAAGTGTGATGGATGAGTCTTGCAGCACCTATTGCTGGAGGGGAATTTGTGGTAACCCAACTCTTTTTAAAAATACGGAATTCTGAAGAGTGGCTTTTTTTGGCCAGGGGTGGAGTTGGGATGAGGTAAATTATTGGCTGTTTTGGCTTCACACAGATTATGCATTAAACACCTGCATCCAGAAACACCCAGTAGCTGTTGTCCCCTGGCCCAAAGAACTCTACCAAGACATTGATTCTTTTTCCCACAAACGTTACTCAAGGTGGCCAGCTGAGTATACAGTACAAGAGCTACAAACCTCTGCAATTCTACATTCTGAGCATGGGAAAGAAGCCAATATGAGATCAATTTGGCCTCATGTTTACTAAGCCAGAGTTATTTTAGCAGCAGGCAAACCTTTGTCTGTATTGAGGGGCAATGGGTGCGCCCTCTCATTAACAGTAACTCTACCTCTAGTTCCTAATTGCCTTTCATAATCCCCACAAACTTAAAACTGACTTTCCAAGGAGTAAAGCTTAAAAAAAGTGATGTTCACAAATACTTCCAATACCATTTCTGGTTCACCAGTTTTGGTACGCCCAAATTAATGAGATTTTAATTTAAAAAATGGGACTCTGGCATATGAAAAGTAAAACATTGGTTGCTAGCTGTTTGGCACCCATGAGATCTCCAGGGAAATTTCTAGACCCTAAGTAGATCCCATAAATATTTCTAGGAAACACATTGGTAAGTCACACATACCTAGTGCTTTGGGAATGTGCTCATTATTCACCAGACCAACAAAAGGATAAAATTAAACAGAGATATGAGATGAAGAGCATTCTGAATCCTGATATTAAGGATTTGACAGTGGCAAGTAATGCTCTCCATCTGCCTTATAGTCAATACATTTTGGATTCATTCTGTCCTCTTGGGATTAGGTAAGCTTTCTCCTGCCAATTAAATTCTGCAATCATTATTAACATACTTTACAGCTTCAAAGTACCCCAGGTATTTAAAAAAAAGCACCCCAAAATATTTTAGTATGTTGTGTTTGTGTAGGATGTTGTGCAGCAAAGTTGTTGGAAAGAATTTGATCATCCCATTATTTCTTCATTTATTTAAGGAAGTTACCACGCCATTGAAGGTCTAAAAATTTATGCAAAATTGTGGTTGAAGTCCTGCATAGCAGTTGACAGTGTTATGATTTAACAGAACACAAGAAAAGACATTACTCTTTCCTTCCATTTGTTCCTTTTCAAGCTCCTTTCCAGCTCTCTCTCTCTCTCTCTTTTGAACTCTTGCCTGAATGTTTGTAATGTCTAATTTTCTCTAAGATCTTTTAAAGTTTGATGGGGAAATTAACCATATGGAAACTATATGCCACTAAAAACAAAAGGACTTAAAAATGATTTGCTTTGGCTGGATCTTGGGAATTATTTGAGCTTTGAGCAGGGAGGGTTTGGAAGTGCTCCATGCATGGAATGTGCTACCCAAAGGGAGGCTTTTAGGCTGGAACCTGGAAGACTGGTTCCATTTTATTCAACTGGAGGGGAGGCAGGGAAGAGGAGAAGGGAAGATTGGAGGAGGGGAAGGAAAAGGAGAGGGAGGGAGGGAGAGGGAGAGAGGGAGAGAGGGAGAGAGGGAGAGAGGGAGAGAGGGAGAGAGAGAGAGAGAGAGAGAGAGAGAGAGAGATGCAATTGCTACAGTACAGAGGTTGGTTTCTACTGGTTTGTGCTGGTTCGGGCGAACTGGTAGTGGTAATTTGGCCTGGGTTGCAGAACCAGCAGCAACCCAGGCTGGCCACGCCCCCAAACCGGTTCCCAGGTCTCTGCTGCCGTTGCTGGCATATTTTTTAGTAGTTTTCATGTTCTTCACGCATGTGCAGAACAATTTACATTGAATGCGCACGCATGTGCTAAGTGAATCGGTACCAATGCTAGTAGGAACCCACCCCTGCTACAGTACATTTCTCACAGCAATTGTGGGCTGGATGGTATTTTTCTTAATTCCAAAAGGTAGGGATTGAAATATATGAATGACAGCTGAAAATGTTGGCATGCACTCTACTTAGGACTTCTCATTTTAGGAAGACAAGGATACAGTGCCAAAACTTTAGACTGTCCCATCTGCAACTCTGGGTACATAAAGATGTACTGTACAATTACACTACAGGAAAGGAATATAAGAAAAATAGTTAAGATATTGCTGAACGTATTTGCTTTGCTCTGCTTGTTCTCTTCGGGTTTTTTTTTAAGTACAGAGACCTACAGAGTATTTCAGCATATTAGTATGCAAGTAAAAACTCTTGCATCTGAGTTTTTCTTTTTGTAAAATAATTTCATGCACATTTCTCACTTCAAGTATCAACTGGCTACCCCCTAGTATACAGTCAATAGATCAGCCTCTAATTCCATGAGCCTTTGTCCAAAGATGGATGTCATCAGAAATCAGTCTGCAGTAGGCAAATGCTTGCTTGCTGTTTCAATTAATTTGGGGTCTGACATCATTAATATATGCAAAGCCAAATATACCTTACATTTTGGATGCATATTGGTCTGCATCTTTTGTATTCATAAGGTATTGTATGACAAAAAGGATATACTTTAAGCAGGAGAAAACCATCCCTTTCAGCTTAGTGAGAATATTTTGGGAGATGTTTCTGACATCTAAATGAGACCTAGCACATACATGACTATAAATATTCTTCCACCTCTTAAAAAATGTTAGCAATGTCACCAGCCAACTTGTAGATTTATTTCTTGTCTCCCTATTTATTGCACCTTTAGGTTTCTGGTTATAGGAAGCGTCTGTTGCCTGAAATGTTGTGGCTTGAGCTGGGTTACAAAACTAAATAGTGTTTAGAATGATACATTTCTACAATAACAAATCATGTTATCTTTTTCCTCTGATGGTAAAACAGAGAGTAAGAAAAATTGCAATGCTCTGTGCTTTGTGGGAGACTGCAGTGTTCTTTTTATTGCCAAGAAGAAGCCAATTAAAGTGAATTGTCCTGGAAAAGCTTCCCATTCTCCAGAAATGATCATCCATCTAGATGGAACACCATGTCTTCATGAGACCTTCCACATGTTATTGTAAGAGAGAGGACCTTGTAGTATTTAGCAGTATTCCAGAAGACTTCCCCACCCATTTGGTTAAGCATTAGCATCTTCACAGTGTTGGATCTTTCAGAATCTGACATTAGCTCCTAGAACTGATAAAAAAAATCCTAGAGAAATAAAATCTGAGTTTATGAACAGATATTCTTTTAGCAAAGAATGGGCTGAATCCAGATACGCCAGGTATCTCCTGCTAAATCTCACAATGTGGCTTTGCTGAAGAAATGGGAAACCAGTATTTTATTGGGCAGAAGAAACCCTATTAGACAAGTTGAGACAGGACACAGCTGATCTTAAAATGGGTGGGTAACTATTGGCCAGGTGCAACTAGCTGCTTTTCCCGGAATTGCATTCTTACCCCTCCAGAAACGGTTCCCCACTGTAATAGGAGAAGCTTTAAAACGGTCTCTGTCTGATCTATGGAATCAATTTTGAAGTCTCACTGTAACTTGGAAGAATGATATTGAAAGAGGAGTAGCAACGTTTGGTAGCCAATCTCTTTCTTTGGAATTCTACCCTTGAATTGCAACTAGAATTTTTTTTAAAAACAGTCTCCTTTATCAAACAACAGAAATCCCTTTTAAAACCTGATTGCAGCCTGAAAAGTGGATTCCCTGAGATGGATCAGGATTACTGGGGAGACAGATTATTCTCCAGCAATATCCTATGTCTACTTCCCTCTGCATCAATTAGCAGTCCCAACTGGCAACATTAAAGTTTTGTTGGGAAGAAAAAACTCCTAATTTAATCAGAGCAGTAAGATGTGCTTAGATTTCGGTAGAAACAAAAAGTCCCTTTGGAAGGCACACTTTTTGACCATCTGCATCTTCTCCTCAACTTGCAGGAGATTCCACAATAATGCATGTTTTGAGTTCAGAAGATGCTAAGAAGGTTGTGCTGTCAATGCCTCCTCATTGAAGGATCAGCAAGATGGCAGATGCAATTGTGTGACAAAAATCCCATCTCTTTATACAGATGCATTATATTGACTCATATACAAAAGTATGGAGCTTTGATTTGCCACATTAGCCTTTTGGACACGTTATCTTAACACATATTTTCCTATTCTTCCCCCCTTCTAGTATTTTTGCACAAGTGCAAGGTCTGCCTCCCCCCTCCCAGATCAAATGAATGTTGACCCATTGGTTGCAACAGGAATTGCATGAATGTCTGGCTTGGGTGACAAGCTGGTTGGTCAATCCCTGAAACAGCCAATGGAACAACCATGCAGGAAAATGTTAGGAGGGAAACAAAAGTTACCCCAGAAGATGTATCTTTTTCAAAGGGGCATCAACGGAGGCAGACCTACTATGAAGCTTCTTTTTGGCTTTGGCTCCAAAGCACAGCCCTCCCTAACTTTAGCTTATTCCTGGGTTGGGTCCAAGTAGGATGTAGAAGGTGGTCTGCACTAGAGCTAGAGGAAAGACCTGAGACACAGGGCAAAGTCTTTCAAGGAGATTTTTAGTTGCCCTATGGATCAGAGATTCCTTCTGCCCTTTATACACCATCCTTTATTTATCATAGCACAATGAGATTTCTTGTTGAAGTGATTATCAGCTGCTTTCCTTCCACTCTTCTTTCTTAGGAGTTAACTTAAGAATTTGGCATCATGCCCTGGTTTTCTCATATGGCCTCATTCTGTTGACTAGAAGCCAGGGCTTCTCTTCTGCATAAAAAGGAGGTATTTTTCTCAGGCTTGAAGCAAGTCAAAGTGCATCCAGAATCCCTCATCTTCATTATGAAACCTGATTCATGCAACTGATTCAAGGGAAAGGTTTGCTTGCCTGTGTTTATCAGGCACAATGGGGCAATGGTTTTGCAGATGTTGAATTCCAATTAGGAAGCAGGTCCAATTGTGTGAGATGTTAAAAGCTATAATTCACCAACATCTTCAGAGCCTCAGGAGGATCACTAATTCCCTACACTGGTACTTGGGAGTCAAGATCTACCAGACATAACAATTACCTCTACAACAACAATTTCCTAATAGGTGTCAAAAGGCATTCTAAAAACTGGTCCCTATTTATAAAGAAGTCCTTTACTTATAAGGAATATCAGGGAATACATTTCTTATAATTAGAAAATTATATTGTACAAAACCTCCTTCTCTTTGAAATCCTGATAAAGAAAAGCACCAATCAAAATTGAATATTAAAAGAGGTGCTAAAAAGTATTTTGAAACCAATGAAATAGCCCAAAACTATTGGGCATCAATTCAATACTGGTGGTTTTCTAGCAGTATTTTTAATTTGGGGGAAAGGGGGAGCTTTGATCTGAGCTGGTGATGAGCTGCTCAATATCGACAGAAGAAGGGAATGGGAAGCCCTAAAAGATGACATTCAATCTAAAAGTAGGTTCTGGTTTGTACTCATTCAGGTTATCCAGACAGCCACTTTTATGTACTTTCCTCCTTTCCTTAGAGCAGCAGGAATACACAATGAGCTCAAGTGGTTTTATCTCAGGGCAGGGCAGTTTGTTGACTTTTCCCTCTGTATTGTAAACCAGTTTCAGTGCAGCTGTTGGTGTATTCCTGTCGCCCTTTCCCTCACTCCCTTGATTTATTTCACTAGTGGGAAGTCCAAACACAATCACTGTCCCAAATGTGAGTGAGGCAGAACTGGGGACTTCAGTACTCCCTAATCAGTTCCTTTGATATATTTTTTTCTTTCCCGGCAAATCTATTGATCTTCTTTGAGAATGATTTCCCAGTGTCAACAGCAGTCAAAGGGAGGCAGGGAATATTGATCTCTCAGTCTTCTGGAAAATGGGAGATCAAAACCTCAATCTTGTGGCGAGAACAAGCAGGATTTTTGAAAGCTATGGCCCTGGGCGTTTTCTCCTTCCCACCCACTAAGCATTTGTAAATGATGGGGGAGAGTGCTTTCCACACAGGTTCAAGTCAAGGGAAGGTATTCAAAAATCTAGGAATGGCTTTCCAAGCAGTCAAGCCTTAGATGAAGCAACAGGTGGAGGAGAAACCGCTTCCCCCTGCTTGCCTTTATGGGACTTGTTCTCCAAAGAAAGCTGTGCTTGCAGTCCCAGATCCTTCTCCCAGGAGGGTCTTTTGATCTGTTGATGCTGCTCTGAGTTTCTGCAACTGACAACTAGATTAAATAGGTGAATCATCCAGGCTGGGCCCTTCACCCTCCAGCTCCTTGGACCAACAATTTCTCTGTTCCTTTGCTGCCTCCATGTCCTCTGCACAGAGGGAAAGGGTTGCTTCTCTTCTTAGTACTGCATGGACAAGGACCAGCAACAAAATACAGGCCAAAATGAAGTACAAGCAGCCAGTGACTACTAAAGAGATCGAAGGCTGCCTTCCACTGGCAAAAGTCCCAGCTCCAACCCCAATGCTCTGAGCCAGATTTTCTCCAACATCTGAAAATTTCTACACCTTGTTTGGCTATGTAGTAAATTTGGCTGACTGCTCGCTTCCAGGTGACATGCCCCCCCAATCAAAAAAAGGCATTTGATGCTCAGTGCAGGAGATGTTGCCTTGCCAGGGATGAGCAAGAGCTTCCCTGTTGCCCATAGCCCTCTTTGTCTCCCAGTTCTTCTCGACCAGCTTCTTCTAGAGCCGTGATGGCGAATCTACGTGTGCCTGAAGTGGTACGCAGAGCCATGTCGCCTGGCATGCACAGAGTCCCCCGTTCCTCTTCCGGATTTCTGGGGTTGGAACTGGGGCTTCTGCCAGTGGAAGGCAGCCTTTCATGTGCAAGCGATGATCACCTAGCCTTCATGTGTGTGGCAGTGCCGGAAACTGGAAGAGCTGGTCTTCCGTTTTCCGGCGTAAGCATGCGTGCCAGCCAGCTGATCGTCGTGTGTGCATGCGCTCCAGTAACCGGAAGACTAGCTTGCAGAAACCGGAAGTTCATTTTCCAGCTTGCACATGCCCCTAGGGCAGCTCCTCTTCCATTTGGCAGCCCTGCTGAGCATGCATGCGTGCTCCCTTTTCAGCACTCTGTGCCAAAAAGGTTTGCCATCACTGTTCTAGGGCTTCCTACTGAAAGCAAGATATCCTTCCACAACCCATCTGTCTTGTTAGCGCCAATGCTTTTTAGGGACTTGGGGGTTTGGATGTGGAAATAGCCATTCCCTGGAAGACCTGTACCCAAGTCCTGTCTCCACAACTCACGGAAATAGCTACACACACAAAGTATCTGGTATCTCTTACAACTCTTACAAAAGGCTTTCCTGCAGCGGATCTACTGGGCCAACTGGAGATATGCAGATTACTGCCTCTGACTGCATCGACCCCTCTTGGTGGTCAGCTTGGGAAGCTTTGGACTGAGAAGGGAAGGAAACGCCACTTCCAAACCAAATCAACGAAAGCCAAATTTGGGCTGTGGTGGCAGGCTGGGAATGTCATCACGAGGACATGGAATAGAGTACTTTTGAGGTATATGTGGAAATAAATTATATTTTGGGCTTCTGGTTCTTTCTACGTGAGCAATATTTTCTGCATGAGCCCAGTATTTGGAGGACAGACAACAAACATTCCCTGGCTGCCCTCTTAAACCCAGTTCCTCTTTCTCTTCCCTCGGCCAATAATAAGAACACTGCAGCTCAGAGAAATAAATTACAGCGATACAACACGTTTCTTTTCTTTCCCAAACGGAATTCCTCTATCATTTACATGAAATACACTGGCTGGGTTTTAACTTGTGTCCTCTCCATCTCTGGTCTGTTCCATGTAGAAGGCACAACTCCAACATACTGCTGTATGTACTGTTTGAAAGCGCCGCCAGACCCCTTGTTTCCAGGTGGTCAATCATTGAGCCTTTGGGAATCATAATCATGGCTCTCTCCCATTATGGCACTTTCCCTTTGTTGCTGCTTTATATGGTTTTTGTGCTCCAGCGTTTCCTCCAGGACGTCCCTCAAGTCCACAACCCAAGCCTTCAAAAGCTCTCCACGAAGCTGCCGGGGAAGAGGCCTGACCTGCCATTCCGCTGTAACGTCCCTTTGTACCAACCATCTTCCCTTTTCTTGTGGACGAACACAATGTCACCCTCCTTCAGTTCAATCTCAGCTTCGCTCTGCGGGGGATACGGGACCACGACACGATATCTTCCAGGAAAGAAAAGGGGGGGGGGGAAAGCTTATTGCAGATACTGTGGATCCATTTACAAAGCAACATGTTTATTCTGTGTCAACCTCAGCCATTAGCAGCCCCAGAGACAGACCTGCTCAGGATTAGCCATCATCTTTGCCACCTTGCCATTGCAGGAAATACCAGAAGAATCAATACACCATGCCAGATTATGTCTATGTGTGCAAAGCTTGCCATGCAGGTATTGTTCTGATCGAAGATTCTCCAGAGCATGAAGCAAACTTCTTGTCCCAACAAAAAAAACCGTTTTATTAATGTACTGTGAATTCTGCTTATTCACAACCAGAAAAGTCTTTCAAGGGAGGATTTACAGTCATAGACCTTATCTGGCTTGGGGAGCTGCTAGGCTGATATCTGCAAAACTTGGCAAGGAGTCTCGGAGAGTCACGAACCAATTAAGTGAACTAATTGTCTCCTGCAAACTCCATTCCCTTTTTGCTCCTCTTTTATTTCCTCTGGGAGGGGCCATTCATTGTCCACCTGTGGCCTTACTTGCAAGTCAACCCCTGTTCTTTAGCTGTTCCCTTTGTCTGGCAAATCTGCACATGTGCATACTGGGAACAGGATCCAGTTGTTTGTTTGCCTCACTGATGTCTGACTCTGAAGGCAGCTGATAACTGGCATATGGCTCTTGCCCCCTCTCTGCCTCTGACACAGAGCCCTCATCAGAGCCTTCCCCAGACTCCAGGACTGGCCCATGTTCCTCCCCAACCCCCTCTGAATCTGTTGCCAGCTCCGCAGGTGGGCCACAAGAGGCATAATGTGGCATACATACTTAATGTTGATTGCATATGTATATTTATTTATACTCTGATTTAAAATTAATTGGCAAGCCCCTCCCCCCAAATCTGATTGTCACCTCTCTTATACGGGCAGATGTACGGGCAAAGTTTGGCATGGAAGATCTTGTTTGACTGAGATAACATTTCCTATCAAATTGCCTATGGCAGAGCTGCTCCTCTTATATTTAGGGTGCATTGCCAATTTCAACCGTGTGTAACTAAGCGTTTGCATTATTTTAAACACGTGTCGGCTAATTGCATTATTACATTGCAGCAATTTTAGCTAGAACAATGCCAACTAATCTTGCAACGCCATATGGATAAACAAAACGAGAGAAAGTTAGCCATCGTTCACTGGACCGTATCATTTTGGCAAAAGGATGTGTAAACTTCTCTTTCCCAGAATTCTTCAGATTGATATGTATTGCACTGATACAACAATCTTGACTTTCATTTAGATTCCCCAAATGCTTTTAAAAAAATGAAAAATTAGTCTTAACTACAAAATTTCCACTGAAGGGTTGGACATATTTCCAATGAACAAATAATGAAACTTTAAAGTGATACATATGGATACATACTTAGAGACACACGAGATTTTCTCTCTTAAAAATATTGACTATATATCCCTTTGTGGGTTTTTTTTGTGTTCAAAACCTAGCACAAATAACTAGCCATTAAGTCTCAAGAGAATGCTCTGCTGTTTTGCCAAACCAGGCTAATGCAATGTCAGTCCTTAACCTAGAGCAGGGGTATTTCTATGACAACCTATAGCAGTTCTCATAGGGAAAAACTTCCAGGGGGCTTGTCTCAGTTCTGTTTGTGCAAGTCTTCAAGATGACAGGTGCTGCCTGAGCAATGACTCCAGCTTCATTGCACAAAGTTGCCAGAGGCTTGCGAGCATGACACACATGGCTGTTATCTAAATTAGGCAACCACTGGTTTGGTTGTTACCTTCCTTGATCTCAGTGTCCTCCTATTAACTCCCCCTAATCTTTTTAACATCTTCCCACTGGCCTGTCCTGATTCTGTCTGCCGACTCCTCCAATGTCTTCCAACTGGCCCAGTCAGGCCACATCTTCCCTGTTTTCCCCACTGGCCTGCTCACACCTCTGTCTTCCTAGCATCTTCTCGCTAGGAAAAAGATCATTCTTAGCAACCTCTCAGACACCCATTCTGATTTCTCCAACATCCTTCTGCATCCCTAGTAGTGTTGATCTTCCTGAAATCTCCCATTTTTAGTTGTGCTTTACAATACCGGTTAAAACTGTGTGTTTATTCCATGTAGAATGAAAAAAGAGAGCTATGTGTTAAAGAAGCAGCAATTGATTCTCATGAACCAGACCAAACAGACTAGCTAACCTTCTTGGTGTCATATCCTTGTACTATTGTCGTGTTTTGTCTCTGAACAGAGAGATACCAGTCTTGATGCAATCCATTTCTATCCATATATTTTTTCTTTGCCTTTCTCTCAACACCTGTCATAGCATTAGATGGGCATGGAAAGAAAGATACCTGAAGGCAGAGTGGCTGGAATGGCAGCATTATACGTTGTAGGAGTTCGAAAGGTAACAGCAGCTTCTGGTCATGAAAACCTTTAAGGGCTTTCTCTGTACTTGCTTATATTTTTAACAAGCAACAACCCTACATAAACAATAGTCCAAAATTTGACTGTAGCATAATGGACATTATCTTGAAGTTTTTGATCAGACTCTGTGAACAATATGGAATTGGCTAGAAAGGCCAACTTTTTGTCAGCCCCAGATTTTAAAAAACACATACCTATAATCCTGTTTACATAATATCAAATATCTGAATTCATATCCTGGATTGATTAGAGGTGAATTTTAACCCAGGCTGAGCAGTATTAGGAGACTGAAATTCTGGTCATCTGGAAGACTAATCTAGTTTTGTTTTATCAATGTCTCATGTGGCAGTAAACAAAGGCTAAATCTTGAACATCTCAAAAAGTATATTGCTATAGTTTTTGTAATGAACAGTAGAACTAGATTTGGCACAAGAGTTTGTATGAGACTGGATAACATGTGTCCAAATCAGTCTTAGCTGTTCCAGGTCTTAACCTTTCCTATTTCAAACATCCAATACAATGAATGTATTTTTTTAAAAAAATCTAATTCCAATGAAAGCTCTAGGAGTGACATTGAAAACCAAAGTTTTTGAGAGCAAAGATGTCAGTTTTGTCAACTGTCAGCTGTTGACCAGCTCTCAGGCCAAGAAGGACAAGGGGGAAAAAATCTGTAAAGCTAAGGGGAAGGTAGAACAAAGGTACACCAGTTTGTTCAGTTTCTAGTAGCTTCATGCAAATAAGCAATACAGATTTCATATAGCCTTCCTGTATTAAAGGGCTGGGAAGTTTCTGCTGGGTTTACGCTGGGGTGCCTGAACTAAGCTAGTTGTTTAGCTTCATTCAATATACAAGTAGCCAAGGAAACATCTCAAGGGCAAAATCAAAGATGAAAACATGTTTCCCAACTTCTACTGTGGGTCAATCAAGGGAGATGGACAAGCCATCACTCACAGTAATGAAGGCTCTCCTTAATGTCATCTCCCTGCATGGCCATTCACCAGGAATCTTTGTTCCAGAGATTCACTTCTGGAGTTGAAACCAGATGGTGGAAGAATGCTTGAAGAGATGTGTAATGAGATTAAGAGTGGCAGACAGAGAAAGATGCAGTACACTTTGCCTTTGTACCATTCAGTTCTTTCAATTGGATTCCAATATTTGTTTTATATGTGGACTGGGTGGATCTATTTTGAAAGATAAAGGAAGGCAGTAATTTGGAGTTAGTCCAGTAACTAGATAGAATACTTATGAATGAAATATGAAACTTCTAAATGCTGAGTATTTGGGTGTACCTAGTAGTGGCTGGTGTCATGTTGTAAATTGGCAGTGATTCTTCACTATGGATCAGACGGGCACCACATGAGACATGAAGCTTTGGGTACACATTTTTAAAAAGGCACTGACTATATTTATGAGAACAAATGGATGTAGAATGAACTTCCAGATTAATATAGCTGCTCAAGTAATTCCAAGACTAAGCTCCTCACAAAAAGATGAAATTAATATTCCTTATTGATTAAAAATATACCAACTGTTAAGGAATAAAGATCAATTCTTCCATTCTAGAAGAATTCTGATTGGTTTGCTTTGATAATAGGAAAAAAAGCCGAAACAAACTGCAAATATACCCTTGCTGTTGAAACAAATCTTGTGCTGTGATATTAGGAAAAAAAATGGCCTTAATTGAAAGTGTTTGGAAATGCAAATCTGTAAATAGGGAATTTTCATTGCATGGTGTTTGCACTCAAGGCCTTACCTTTCTCGATTCAACGGCTTAGCTTCTGGGTGGCTGGTTGCCATTGAAGGTGGCAGTTGCCTTATGGGAGAAGGAATAGAAAAATTCAGATCCAAAGATCCCGTCTTTCTGTGCAGAGGCTCCATCTCCATTGCGCCTTGCATTTCACTCTCGATAGGGCACGATCCTGCCCTCCCATGGCTAGAGAGAGAGGACAGTTCAGGTCCCATTGCGCCCTGCAGCATCCCTTCCACTATTGCCATAGGATCGTGTGTTGGAGACATGGAGGGAGGAGAGCGGGGTTTCTTTTTCGTGGACGCTCCTGCTAGAAGTTTCAAGAGTCCGCTTTTCTTTTCTTTCTGCATGAGGATCACATAAACCATTGATGGTCTGATTAGGCAATTGAAGTAAACATCATCACCTGTTTTTCATATCCACCAACACAAAAGCTAAATAGTCTTGCAGCAGGCAAAGTATGGACCTCTGGGGGGATGCATCTGTGTTTTTGTGTACCTTGGTGTGCATATGCATATACTACAAACCCAAATATTCATCCAGGTTGTTGCACTGAAGGATTTTATTTAGGCAGAAAAATAAACAAGAAAGCAAGCAACATTTCCACATTATCTTTGCAAAGATGGTTATGTCCTTATGGACTGTAAATGCGATGTTCAATACCGGAGTTGGTATTATGTTTCATTGCAATAAGGACAAATGATTCATCCCAGGGAGGGAATAGGCAACTCTAAACTGCTGAAATTTGAAAAGGCAATAATGTTTGAGTCTACCCATGGGGGAAACAGAACACTGAATGTCTAAGTCCTTGGTGCAACAATAAATTGGTTGTTCCTACAAGCATGTTGTTTCTCTGCTTATTTCTCTTGCTTCTCTCCTTTTGACTGATCCCAGTACTGGGGCCTTTGTGAGATCAGAACATGAAATCAATATGTCCTTGCAATGCACAATTTTCCCTTTCACCAGATCTTTTAAGTCAGCCTTGACACTATCCTCTTTAGCATACAATTATAGTGGATCATTCTGACTAGCAACGATGGGAGTTGCAACTGATCATACAAGCAAGCCCCAAGTAGTTTGTAAGTTTCTTCTAAATATTTGTTAATTTTGTTAATTTAACTGTCTTTCCAGGAAGCACAAAGTGGTATATGGCGCTATACTCTCTCATTTTGTTCTTGCATTATTTCAATCTCAGTTAAACTGAAAGATAGTAGCTAAACAGAGGTTATCCCGGTTATAATACCATGTTTCCCCAAAAATAAGACAGGGTCTTATTTTCTTTTGACCCCTGAAATAAGTACTTGGCTTTATTTTGGGGGAGGTCTTATTATGTTTGAGTTGAAGGAGGCGGTGAGTGTGGTCGCCTCATGGCTACTGCTGTGTTGCAATATTTTCGGGGAGGACTTATTTTCAAGGGAGGGCTTATTTTAACGCATGTGCTCAAAAGCACAATTGGGCTTATTATCTGGGGAGATCTTATTTTTGGGGAAACAGGGTACACAGGTAGTCCTCAACCATTCATTTAGCAATTGTTCAAAGTTACAGCCACACTGGAAAAAGTGATTTATTATCAGTCTTGCAGTTATGACTATTGCAGAATTCACACATTCACATGATCAAAATTTGGGTGTTTTGTAACCAACATGTATTTTTGCGGTCACCACAGGTGGCGTTGCCAGCTGTTTCCCACAAGCAAAATCTTTGGGGCAAACCAGATTCATTTAATAACCATAGCAAAAATGACTGTAAATTCAGGCATGATTCAATTAACAACCACCTTGCTTTGCAACCAAAATTTTGGTTCCAGTTGGTTCCTTGACTTATGATTTTGTGATCATAAGTCAAGGACTACCTGTAGCTTCCTTGTCCTTAATCTGCCACTTTAAACATGGTTTTCTATTCCATTCCATTTCAACTTTCAATTTAGCCTCTATCTATGCTAAATTTAAAGACAGATAAATAGATAACACAAATAAGCATATACAACAATCCATCTTAAATCCTACTATATAGCCCTTGACAAAGCCTTGATGATAAGTAACAAAATGTGCACTATAGGTTGTATAAAAATCTTATCAGAAAAGCAACACAGAAACTGTCTGATTGTCTGGAGACTGCTGTGAGAAAGGGAAAAATAAGGTTTTGCTACAATGTTATATAAAACCTGCAATATAAAAGACCACATGTAATTCATTCTACCTCTGGCGTGCCATAGGTGCAGAAACAATGTGCTATGGGGAGTTTGTGATACCTGTCCTGTAAGGTATGCTGAAAAAAGGACATTAGAAGTGAGCCCACAGTTTCTAAAAACAATTTGCTTACTGCTAAGAATGCACACTAGAAACCTTTTTCTGTATAATATGTATGAACATATGGGGGAATTTAAATGTTTTAAAGCCAAAGTTTGAGAAAAAAACAATTTCCCACTTCATAACATTACTACAAGATAAAACAATGTGCACTGTCTCAATTTTGTCATTTCTTCTATTTATTTATTTTTTGGAAATTCCCCTTATATGTGTCAGGAAAGGCAGGAGTTTCCTTCTAATCTATTGGTAAATTAATCTGGCAAGATATATAAAATATTTAATGTTAATTAAGGCAATGTGTTTCACTTATTTATAGGTTTGCAGACTTATCAAATCAAATCTTCATTATGGTCACAGACTAGCATATGAAGACGTACAGTAATTCACAATTAATCAAGGATAAGTTTAATTATTATTTTACAGTGTATTTGTCTTGTTGAGCTTTATATCGAACTGGATACCAGAATAATACACCAAGATCAGAGAGCACCATGAACCTCATGGCTTTCTTTTTCATTTTAGTTTTCTTATTATTAAAATTTACAAGATGCCCAACTCCCAGGGACTCTATCCCAATCACATTAAACCACCATCTGTTTCTATATATTTTATGGAACTGATGTTTCTCCGGCTTTGCTATTGCTACATTTCATCCTGATTTTCAACAGTTGTGAGTCAAGAGTTCACTTTTTCTTGCCTGGCAGTACAGAGTATTCATCAATACAACACTGAAAAAGTGTATGCTCTTGCTTTTTAAAACTTTGGCAAGTCTACCCAGTTTGGGGTTGGGCAGCCTTAAAACATGCTAGCTGAATTTTGTTTTGCCCTAATTAGATTCAACTTAATGGGATCCAGACCCAGATGCCGAAAAAGTAATGTCTTAATAATTTTTTGGAATGGAAACAAATATTTAGGCTGATTGGCGAGATCATCTATAAAATGTTGAATTCAGGAAAGCCAGGAAACTACAGACCCATCAGCTTGACCTTAATACCAGGGAAGATTCTGGAAAAGATAATCAAGCAATGAATCAGCAAACACTTAGAAGCAAACAAGGTAATAATCAAAAGCCAACATGGGTTTGTCAAAAACAGATCATGCCAGACTAATCTTAAAGCTTATATTCTTTGATGAAGTGACAAAATTAGTGGACCAGAGGAATGCTGTAGATATAATTTACTTGGACTTCAGTAAGGCATTTGACAAAGTAGACTATAATAACCTACTACTTGATAAAATAGAAAAATGTGGGTTAGACAGCATCACCACCAGATGGATTCGTAACTGACTGACCAACCACACTCAACATCTAGACCTCAATGGAACTGCATCTACATAGAGGGAGGTATGCAATGGGGTACCTCATATCTCTGTTTTAGGCCCAGTAGTCTTCAACATATTCATCAATGATTTGGACAAGGGGATAGATGGGGAACTCATAAAATTTATAGACGACACCAAGCTAGCGGGAATAGCCAACACTCCAGAAGACAGGCTTAAGATACAGAAGGATCTTGACAGATTTGAACATTGGGTTCTATCTAACAAAATGAAATTCAATGGTGAAAAAAGTAAGGTTCTACATTTAGGCAAGAAAAACAAAATGCACAGGTACAGTATAGGTGGTACCTTGCTCAATAGTGGTGACTGTGAAAGGGATCTTGGAGTCCTAGTGGACAACCATTTAAATATGAGCCAGCAGTGTGCAGCAACTGTCAAAAAAGCCAACACAGTTCTAGGCTACATAAACAGAGAGATAGAATCAAGATCACGTGAAGTGTTAATACCACTTTATAATGCCTTGGTAATAGCAGTGGACTTAGCAGTGGACTTATATACCGCTTCATAGGCCTTTCAGGCCTCTCTAAGCGGTTTACAGAGAGTCAGCATATTGCCCCCAACAATCTGGGTCCTCATTTTACCCACCTCGGAAGGATGGAAGGCTGAGTCAACCCTGAGCCGGTGAGATTTGAACCGCTGACCTGCTGATCTAGCAGTAGCCTGCAGTGCTGCATCTAACCACTGCGCCACCTTGGCTCTTTGGTAAGCCCACACTTGGAATACTGCATTCAGCTTTGGTCGCCACAATGTAGAAAAGATGTGGAGACTCTAGAAAGAGTGCAGAGAAGAGCAACAAAGATGACTCGCGGATAAAACATATAAACAATGGTTGCTGGAACTGGATATGTCTAGTCCTAGTCTTATGAAAAGAAGGACTAGGGGAGACATGATAGCAGTGTTCCAATATCTCTGGGGTTGCCACAAAGATGAGGAAGTCAAACTATTCTCCAAAGCACCTAAGGGTAGAACAAGAAGCAATGGGTGGAAACTAATCAAGGAAAGAAGCAACTTAGAACTAAGGAGAAATTTCCTGACAGTTAGAACAAGTAGTCAGTGAAACAACTTGCCTCCAGAAGTGGCAAATGCTCCAACACTGGAAGTTTTAAAGAAGAAACTAGATAACCATTTGTAGGAAGTGGTGTAGGGTTTCCTGCCTAAGCAGGGGATTGGACTAGAAGATCTCCAAGATCCATTTCAACTCTGTTATTCTATATTCTAATTGGGAAGAATGAATTTGGAAAATGACTAGATCAGTTTATCTGAAGGGCTTTAAACAAAAACGGAGGGGGGAGGGTGACCAAACTTTAGGACCTAATCCCACGCATAAACCGCAACATAACCTGTCAAACGAGAAGATGGGAAGGAAGGAAGGAAAAACTCAGATACAAAGCAGGAAATGTAAGAGGCATATCCAGGGTAAGCCACAAAGGGCTCAGATGCTTATACAGTATCACTGCAGCTGCCAAAAAGCCAATGCAATCCTAGGCTGCATTAACAAAGGGATAGAATCAAGATCATGTGAGGTGTGAGTATTGCTTTATAAGGTAAGAATACACTTGGAATTCTGCATTCAATTTTAGTCACCACAATATTAAAAAAAAGATGTTGGGACTCTGGAAATAGTGCAGAGAAGAGCAACAAAGATGAGTAGGAGACTGGAGGATAAAACATATGAAGAATGATTGCAGGAATTGGGTATTTCTAGTCTAGTGAAAAGAAGGACTAGGGGTGACATGATAGCAGTGTTCCAATATTTGAGCGGCTGCCACAAAGAAGAGAGAGTCAACCTAATTTTCAAAGCACCAGAACGCAGAACAAGAAACAATGGATGGAAAATAATTAAGGAAAGAAGCAACCTAGAACAAAGTCGAAATTTCATGACAGTGAGAACAATTACCCAATGGAACGGCTTGTCTTCAGAAATTGTGGATGCTCCATCACTGGAGGCATTTAAGAAGAGATTGGGCAGCCAATTGTCTGAAATGGTTTAGGGTTTGAGCAGGGAGTTGGACTAGAAGACCTCCAAGTTCCCTTTCAATTCTGTTATTCTGTTCTTTTCTTAATTACTATGTGCAAAATGGAATAAAAAACTGTCTTGATTAGTTCTATTCTTCCAACCTAACCTACAATTCTTTGATCAGTTAAAGAAAGAGTAGCATTTCTGTAGGAGATGACCAGGCTGAGCCTCAGGGAGGGGTCAAATGTGTAATCAGTCATGAGGCCCTGTGTGCCCACAAGAGATCTAAGCCCAGTCCAACTTGAATTCCTTTCTTAACTCCCACTCTTTCCCCTTGACTGCTAATAGTTCAGTCTCTTGTAGAGAGTTTAAGCTTGCAATAGATATTTATACTCATTTGAACTGCCCGAATCTCTTGATTTCTGTGGCGCCTAATAATTTCTGGTTGATTTTTCTGGCAATACTCCTACATAGCTACACATTCAACAATTGGTTAAATCTTTATGTACGTGAGTTGGATATTGCCATCCTTAGATAGGAAGATAAGTCACGTACAATCCTGTTGATGGTGATTCTTAGGATTGATTAGAAATTTTTGATCAGATTGATCAGAATTTTGTAGTCAAATATACCATTTGGATTTGCTAGCCTTACCCAAAATTACATCTTCAGAATTTTGTAATGTGTTTGGCAACTCAAAATTTAGTACATAAATGAAAATACAACCCAACCAAATATGTTAGCAAAAACTATGCATCAAAATGCTACCTCCTAAAGAAAAAAATTGTTATCCTAAATCCACCCTTTAAGAAAAGCACTAAAATGCCCACAATACATATTTTAGAAGTGTTTGTGAAAATGGTGACGGTTTAACTGCAAATATTTTCCCAGCGAACAGCTAACAGAACATGCAGTAGTTCAGATGAGAAATTTTGTGCACGGCTGACAAAATCATTTTCTGTATCAGAAATAACAGAAGTATCTTAAGTGAAAGCAGTAAATGAAGCATGCTGAATGACAGAAGTGTCCTCAGTGTGGGTTCCTTCTAACTGGTGGGATTTGGAAAAAAATGCTGGCTTTCAAAGTACTCTCCAGATTAGAGATCCAACTTGTGCAGAATAGTGTAAGAATCCTTGAAATATTAAAATTGGGATTTGGTTGCCCTTGTGAAATAATGGCCAAAGTACAGGTGAAAGTACATGGGGTTTTCATGAACTGTAAGCCATACTCATCACAATTATGACACATCACAGCTTGAACTATCATGCTTTGCATGCAATGAGTCTATCTCATATATTAGTTTCACCTTTTAAGTTGCATTACTGAAATAAATGAACTTTTGCATGCTATTCCAATTTTTTGAGTTTCACCTGAACATCAAAACTGCCAGCACCAACCTCACTGTTAGCAGGGAACACTGCAATGGGGTACAGGTATCTTTGGGTCCCTCTAGAGATGACACAACATATGGAGGATTGCAACAGGAATGTAAGAGTAGTAAATGGTAAGGAGCATGAAAGCAAGAAAAAGGAATGCTGTGTACCTATGATGCAACAGATTGAGTGTAGCTGGGCTAATTCTTGGAAACAAAATTGATGGGTAAATATAGGAGAGTGAAAAAGTATTCATTCTTGAAGGGTTAATATCTACAGCAAAAAGTATGAATTGGTATCATATTAATTATGTGTAGATGTGAGACTAGGAACAGTGTTATGATAGCTGAATGTGATATTCCAGTCTATGGTACCACTGGGAACCTAGAAGAGAAGAACAGTTGTACAAACTTCTGCATGCCAACTATTCTCCCATATAGAGAAAAGAACATAGCACTATTTGGCTAATTAAAGGTTCTTTTCCATGTGATTAGATGGAAAGAAAGGGGCTGTAATGGAATGGCAAATATTGCTGGAGGAAGGCTGCTGAATGAAATGATTTTTTAAATAAAAATACACTGTTACTTGACTGAAGCTGGGATTTGGCACAAACTGCTGGATCCGTGTTGGTCCTTGATCTGTAATAATAAACTAAACTCAAAGTCCTGGATAGTCCAGCATAGAAAAGTCAGTATTGCCTGAGCAGAATGAGCATTCTCCTGCAGCTGAGATAATAACCCATGGCTCCCTTTCTGCACACATGCAGAGAAGAACAAAAGAAACACGTGTATGCCCAATTTCATAGGCTTGCAGAATGATAATGCTTACCCTGCTAATCATGGTAATAAAAGAGTGATCAATACGTTTGGTGCATTTGAAATATTATTCTAAATAATTTACATGGCCTGCCTAACAACTCTTGTATTTTCTCATTCTGATTCTCAATTAGTGTTTGCATTTATTAAATTTCCCCTCCTCCTATTGTAGAGAGAAAAGTGAGCAAATGGGATTATTTCTGGCAGTCTATAAAAACCAGAACCAGAATTTTCTTCACTATAAGGGGGTAATCAAAAAAAAGAATTCTGCTAGAAATTAACAGCTGCCAGATTGGATTTAAATATTCATTTATGGCATACCTCTGCCACGGCCACTAATGCTCCTATCACACACATAAAATTTAATGTAATTCAAGAGATTTTTTTATTGAAAGGATCAAATAATATCCAATTGCATCTCATATGTTTGTACCCTACTATCAAACATTCATATATGTTAATTTATATCCTAACATCTTCATATAGAAATACTATAAAATGGTTCTAAATTTAACTGTAAATTTAATTTTAAAAAATTTTTCTTCATTTTTTTAAGGTTTGTAATTTGAATATTAATATTCAAATATTATTAAGGTTTGTAATTTGAATATTCCAGAATCTTCCCAATTCCATTCATGCAATTCTGTATCATGGACTTCAATATTTTAATATTCAAATTACAAACCTTAAAAAAATGAAGAAAAATTTTTTAAAATTAAATTTAGTTAAATTTAGAACATATATATATATATATATATATATATATATATATATATATATATATATATATATATATATATATATATATATATATATATATACATACATACATACATACATACATACATACATACATACATATATATATATATATATATATATATATATATATATATATACAAATAAATGCAACACAAATGTAACAAGGCAACATAAAAAAATGGCTTTCTGCCTGGATGGCCCCCAGAGTGAGCCGATAGACAGAAAAGGGAAGCAGTATGCTCCCTCCCATATTTGGGCATACCAGGGGCACAATACATACATACATACATATGTATATGTATATATGTATGTATGTATGTATGTATGTATGTATGTATATATATACATACATACATACACACACATATACACACACATATACACACATACACACACACACACACACACACACACACACATATATATATTCTGAAGATTATATTCTGAAGATATTCTGAAGATTACAAATGTTTAAGATATATTCTGAAGATTACAAATGTTTAAGAAAAGTCATTTTTAAGGATTCTTGAAGAAGTGCTAAAGCTAACAACAGGAGACAATCCTGTTTCATTACATAATTTGAAGCATACTATGTATTGACAGTTGGAGTTCATACATTTGGCTGAGTTAATTGCCAGCCTGAGAAATAGTCATCCATTGATTGTTGCTATAGATCTTTTGCTGTAATGTTAGGAAAGAAATGGCAGGTAAAATGCGAAGCATGAGATAACTCTTATAGATAAGTGTTTTATGATCTGAAACCTTCATGGCCATAAAATAAATGAGGAAAAGGATCTACAGCCCAATGTACAATCCAAATGGGAATAAGATCAATAATTTGCTTTAACGCTAACATTTCAAATTATTTGAATCACTGACAGGACAGTGGGCCTAAACAAGCACACTGAAAGGCTTTAATGTTTATTTTGCATTGGAGTCTTCCTTGATACTCGATTGTGTTTGTTCATTCATTCTGATGAACTTCTGATATATTAATTTATATAGAAATGTATTATTCAAAGATTCTTTGTACCTTTACTTGTAAATACGTTTTCTAAATAAAGAAATGAAACTATGGATTACAAACAGTAGCTGAAAACACTGAGACATCTAATCCAGATTTTGAGCTCTGCCCACATCTAATCCAGATTTTGAGCTCTGCCCTACCATAATTTATTCCATTTGCAAGACATTTCCAAAATACTTTAAACCCCTTAGTTTCTCCATTTTGTTTTTGCCATCCTAGAATCTCAAACGTATTTTGTATAGCTCCTACTGTATATTCGGTTCCCAGGAAGCATCTTTACTTACCTGAATTAGCCAGTCGCTGATCCTTGAGTAGGCTACTAACTGATTTAAAACAATAGATGCAACTGATGACTGATGTTGCCTGAGATAAATAATAAATCCAATTATGAAAAACCCCAATAGCAGCAGTAAAGTTCGCCAAACTTCTGGAACAAATGCCTGGAGAAACAGCCAGGTCTTCAGAACCTTGCGAAAGTTGAACAGGGTTTTCAGATCACACTATCATAGACAAGTCACAACTCCTGGTCCAGCAAGATGAAATTGTTTAATAGAAGGGCCCAGAGCACGTCCTGTCTGCTACATCTAGTAGGGGGAGCAGAACAATGAAGAAAGGCAGTCTAACAAACTAACCCTATGCCATAGAGGCCTTTATAGGCAAGAAAGGTATCTTGAATCGTATCTGGAAGTTTATCAGGAGGCAATGCAGCTCATGGAGCAGACTTATATCAGCTACCACCAGAAACACCGAAAACTGTCAATACCGTCACATTCAGGACAGTTGTGAGTTCCAAATGCTGTGTTATGTGTTATATAGATTACAGTAATCCACATAAGAATTGACTAAGAATTGATTAACTGCGAAGAAGACCTCTCAGTCCAAGAAGGGATGCAATTGGTGCACAAGAAGAACTTGTGCAAACTATTAGACTTACAAGGTAGACCACATCAATTAACTGTTGCTGCATAGGTTTACAACTTTTTTTTTAGTAAAATGGCTATAATAACAGAATCTTGCAGATTTAAATCTACTTTCCCTCCTCCTTTTATTTTCGTGTGAATTAGGAGAGTTCCTGTGTTAGATGTTTTTGAAAGTAACTTTGTATGGGCTTAATCTATGTTGATCTATTTGTTGCCTTGATAACAGACTTTCCCTCTCTCTATCAAGGTCATCCTTTATATTCCCAACATGAAGGCCCGCTAGCCATGTTTGCCACTTATATTATACTTACAGTAGTAAGATATCTAGTTGCCTTCCCCGAAAGAGCATACTGTATAATAGAAATAAAGCTTACAGCTATGCTACAACTCACTTATCTTTTTATGTATTCAACAGATTTCTTCCTGGAGTCAAAACTGTGGGGCTTCTAAAATTATAAAGCTGCAGGATGGGAACAATCTCCTAGACCCACTGTAATTTCTCAAGATTCCTAGATTTTGAAGGCATCCAAGATACAGTTCAAATTATTTACTATGGAATGATAGTCTAAGTTTGTACAGTCTGATGCACAAAATGAAACATATTAAAACTTATGTTTAAAAAACCTACCAATATTATGCTCCTTGCAAATACTGTTTTGCTGCCAAATCAGTATGCAAAATGTGAATAGAAAAAACAACCATATTCTTCACGAGAAGACTACAAACAGATTACACTGGGAGTTCTCACCATGGGTGTTCCCAGAGTAAAATATGTCTGGTTCTGTGCTGAACTTTTGATTCTGTAACCTATTTCTGAGAAAAATATGGGTGTGGAAAAGAGCTAGAGAATGATACACTGCACAGTTTACATTATACAGGATTAAAATAGTTTGGCTTTATATAATATCCAATTCTTTACTTTTGTTTAAACACAACCTTTCAGGAATCTTAGCAAATTATCAACAGGCTCTTTTCAATTAAAATCCTATAAATGTTCTTTACCTAATGTTCCATGGGGACTAAACAGCAACTACTTAAACAATAAAAATGAGAATTTTCCAGATATGTCAAATTTCTAATGAATCATGTGACTATTGCTGATTATTGCTGAACCAGCCAGATCAGTCTTTTGGCAGAGGAAAAGCTGTGGGCCACATGCACTGAACTTAAAAGGAAATTAAACTTTAGCAGTTAAATCAAGCTTTTATCATTGCAGAACAAAATTTGGCAGTGCTACATTTCTATAGTTAAGAATAAATTAGAAATGAGGGGAATCTATGTCTGCAGCTGCATGCTATTTTGCTTTTCTTATTTTACTATTTTCTGGAGCTAAAATGCATATTCTTAAATGTACTAAGACCAAAAAAAATACGGGAATTATAATCAATATACTAAACTGAAATGAAATTCCATCTTGAACTAATTTAATGTTAAACATCCAAAATACTCACATTTGCTTTAAACGCCAAAAATTCTCTCTAAATGATAGTCCAAGATGTAATTTGTGAACAAAAGGAATTTATTTTTTTATGATGCTAGGTCCAAGACATTAACAGAACCGTATAACAGAGTTTGAAGGGATCTTGGAGGTCTTCTAGTCCAACCTCCTGCTCAAGTAGTGGACTCTCTACCATTCTAGACAAATGACTCTCTTCTTAAAAACCTCCAGTGATGGAGTACCCACAGCTGATTCATTGTTCTCACTGTCGGGAAATTTCTCCTTCGTTCTAGGTTGGATCTCTTTTGATAAGCTTCCACCCATTACTTCTTGTCCTGCCCTCAGGTACTTTGAAGATGGAATGGGACAATTGCCACGGCCAACTCATATGATTAAGTCGCCATGGCCAATTTGTGACAGCCAACTCACCATGGCCAACTCGCCATGGGACAATTCACCATGGGGCAAGAGTTACATTAATATTGAAGAAATAGTAGAATAGAATCATTGAAGAAAAAATGCGAAAGGAGGGGCAAAATTGACTGACTGACTGATTAACTGAAAGACATTGATTACTGACTGTCTTATCCTTGTATGACTTGGACTGTTTGATGGACTCTGATACTTCTATTTCCATGAAAGTAAAAGCCTATTTAAACTGCAGTGTCTCTGCCGGTTTGTGTGTTCTCCAACAAAACTCTCACAACACTTTGCTGAACGTACTCGCTCTCCCAAGGGGAGCTTACCTAACAAAAATGATGTCAATGACAAAAATCAAAATATTGTTTAACTATTTTAAATAATTAAATTGAACTGTTGAATTTTCACCTAGTCCATTGAGATTGTCCCTTCTATAGCATATTTAAATGAATAATAATAATAAACAAAAACTTTAGCTTTCCCCACATAGTTCTGTTATTTTTATTCTGCTATTTGTCTTTTAATGGTAGTGTTATACTTTTTTACCTTTATGTCTCTTCTGTATTTTTATTACTGCACTACTTGTTATTTTAATAAAATTGTTTCCACAACATTTGCTATGTCCTCATTGGGGTGACATTACCTGCTGTGACCCACCTTGATGGAAATGTCTCTATAAATAAAAATGTAAAATAAATAAATAAATAAATTTATCATTGTGTAAAAACAGCATGCTAGCAGCTGCTCAATAGCTATTTTAATTATTTAATTATTTTATTAAACTTCTACCCTATTTTTCCTTTAGTAGATCTGAGCAACTGGTATATACCTGTGTCTCTGAATAATTTCTAAGGCCAGGCTGGATTAAACTGTAGCTGCTGAACACTTCTATGGCTTTATATGGGGCTTCTCTGTGGTGGTACCAGGCCTGTGGGAAGCTTCCCCGCCCACTAGGATTCCAGAAGGTTCAGGTCATGTCTCAGGCTTTATGGCCAGGAGGATGGGTGGGTGTTTCTGTTTGCTTTCCTTGACAATTTTGGTGAAGAGTTGATTATCTTTACTTGACATCTTTTATTTATTTATTTTTAACTGAGATTTTTGCTTTCATGTTTAGTTAGCTGCCCGGTGTTAAGATATACATTTGCAAGATAAATACCTAAGTAAATTTGTAGGTCACACCAGAGAAGAACGGATGGCATTTACTAACTGGTAAAAAAGAAGAATCACTGCACTATTTTAAGCATAGTGTACAGGAATGAAATTATGCACGAATCAATAATTCCTTAAGTCCATATGGTAATTCTACCCTACATTAGACAATTTGAACAGATTTTACTACTGGCTTAGAGGAACAAATGGTATTTTCAAATAGCTGGCTTTCAATTAATTTGGGTATATTCTAGGCATCAGAAAATTATAAAGATATTCTGTCACTGCTGATGGATTCATAAGCTGTTCCAAGAACCAACAACATATTCATCTCTTTAGCAACCACAGTGCCATATGTTTTGGGAAAGTTTAATCAGAATTCTTATCAGAAGTCAGGGTTTTCCCCCCCAGAATGAATAATTAGATGTTTAAACATTTCTAGTGTGATTTGCTTCATCAGATTAAGCTCCTGGAACAGGATCATTTTGTTCAAGTTAATAGTTACACCTGACATGAAAACAATAGCTAAATTATTTATCAAATAAACTGTCAGAGGAAAAAATAGATCAATATCAAATCATAATAGATTGGTAATTAACAGAAATATTACTGTTAAAGAGGAAATTGTATTCTGTGATTTTTAACACATAATACACTGCTGCAGATTGGTTTATGGTAATAAACCAAAGAAATGTAAAATCCTTTTTATAAAAAAGTTATAAAAACAACACAGGTGTTTTGCCCTCTGTGCTGAACATTATAATATTAAATTATCCACATCCACAGCTATCCTATTGCTTCAACTTGAAATTGTTTTAACTTCTAAAGACGAAACTTGGAAATTGAAGGCTTCAGAAACAAATGGTTTTTATTCCAAAAATCTGAAGTTGACAATGGACGGAAGCAAATTTACTACAGTGATTTGACTTCCTCACATGTTTCCAGCAACTTTCCAATCAGTCATTAATAACTACCGGTATGTGAAAGTGTATACTAAAACAGTATTTCTTTTTTAAAAAAAAAAACCCAGAAGTTTCAAAATTGTTTTTATAGATTGGAACACAAAGCTGAACTCTCCAAGATGAACTTCAACCTAATAATATATAGCATTTACAAAATACAGACAAAGATGTTTAGTGTATAATAAAGATCTAAGCATTTGGTGGATTGTCTACAGATCATAAGCCAGCAGGAATTACTAAAGGAGTTACTAAAACCCCCAATGTAGTCTTAAGTCACACTAACCATTATGTGCAGCCACAGAGTTTCTTTTGGCACCTTTAAGCCTGAATTCAAAGCATCCAAAAAAAGAGATGAAGTCACACTACCAGCTAATGGAGAATGGAACAACAAGGCAGGGCTCAGGTTTTGAATTTAGATGACATGTAGAGGTGGTCCTTACAACTATTCATTTAGAGACTGTTCAAAGTTACAAAAGCACTGAAAAAAGTGACATGATAATTTTCACACTTACAACCATTGCAGCATCCCCATGGTCACATGATCAAAATTAAGATGCTTGGCAATTGGCAAGTGATTAGGATGGTTGCAGTGTCCCAAGGTCATGTGATCACTTTTGTGACCTTCTAACAAGCAAAGTCAATGGGAAAGCCAGGTTCACTTAACAGCTGTGGTACTAAGTTAGCAGTGATTCACTTAACAACTGTGGCAAGAAAGATTATATAATAGGGCAAAACTGAATTGTGGCCATATGGCAAGGACTACCTATAGTCCAGTTATATCATTTAGGGCAATCAATGAGACCTGAACTTTGGAATAAATTCTGAAAGTGCAGGGAAAATAAAAATTTGTATTAGTTTAATCATTATAAATTAAAATATATAATTATGCTGGACTAAAAACTGTGCAATGTAACTAAAGAAGAAAGTCCACCCACTGAGCAAAACATTAACTGAATTGGTTTCATTTGTTGTTTAGGATTTTTTTTAGTGAAAATCCATCCTTTAACTTGATCATTAAAAGATAAGAGCTCTATAAAATATATGGCTATTTACTTATCTGGAACTCACTATTTTTTTTTGGGGGGGGGAAAGAATCCTAGACTTTAAAGTGGTCATTTGTATTTTTTTAAATGGCCCCAAAAATAGAAGAAGAGTGAACAAAAGATCCATCCAAAACAAAACAAAACAAAAATGCTCCAGTCCACGTAGCATTTGGTTTCCAAAACATGGAAATCTGAGTAGATTAATAGCTACCACTTTGGTGGGAAAGTAACAGCCTTCTGTATGCCTTCTGCATATAGCTATGGTGGCCACATGACCATGAAAATGTATTTGGACCACGCTGGCTCCCTCGGCCAAGAATCAGAGGTGAGCACCACATCTTGGAGTCAGACACAACCGGACAGGGAAATATCTTTAGCAACAAAACTTACGACTAATAAGAAGGAATGCTTTTACACACTTAGATTTTTACTCCAATACTTCTAAACAGTGATTAATCATGAAGTTCTGCAAGTAGCTTTTAATAGACAGCATTCATCACCTATGCAGGAGAGTGATTAGTTACAACATGTGTAAACTCTATATGGAAACAAAATACAGTACTGTGTTTGTGAAGGATTGACTGAGCTTAGCATGTTTAGATCAGGTTGGTACTAACGTTCATTAACATGTTACTGCACTGACACGGAAAGGCTGTTCTGAAAGTGAACCCCATATGCCTACATCTCTAGAGAATCAATCACATATTCAACATCATATTTAACCCTGTCCTGTCCTGTCTTACCGATGTGTACAAGTGCAATTTTCTGAAAGAACCATAGATATTTATAGTGCTATTAAAACAGCCTCAAACATTCACATATCAATGTTTTAATATGCCTCTGACTCTAAGCCCCTAAGGCTACATGTCATTTAACATCTTCAGTCTAATTAATCCATTTTGGCTGAACTTAGATATATGGTAAAAGACTATTTGATACTTATTTTGTATACCTGTGCTATCAAAATTGCAGTACTTAAAAGAAGCATATCAATCAAAGAGGTACAACAGATGGAGAAGATAGTGAATTTCTTAATATGTAAGATACTCACTCAACCAGTCAGCAGCTCCAAAGCTACATTAAAAAATGTATAAACAGTAAATTAATCAGGGTGAAAATTATTTATATATATATATATATATATATATATATATATATATATATATATATATATATATATATATATATATATATATATATATATATATATATATATATATATATATATATATATATATCCTTTGCAAACCTTTGATGCAGTCTCCAGAGTTCCTTCAAAAATTGACATCAAAATGCAATGATGATTGTGATAAAAAAGAAATTTTATTACGTATCTAGTAAGAAAATTAATTCAATTAATTCTTTTAAGGCTGAGCATAATGTATCTACTCATCCATGTTGCAAAGTGGTCATTTACCTTTTCATTTTTCCTTTCTTCTGTTTTGCAAGCTGTGTTAGTTGGGCTACAAGTCACCAAGCTACTGATGGGCCCATTTCCAGCTTCTCCGTTCAGATTGACTGCAGTGACATTGGGAGGAGTAATTGCTGCAGCTGCTGAAGTGAGAGGAATAATAGGCCTGGCACACTGTGCTCCAGGGATGACATGCACAGGAGAGTGGTGGATATGTTGTGGAGAAACCACCGAGTGTGATCTGATCACAGTTGCTGGGAGGCGAGATGGAGAATTCTGACTTCTCAGTGGTGAGACTGTGGCTGTGGGCCGATCCTGGGCCTGCACAGAATTGTGCACAACTAAAAAGAAAAAGGGTGTAAGGAAACAGGAGAGGGAAAAAGTAATTTCAGAAACACTGTCAAAATAGAAATGGAAATATCATAGGAGATTTTGAACTCCTCCTTTCAAACTACTAAATTCAGACGGAACTCTTTGATTATAGCTCATCTACAATACAGAAACAGTAACATCTCAACAGAAGCTGTGCAAAATCTTACAATTTTCATCTTATATCTTGATTAGCCATATGCAAAACTGCATGCAATTCAGAAATAAATGTAGGACAAGCAAATATGCTCAGGTTGAACTAGATTTTCATATAATACTTTTAAAATAAAAGCAATATGGAATATTTTAAAAGAAAACCACAACACTTCTTACTTACCAGTACATATGAATTCAGGAAACTGTCTTATTTACTCCCCTACTGTAACTACTGTATCTATTCTGACGGATGAAGTAATCCAGAATACTTCAACAACTAGAATTATTTGTGGGGAAAGTCAATTAGATTCGTTTTGACTTGGAATTCTGAGTTGGAGAAGATTATAAAGATGTTACACCAGCAATTATTTGTTCTACTATTTTGAATTGTTTTTAGCTGTCTAAGTCAGGGGTGGGCTTCAAACATTTTAGCAAGGGGTTCTCTGCCCGGCTGCTGAGTGGGTGTGGCCATGGTGGGCGTGGCCTAGTTGGCCTCCTGCACCATGGCGGGGGGATGGTTTTGCCCACCCTGGGCTCCGGAGGTTTTTCTCGAGACTCCAGGATGGCGAAAACGTCCCCCATGCTCCGGACGCCCTTCCAGTAGGCCTATTTTTCACCTTCCCTGAGCCTCCACGTATGGCCTGTACTAAAAACAGGCCACATGGGGACTCCTGGGAAAGGAGGGGTGGGCGGGATGAGCCAGGATTGGGATTTTGGGGTTCTCTGAACTGCACAGAATCTTAGCTAGAGGTTCTCCAAAACCCCTACAAACCCCCAGCAACCCACCCCTGGTCTAAATTTTAAGGATGTGGACAAGATATACGGAAAGATGAGTTATTTTGGGCTCCTTGGGGAAGCTGAATCTTGGGAGTATCATTTTACAGTGGTTCTGAATCTTCTTGTCAGGCTGGTCCAGAAGATAATATTGGAAAGCTGTGATGTGACACCTAGATTATGGATTTACCCAATTCCATAGGATCGTTTAATTTTATCTCCAATGCTATTCATGTACAGAATAAGGAAGATGACCTTGATGGAGACAGGTAATATCCACCTCCAGGAATGAGTTCAAAACAAGCACAAAGTGTGTGGTTAATGGCTCAGACATCTCCTTAATCCACATGGGTATAAGAAGGGGGAGAGGTTCAGCACAATCAGACTTTCAGGATTCTGTTGTTATAGCCCAGTGATGGCAAACCTATGGCATGTGTGCCAGAGGTGGCACGCAGAGCCCTCTCTGTGGGCCCGTGAGCTGTCGCCCAGCTCAGTTCCACCATGCATACGTGCTCGCCTCCTACCGGCCAGTTGATTTTCAGGTCTTTGCTGCGCATGCCCGAGGGATGCAGCATGCCCCCCGCACCCTGTTTTTGCTCCCAGGAGGCTTTAGGGAGGCCTGCTAGGCTCAAAATGGGGTGTGGGAGGGGTGTGTGGCATGCTCCCATGGCCCGTTTTTGGTCACAGGAGGCTTTAGGGAGGCCTGCTAGCCCCAAAATGGGGTGCGGGGGGAGGTGTCGCACGTGCATGGGGAAGTGGTAGTGCAGAGGGGAGCACATGCATGTGGGGGGGGGAAGGGGAGGCCGGGGGTGTCACATGTGCATGGGCGTGGGGTGTTGTCACATGTGCATTGCATTATGAGTGTGGGCATGCATGCGCGCTTTCGGCACACAAGGACAAAAACGTTAGCCATCACTGTTATAGCCTCTCTCAAGAAAAGTAATCTTAACCTCATAAAATTGATTTTTGGTCTGATTTACCTGGTAGGGATAACAGTTCAATATTTACACCAAGGTACTGGGAGAGGTTATCTGGAATTTTGGAATGGGTTGTCATCAATATGCATTCAATTCCTAGATAGCAGTCAGTATATATTATGTAAATTTGATAATGAAAGATGGATTAAAAACAAGACAAGATGCTATTGGGAAACAGGAAACTGATCTCAGGGATTAAGCGTCAGATTGTTTCGGAAAGAGTTGCATTGTCCTTGAAAGAACAGATTTGCAGCCTGAGAACATTCCATGAATCTCAGTTACCATTAATAATATCTTTGATGTGGAATGGACATGTCTATCCTTGAGCCAGATGAATTTGGCAGGGATTATTATCTTGGATACCTTGAGTACTGCAACATGCTCTACATGGGGTTCCTCTTAGTAAGTGTCTGGAAGTTGCAGTTTGAGAAAAAGATAGCAAGCTAAATGCTAATCGGAATCATATGATGTTGCTGTAACATTTACACTAGATGTACAATACAATAAACATAATACAATAAATAGCTGTTTCTCCCCCCTTTCTTTAATGTTTAGCAGAACCTACATGCAGTATATAGCCATTTAAAAATAAGACTTTTGTAATGAGTTAATCTTCTTGAAAATGTGGGATAATGAGCCACTTATTCTGTGATTTGAAACAGTCACCTAAAAACCAAAGTCTATTCTATTTTACTTCTGATCAGAGGCTGCTTTTTCTTAATATGTTTAGGACAAATCAGTATTGTATGTTAGGAAAGCAATCTGGTGATCATCAGAAAGTATTTCTAAAATGATTCTGAAAAGCTGCTGGAATATATAATTATAATAAAAAAACTCAAAAGAACAGCAGTGTAAAAACTGATTTTATATGCATGCAGAACATTCTTTGAACAAAGAATGCCATGTGGGAAAAAAGCCCATTACATAATGTATAAACTCTATTTTTTAAAAAAGGAAATTGTATTTCAAGGCTCGCCTGGATGTATCCCTTGTTTTGTGCATTGCACAATAAACATCTTCCATATTTTAAATCTAATAAACTGTTTTAAAACATTAAAGCAATACATGACTTGTTAAGAAGACTTATCAAGTTTACTTCTTAACATACAGGATGCTTCATGCTTCCCAAATGAATTAGTGTGTAAGTACTGTAGTGGGACTGCCATTGTGAGTACAGGTAGTCCTCAACTTATGACCACAATTAGCCCAAGATTTCTTTTGCTAAGTGAGACAAAAAGTGAATTTTGCCCCATTTAACGAACTTTCTTGCCACAGTTGTTAAGTGAATCACTGCAGTAGTTAAATTAGTAACATTGTAATTGAATCTGGTGGCCCCATTGACTTTGCTTGTCAGAAAGTCGCAAAGGGGATCACATCACTCCTGCAATGGTCATAAATATTAGTCAGTTGCCAAGATGACTTTTTTGAATTTTGATCATGTAAGCATGGGGATGCTGTAATGGTCATAAGTATAAAAAATGGCCATAAGTCACTTGTTTCAGTGCCCATTGTAACTTCAAATGGTCACTAAGTGAACTGTTGTAAGTCGAGGACTACCTGTATAGGATAGCCAGAAAAGCAAAATGTGGTCCTTGCAAGCAATAAATACAACCTTAAACAATGTAGGCCAAAAACCAAACAAAAACTCTAATTCCTATCCCTGATTCAGTTTTGAACAGAGCCAGGACTTTGCGGAGGCGCCCTAGACAGACAGAAGATTCCGAGACTCTTTTTCTCTGACGCGAGATTCAGAGGACAGGATGTCTGCAGATTATACCTACCCATTTGCACAGCGCTGCGAGGCTGAATCACTGGGTGCTGAGAAGAATATCTCAAACAGTTATTCATCTGTGGGGAGCCTCCTGGCAGCTGGGTCTGAGAGGGAGGGGTTGTGATTGGAACGGCAGGTCTGGTAACAGGAGCAGAGCTTGTAAGAGCCGGGGCAGCATCTCGAGGGGAGCCTTTGGCTGTTGGAGAGCCTCCTGTTAAATTCCTGGGCTGGTTAGTTGATGCAGGAACCCTGGATAAAAAGGAAGTCCAAGAGAAGAGTTCTGTGCAAGAAGTCAAAGGCAACATATTGGAATCAATGTTTCCTCATCATGTGGTCACAGGTAGTTCTCCAGGTACAACAGTTTGCTTAATGACCATTCAAAGTTACAACAGCACTGGAAAAATGGACTTTCAACCATTTTTCACACTCATGACCATTGCAGCATCGTCCTGGTCATGTCGTTGGTGACATTCAGACGCTTGTCAACTAACTTACACTTATGGTTGCAGTGTCCCGGGGTCATGGGATCCCCTTTTGCAACCTTCTGACAAGGAAAGTCAATGGGGGGAGTCAGATTCACTTAATAGCCATGCTATTAATTTAACAACTGCAGTGATTCACTTAACAAAGGTGGCAAAAAAAGTAGAAAAATGGGGCAAAACTCGAATAGATTTGAATAATAATTATTATTTTTGCCACAAACTGGCCAAAACATTGTGAAGCATCAAAACCTGTTGTCAAGAGAGGGAGACAGGGAGACCATTTACAATGTCTGTAAAAGACCCATAGCTGTTGTAAATGTTCAACAACCAGTTATAAGTTGAGGACTACCTGTGGAACAGCACATTCTGTCTCATGAGAAAGTGATATGTATTACACAAAATATGCAACCTTAGTTCTTATTATAGAGAGAAAAGCTGAACAGAAATCCTTACTTCTGGAATTGAGAAGAAATATAGGAAACTAGTACTTGCATAAAAAAATTCTATTTGACCTCTTTTAAAGAAAGTATGAACTATGCCAAAAGTAGGAAGCAGAAAAAAATGGGCATTTCGGCTGATATTTTTGTGGTTTATTTCTACCTGTCAGCCTCTGCTTTGCTTATGCTTCGGCTGCCATTGAAACGGGGAGGGGGGGCATGGTATTTTGGAGGGGAATCATTGCTGTGCTGGAGGAAGTTTCTAGACGCTGAACTGACCACCTTACTGCGCATGTGGAGGAGGGGTGTTTCCTGCCAAGGCCAACGGTCCAGCATTCCATCCTGGTGATGCCTTTCGAAATTATCTCACACCTGACATTGGGGGGGAAATATGATTGGACTGTGCACGGGGATGCCAAGGGGAGAGGAATGAATTATACATTATATTATTAGCTTTCGCGCCTAATTAACCAGACTCAGCTTAGCTTTGCAACTGTTCATTTATAATTAGTAAAAGTACACTTGATTTCAATACAAATGGAGTCCAGTGGTTTTCTTTCCCGATTACTGAATGAAGTGATGCTGACACTACCACATGCAGCAGTTTAGATGTATAGCCTTCCCCTGCCTAGCTATGAGCAACCACTGTACAGTAGAACCTCTGGTCACAAACACTTCTGGACCACGATTAAATCAGGTTTCGACCAAAAAAATTATTTTTTTCTCACGGCTGATTTCCCCCCCTTTTTTTTGTAAGAGCCAAATTTCCAAAATTATGTTCAGGTGACGACAAAATTGGGTTGCTACCAGAGTTATGGAATGAATAATGGTCGTGACCAGAGGTTCTATTGTATCTAGACAATAGTCTGAGATCACAGACGAGATGAACATGTACTTCGCTGTAGTGGTACAAATGTGAGATCAGGCACAATCCTTCAGCATCACAAACTGTTCTTATAACCCATTTGTGAGGTTATTATGATAAAAAAACATTATGGAATTGAAAATAATATATTAAAATTAAAACATCTGAGGTGCAAACTCAGGAAAGACACTTTTTGGGGGATTCAGTTCCTTCCTTTGGGAGGTGGTGATGATATCCGATTGCTAACCCCCCCCCACTGTTTCTCACCTGGAAACTGGAGTGACATAATTGCCTGGAAAGACGCCACACATGCCATTTCTCAAGGACGTCCCTTTGAACCAGCCATCCTGACACTTCTCGATAACACGATACATTTCGCCCTTACGTAGTTCTAGTTCATCTGTCTTCTGAGGTTTGTAGGCATATAATGCCAAATAACTGTCAAAAATGATAAATATATAAACAGTCAGAGGGTAAAGCTGAAGACGCGCATAGCAAGTAAACCATATTTTGTTTTAAAATAAAATACCTGTTATTGTTACATTTATTTATTCAATTGAAATTATTAACCAGCAAAAGAATATGGGAACGTAGAAGGAAAAATTCATCCAGACAGCTACAAGATAATTAAACACATTGACAGCACTAGAATATTAATTGGAAATTCATCTACAAATTTCAAAAATAGGATGCCCATAACAAAATTTAGCTGGATACTGAGTATCAAAATGAAAAGACGCAACACTCAAGTAATTCTACGTAATGTATTTTTAAGATATTTTGCACTTTAAAAATAGGTAGCTGAATTAAAGGAAACATGAAAGTAGTATTTCTAAAATTACCAGAAATCATTTTAAAAGACTATAGTTTTCAAATTTCCCCATTGTTATACATATCAGAGGGACAGTCGTTGAGAATCAGAGTGGGTGGTTTAATGGGATATGCTCCTTCAGGGAAATTGGGACTTGGAGCTGAGGGAAACCCTGAAGGAAAGGGACTTAAAAATCTGGGCACAGATAGGCTGATGGGTTACACTGTGCGTGGATATCTCTGGCCATAGAGAAGAGCAGGGATGACATGTAACAGCTTTGCCTTCTTTGTCCCATAAAATCACTTGCCAGGATTCTTCCAGATTTTTATTTTAGCCAAAACTCAGAAAAACCAATCTTTCAGCAAAATTCCAGAACAATCAAAATTCTGCCAATTCAAAATAGTTTGGCAGGAGCTCTGGGACACGAAAGTTTGCTTCAAGTTCAAAACAAATATACTGCATATTCTATTGTGTGCATACCCCTAATAAGGTACACTATATATAAAACTATACTGGCTTTGCTAAATTACATGTGATTTTTGGGGGGTAATTACTGGAAGGTGTAAAACTGGAATTTTCCACATAGCAGCTCAAAAATTACTGGAAGGTGTAAAACTGGAATCTTCAACATAGCAGCTAAAAAAACAAACCCTAAAATTCAAATTCAGTTTGAATACAGACTGTAACCAATACACACAAGGCCCTAATTCTTCTGCCTTCTAGAAAATACAAGTTGAAAAATAAATGTTGCTTGCTTTTTTTATTTTATCCCTGTGTGCAGTAAGCACTCTCACTGCAAGCAGAAAATAAACAGCAATAATTATTAGACTGCTCATATCTTTTAACAATTCCTCGAGGCATTCTTTGCCTTGATTTATCAAATGCTTCCAGTAGGCAGCATCCTGATCAAATAATTAATGTATATTTTTCACAAGAGGCTTGAGGAATTATTGTCACATTATGTTTTGGCAGTGTATGTGTGGTGAACTATGTTAATTAGCACGAGTGCGTTCTCTGGTTTTAGTACAATCAGTACTAGACACTTGGAACAAAATATAAAACCCTCAGCTATCTTTGACTACCCAGTGACATTAGAAAACAATATTGAACTTGGGGCTTTTTGTGATGCTGGCTGTCTGGATATTATGAGTTAAGTTTCAGACTACACTATTCAGCACTAATAGTTGCCAGGTAGAATTGTATTCCAGCTTTAATTTTAGGCTACAGGGGCTCAACTGTGACTGATTTTAAAACATCAAATTCTCGGTACTATGATTGATGTCATCTTTGTAGGCCTGTTATGAGTTTGTGGTACACCTTTGAAGTGAAGTCTGGTTTTCTAGCGCTTAAGAGCACGGAAGTGCTTATTTCCCTTTTCCTTACACATATTAAAAAAATCCACGATTTGTCAAGTGGAATACTGTAGACAATTACAGAAAAACCATACAGTGAGTTCATTAAAAATACATAATTAAGTACTTATGGTAGGTGTGATGTCTATAGGTAGTGCTTATTTAGTGACTGTCTCGTTTAGTGAGTATTTGTGCTTATAATGATGAAAAAGTAAGCCAAAGTGACCAATTCTTTGTATGTCTGCAAAGAAAGCTGAAATTATATCACAAGCTGTTACAATATCATTTTGTGACTGCTTTGCTTAACGACCTGATTGCTGGTTATTAACCATATTAAATAAACTTAGTGTAGTTGTTAAAAAAAATATACATTCTCTTTCTCTCTTTAAATGCAGCAAAGACACCTTAAATGTCTTAGATGGAAATTCAAATGCTGAGATTATATAATGGATAAGATTATTATAAAGTTAGAAGAGAACCGCAGCCATAAACAAAGAAACGAATTCAGGTAATGGAGAAATGGGTGAAGGACACTCACCATCTCCAAAATTAATCAGAATGTTTTTTCAGATAGCAATAGCAATAGCAGTAGACTTATATACCGCTTCATAGGCCTTTTCAGGCCTCTCTAAGCGGTTTACAGAGAGTCAGCATATTGCCCCCAACAATCTGGGTCCTCATTTTACCCACCTCGGAAGGATGGAAGGCTGAGTCAACCCTGAGCCGGTGAGATTTGAACCGCTGACCTGCTGATCTAGCAGTAGCCTGCAGTGCTGCATTTAACCACTGCGCCACCTAATATTCCAGCTGATAGGAAAAGTGCTGGATCCAAGGAAAAGAAAACTCAGCTTGTGCTTGGTGTTTTTTCCCCTTGATTGTGTATTTAAATTCAATAAATATTTAATCATTCTATTTTTAGTATCTTTCACTGAAACTAAAATTTTTACACGTACCATGCTAATGTTGTAACATCATTTACTGCTTAAATACATACCTGGAAGAATTTTATTTTATGAACCACTCTTCCTAATATAATTTCAGGTACTAAATTGTATAGGAATATTGTTTCTAAATGGTTTAATATAATTTATGGCAGTGGTTCTCAACTTGTGGTCTGCGAACCCCTGTGGCTGTGATATTGTCACGGGGGCCCATGAAGGCTTGAAGAAATGATTTAAATCTTAAGTCCCAATGGTCTGTGGCCACAAAACATATTTAAAGTGAGTCCATGGTAAAGAAAAGGTTGAGAACCACTTATTTATGATATTAATGATTTTCTCTATTTAATAGGAACAATACCTGCCAAGTAATCATTCACAGAACTATAATAAGTAACTTGGAAATTAAAATTTGTGTCAACCTGTGAATACAAGTGACCTAGCCTTTCACTCATCACTTTTCAATGTTGACAAAAGGCTGGTTCACCCAGACCAGTGATAACCATGAGAAGAGGTTCTGCTGACATTTTCAAACTACAAATAATAATGCCAAAATTATACATTGTTCTTCAGAGCAAAACTTCTGCTTACATATTGAGTGGTAATTGGACCTTCGATGGTGTTCCTTGATCTCCCACAATTGCGCTGGTTCTGGGCCCAGCCATGGTTGCGGATCCAGCTAAAGTAGAATCCTAGAAGCAACAGAAGTGGAGAAAAATGAAAGGAATGCCCATTTCACACTCATTTTTTACTCAAATTGTATGACCTTCAATGTGTTTATTTATTTATTTCACTTATTAGTATCCTTTATTTTCTTTAAGATAGGTTCTTTAGCTTTATGCATTCTAACAATGTATTTTTTGCAGAAGAGTCACCAATGGCCAAAGCTCCACTATAAAAAAAGATTCAGAAAAATCTGTATTTTTTTCAGCCTAAAACAAGATTAGTCTCTTCATTCTTTAGATTATACTATGCTTAATTTGATAAGAGCCATTATTCACTTTTAATTTTATTTTCTTATTAACTTCTTGTGCAGTAATAATTCTTCATATGTACTGTTATGTTAAAAAACAAGTTGGTTGTCAATTTCTCCAGTGATTATTTTGTATATTACTTTTTATAATCAGCCAGAAATCTCTTCAGCAATCAGATATGAACTACAAAGCATTAAAATAATAACTATTGTCATTGTAACTCAGTTTATTATTATGTTCTTTATTCTCAGCTCATATTACAGTGTCAAAAGGGAAACCAGATCTACTACTGATGAAACATATTATTTTTAAAAAAATACTTATGCCTTCTCTACTGTCTAACAGCAATAGCAATAGCAATAGCAGTAGACTTATATACCGCTTCATAGGCCTTTCAGGCCTCTCTAAGCGGTTTACAGAGAGTCAGCATATTGCCCCCAACAATCTGGGTCCTCCTTTTACCCACCTCGGAAGGATGGAAGGCTGAGTCAACCCTGAGCCGGTGAGATTTGAACCGCTGAACTGCTGATCTAGCAGTAGCCTGCAGTGCTGCATTTAACCACTGCGCCACCTTGGCTCTTAAAAACGTTGTTTGGAAAGGAATAAATTTTGTTCTCTTTAAAAGAATATATTCAAGAAAAGGAATGTTAAAAAGCTTTCCTGGCTATTTCTTGTCTCTGCATTTTAAGAGATTGTGCGTTTCATTTTCTTTCAGTTGATGGAATTTGGACCAATGATTTTAAAAGTTTCCAAGGTTTGGCAAGAAATAGATAGATAAATTTATTCACTTATAAAGACTCCTGATATGAAATATATTCATAAATCCTTCTTCCTCTTTATGTCATCTTGTGGGATTTTACAAATCCCCAAGTTAAGATGCATTTCATAAGCTGTGAAGTGTGACAAATTTTAATGCTTCTTTCCAACTCACTGTCTCTTAATCTTAAAGCATCTATTAGTCATTTACTTAGCTAACTGTAGCACCAGGGACTGGTACAGGGGCAATAGTGCAGAAGGACCATTTTTAGTGCTGAAATTGGATACCCAGTCTTCTAATGAATTGTCCTTCTGAACAATAGGAATATGCACGAGAGTAATGCTCTACAGAGAAAGGTTGGAAAGAAATATATTGGACCGAAAATATATTTGATTCTCCATTCCCTCAATTAAATTGCAAAACACAGTAAAAATGCAGACAAATAACTCATTTGAGTCATACAAATATCTGATTGACTATTTCTATTGTTCAGATCAGACAAAAAAAAAAAAAAATCCAGGCCAGAATCATTCCCTATATGCAACCGATTTAAATAATCCCCTAATATAGTTATTTTGATCTGTACTCCTAAAATTGTCAAGTCAAGCTGAGTTTTGATACAAATTCGGAGTTTACCAGGTTGGTGAAAATTGATGTAATATAATATTTTCCACATATAGATCTGTATTCATCAACATGTTTTCCCCAAATTGTGCACTGAATTAAACAAAACAGACTTTGTAAATCATGGATACCCAGATGAAGTCCCTGTATCATGAATGTTAAACTTAGATGATTTTTTGGACATTTATTTTACAATATTTGTATCATACTAACATTGCAAACTCTGCACTGTCTGGATAGAATATGAAAACAGCCCTATATACAACATATTAGTATAATTTAATCTAAAGGTTGGAACATGAGCCACCATTGCTAATCCCTCTTGCTCCAAGAGGAACTGCAATGGCACGTCAACTGAAACTAGCAAAGGATATCCTGATCATAGAATCCAACTGTTGTTCTAAAGAAGTTAACAGTCAAGGAGAATACTTAAGTTTTGGACAATCCCCTTCAAGGATCAGCCACTCAGAATGAATATGGAGGCCATCAGCAAATGCATCAATTTCTATACACACAGAAACTCTATTTTGCCAGATTTAGCCTGGTTTCATCCTACCCAATGCCTCCCACAGCTTTACCAAGAAAGACGCTGATAGTACCCTCTACGTATTGATAATATCTCATCCAAATTGGCAGATAATATCCCAATAGAATATATGTCCCAGTTGTTTAATATGGATAACAAATAACATTATTTTTCACATGGAACATTATATTTTATATGATAGCAAGAAAGCTATCTGGATACACAGGACCACTGATTTGATTTCCAGAGGGAAGTGCTACGTGATATATTTGCAATTAATTTACATTTACTTTCCATGTAATCTTGAGACTCAAGGCAAGACACACTGCACCTGTATGATATCTACTCTGGTTAGGTTTTACAATGATAAAATAGTGTAATGTGTGATTAAAAATAATTTTGTACAAATATATTATCACTTGTGTAAATCTTGCCTATTTAATTATGCCTGTTTTCAAATAACAAGATGGAAGAGTTAAAACTTAATATCTTGTAAAAAGATGTTTTGCATAAATTAGGTTGTTTGGGATTTGGCTTTGCTAAACATAATATATAAACTTACACTTTGTTTACTTTAGGAAACTGTTATTAAAACAGTTTATCCCATTAAAGAATGCTTGCAAGATGGCATTTTGATTTAGGGGCCAATAATCTTCAGAAAATTACATTTCATTGATCTATGAACATAGTAATCTGTTAACAGATTCTTTGCTTCCCAGCATATTGACATATTTGTTTAGGAAAGCATGAATTTAAAGAAAACAAATTATTGAATCTAGAAAAAGTAAAACAACAAATTCTTATTCTATTTTGTTAATGAGCCAAACATCTGATTTAGTATTTAACTAAACTATATAAGGGGGATATGATCATTTATTTATGCTTCTGTCTCCAAGAAAAAGAAACAAATGAAAATCAAAATACAAACTAAATGGAAAGTTACTTCGCACTGCAGTGCTGTAAATGTGTTTAGAATTATGAATATCAAATGGAAGAACCCAAAAGGTATTGGGGCAGAGGAGAAAGGCAAGAGGAAGGATGTCTGTTGACTTTTATTATTTTCCTGATACTTCCAGTTGTCATATACATGCTAATTAATATTTCCCTTTCCCTCCCTTCCTTTCCTTTTCCAATGTCATCAGTTGCTTCTACTTAATTCCTATTGCCAAATACTTTTCTCTTTTGTCACTTTTTTAATAGCCATATTTATATTGATACAGATCACATCTTTACCTCAGGAGAAAAGGAACATCTTAGAGCCCCTTCAAATATAATGGTTGTTCAATATCAAACAATAATGGTGGCACTTTCCTGTGGACCTGATATTGAGGATAGGTTAGGAAGACAGATAGAAAACAAGGCATTTTTATCTGTAGAGAACCATTTATTGGAAAGACTACATTTTATCACAGTTACTGAAGACAATGGGAGGCAAATATATTGACAATGCAACTTTAAAATCATGAATTCAAAGGCAACATTTGGTGGAATGCAATTGTCTAACACATACAAAATAATGAGGTTTTTTTTTTACTCCTTTTCAATACAAGAAATGCAATATCCCCCTCCCCCCCACGAACCAGTTTGATGTTATGGTAAAGGCATCAGGGTAGAGATTGGAAAATTGGGAGTCTTAGTTCTGCTTTTGGTACAACATCAGCTGGTTGATTGGGAGCCAGTCACTCCCAGCCCAAGAAGGAAAGCAAGAGCAAACAATTTCTGAAAATCCTATTAACTACTACAGGCAGTCAGTTGGAGTCAAAATTGACTTGAAGGCATTAAAAAAAAGACAATGTGGTTTTGACAATACCCCAAGTGTGTGGTATATATTTTTCTATCTGCTGTTCTCTTTGGGGTGGAGAAATAATAAAATTAACACTGATAGGAGGTCTTTTCTTTATTGTGCTGCTCCCTGTGTGGGCTTTTCCACATATTCAACTAAGATCTGACAGTGCAAATTGATTTTTGTGCATATGCACGGAGAGAGGGGGGGAGGGAGGGAGAGAGAGAGAGAGAGAGAGAGGGAGGGAGAGGGAGAGAGGGGGAGAGAGAGAACAGACATAAAATTTTTTTATTTCATGCCTGAATTTTATTTTTACAGTTCCATAGTGTGTGTGTGTGTGTGTGTGTGAGGGTTCTTACCACAATTGTAACTGCTAAACAGGTTTATCAGATACTTTTTAGTCTCTAGTTGCATTTTCAAGATAAATGGGAGTCATGTAACCTATAACAAAATACCATACAGACCAACATTACAAGAAGTTTAAATGCAAACATGCTGTTTCATTAGATACTGGATAAAAATTGTGTTATCTAAATTTGGAACAAATTTGAAACTGTTTCTCTGAATATCAAATATTGTGTATTGCAGTAATGCCATATTTATTAATGAAAATAGTAAGGTTTTTCATGTCTTCATTGCATATTTAGATTTTATCTTTAAAGTGAGAGCAATAAACTTAAAATCCACCTACAGACCTTAATAATATGTGATCCTGTGGCAATATCTCAGCCAGAAAATCGACTAATAGTCTTTGAAACTCATGCTGCTCATTTCTGTCAAATTCATTGACTAACCAATGGGTCATGCAGTTTCTCCAAGCCTTAATGTTCTTAGGAATAATGCCAAAGCACTGAAATTATATTTGCACTGGATCAACTATTGGCAAGAAAGCGCTGCACCCGAGATAAAGCATTCTCATCAAATGTTAATTAACGAAGTGGGAGTTAGGGCATCCAATGACTCCAGAACACAGCTTTTCCGTTAGTGGTGCAATATATTAATAAACACCCTTCCACACACTGATAAAATATAATTACAGCTGCAGATGGGCATATACAAGCTATTTCTCTATTGCAGGAGGTGATAAACATCAATTCTTGCTATAGATTTATCTAACCCATAAATTATAAAAACATCTGTGGTATTTCTAACTCTTGCCTACACCAGCCAGTGTGAGAGACTAAAAAATAAACTACGGCTCAGTTATTTCTGTGTAGCTGGTTGGGAATATTAAGATCATTCAGTAGTAACGAAGAGCATCTGTTTAATGAAACACCATACCATGGAGGACCCAAACTGCAGAACTCAAATGAATGAACTTTTCACTTGTCATTTGTCCTTGCCAAGAGAAAGAATTGACTTTCATATTAGGTGAGCAAGAAAGGTATAATATGATTTCACAAATAATTATTATTTTACGTGATAGTAAATATGACTTAATTCAATATGGCTTCTTCTACAAGAAAAGAAAACTAAAAATAAATTTGCACAGGTTTGTATTTATTTTATTTTTTTTGCAATATTGATGTAAAATTTCTATTCTATAATCAGTGGTTCTGATACAGAAAAACAGTGTGTCCATTTTAATTAAAAAGCAATTTAAACAAAACAAAGTATAAATGCAGACATTATTCTTCTGGGTCCACTCCAGGGGTGAAATCCAGCAGATTCTGACAGGTTCTGGAGAACCGGTAGCAGAAATTTTGAGTAGTTCGGAAAACTGGCAAATGCTACCTCTGGATGGCCCCAGAGTGGGGTGGGAATGGAGATTTTGCAATATCTTTCCCCTGCCACGGCCACCAAGCCACACCACACTACACCCACCAAGCCACACCCACAGAACCGGTAGTAAAAACAAATTGAATTTCAACACTGGTCCACTCAGTTGCAAAGACTAGTAGAGAACTAAACTGGGTAGCTCCTCATAACTACTACACTTCTTCACATTTACAATTCTTTACAAACTCTTCTTCATATATCTGATCGTGACTAAGAGTTTCAATTTAGGAATGCAGGAAGCTATCATTTGAGGGTGTCAAGATGATTTTAGATACAAGATTTTTAATGTGAAATCAACTGCATTAAAAACAGAACTTTATGAGTGGCTCAAAGAATCTCCAGTGTTTGCCACCAATTCTCTCTTTCACCCACAAAAAAATTCTGAAGTTGTGAAAGGCAAAGCAATTTAATAGGTGCCTTTGGGAAAGGATCTTCATTTAAAGGTTTCTTATTTTCTTGTAGGCATACTTTGGAACATACCCTGAAATTTGAAGAATAACAATATTCTTCCCTTAGAGAATTGGTGTGAATGACCAGAATGAACGTATTGTTAATTTCCAGACTTCTTTTTAAGTGTTTCAAGGATAACGTTATGGCACGTGGTAGTGAAAATTTTAGACTGATTCAAAACATCCCCATTTGACTCATAATTTCAAGGTATAAATTCATAGAACATATTGGAAATCTTGGGTAATCATAAATATAGACACAGCAGAATACTCATATTGCACTTGAAAGAATACTTATTCTTACAATGCAGCAATGGAAAATTATTCCCCCGCCCTACATGCTAAATAAGTCTTCTGCCATAGGTATATATGAGAAATCTTCATACCTATCTGTTTTTTGAGTGACTTAATTTTTTTATAAGTTTTCAAAAATAAACATAAAAATATGTAGTTTGTATAAAATATGCAGAATAGTGCATGTTCAGGTTTTTTTTAAAATTAAACACAGAGCCATGCTTATGTTATGTTAATTTCCACCTCTATGTTTGTGATTATAGGACCTTGGTGCTTTGTCTCAGTAGGGCTAAATCAACTCAAACTAACATTCTGGGTTGGGAGGGAGCCAGTTGAATTTGATACAAAAAGTAGTTTGAACTCTGATGATATGTTATGAGTATAACTGCCATTATTCACAAAACAATATTTCTTTGGAAGAGAAAATTAATTGACTGCCCAAGTCAAAAACCAAAGAGGATTTGGATTGATTTCTCCTAGTCTCCAATGCACAGACATAAAACTAAACCTTTGCCTTTGGCTTCTCTGTGTTTTAAATACAATCTGTATGCGTCTTAACTTTACTCTGCCAATGATTTTCTACAGTCTACAAATTTGGAGCATGTTTCTTGTTTTCTATTGACCAAGAGTTAGTTACATATGCCCACTTCCTTTTATATTGGAAAATCATTAAGACAGACTCTGGTTTTTTAGCGTTGTATAGTATAGCCTTTGTTGTCATGGTACAAAATAAATACAACAAAATTGGTTTATCATTCCGCATGAAGATGTTTTTCATCTTCAAAATATATACCATAAAATTGGGAAGTAGGCATTATTGGCTCTAATTGTGAGCAAATGTACTCTCTGCTCAAGATGGGAATTTATTTTGAACACATACAAGCAGTGCTCTAGCATTCTTATCTCCCAGCTCAGGTTATATATTGAGAAGGAGGTAGCCATGCTTCATTATTTATGAGATTCATCTTTGGCCCGAAAAACCTAGGGATTTGGAGCTAGCTGACCTGTGACCTTTCCAAATAGCAAAGAAGAATAATTCATTAGGGGTTCAAATGGAGAGAAGATGAGACATCTGAGGCCTAGGCAAGATTGGTGAGCCAAGTGGGACTTCCTCTGCTGTTCACACCAGTTTACTTTCACATATCTTCTCTATGAGCCTCATGCAGGCTCAGTTTTATCACTGGCCTGCAGCTGTATTATATTCTCAATACAAATCAATTTAACTAGCCTATAAGAACACTTGATGTGACACACAGACACAATTTAGAAGGCCATATTTAAATTTTATGGCTGCATTCAATCACTGGGCATCAAATGTGCTAAATGCAAATTAGGTTGAGGCAGGGCACATACTGATCAAGACAATAACAGGTTTCTAAAAAAACAAGCATTAGCAAAATCTGCCACTAAATCCCTTGCTTCTTAGGGCTGCTGGAAGCTATTCTTGTGTTTTTTGTGTCTATAGAAATTAGAATCCATTAGTTTCATGCTATTCAGATGATAAAAAGGCTTAAGAATACTACTTGTTTTCAGACGCATTTATAACAGAACAAGAAATGTATGTGCTTATTACTGACAAGCAGGGAACAGTTGAGACTTGAAGAATAATCTTTGTAGTTTTGGATACTTAGCATAGCAGTAGCTCTAAATGCAGATTCTTTCTGAGATGTTAACATTATGCAGTAGAATATTAAACATAGTTATTTAAAGTAATAGTGCTATATGTATTTTGCAAGTTAATTTCTTGTAATGGGTTCATTTTATAAATATCTATGTACAGAAAATCTTAAATGTGTAAGTTCTGTATCTTACTGATTTCAAGAGGATCTAATTCTAATACACCATCTTTTGAACCAGGATATGAATAATATTACTGTTTAATATTAATTAATTTAATTAATATTAATTAATTAGGATTACAATAATACAATAGCAGAGTTGGAAGGGACCTTGGAGGTCTTCTAGTCCAACCCCCTGCCTAGGCAGGAAACCTTATACCGTTCCAGACAACATCTTCTTAAAGACTTCCAGTGTTGGGGCATTCACAACTTCTGGAGGCAAGTTGTTCCATTGATTAATTGTTCTAACTGTCAGGAAATTTCTCCTCAGTTCTAAGTTGCTTCTCTCCTTGATTAGTTTCCACCCATTGCTTCTTGTTCTACCCTCAGGTGCCTTGGAGAATAGTTTGACTCCCTCTTCTTTGTGGCAACCTCTGAGATATTGGAACACTGCTATCATGTCTCCCCATGTCCTACTTTTCATTAAACTAGACATACCCAGTTCCTGCAACCGTTCTTCATATGTTTTAGTCTCCAGTCCCCTCTTCTCTGCACTCTGTCTAGAGTCTCCACATCTTTTCTACATCAGGGCAACCAAAACTGAATGCAGTATTCCAAGCGTGGCTTTACCAAGGCATTATACAGTGGTATTAACACTTCACACGACGAAAATTGCCCGGCAATGTGGGGCGCCTAATAACTGCTTGCTTGCCTTGTAGGTTGAACTCAGAGCCCGAGATCCCACCAGCTCATCGCCAGTGTTAAGTTCCCTAGAAGAACCAGGCGGGAGGCGTCTGAGGTAATTAACTCAACCAACTTTATTCACAGGCATTCGTAAACAAGAACAAGTAGACTGGCACCCCCACCCTGTCTGACAGCTATTTATACGGAGCTGTCAGACAGGGAAACCAATAGCCGTGTGTTTGACAGCCAGGCGCGCCTAGCTGTTGCCGAGCTGTCATTCGTAAGTCCGAGGTCTTAACACTGTTTATGTAGCCTAGAACTGTGTTGACTTTTTTGGCAGCTGCTGCACACTGCTGGCTCATATTTAAATGGTTGTCCACTAGGGTTCCAAGATCCC